>NC_080196.1:7717857-8031785 GCF_030028045.1 Hippopotamus amphibius kiboko | reverse complement strand
TAATAATACACTAGAACAGGACCAATTCTGCTGAAGTTCCCCGTGCTCCTCCCCGTCCCATCTTGGTCTCTCATCCACTCCACCCAGTTCTTTCTGTCAAACAGGAGAATTTTTCTGCATCCTTTTTACAGTTTTTGTTCTTCTTTCGGGTAGCATAGAAGGAGGGAAAGAGTCAAAACGGGCGAGTGCTGCGTAACACAGGGAGGTCAACTCAATGATGGGTGATGACTTAGAGGGCTGGGACAGGGAGGGTGGGAAGGAGTCGTGGGAGGGAAGGATATGGGGATATATGTATAAATACAGCTGATTCACTTTGTTGTACAGCAAAAACTGGCATAATAGTGTAAAGCAATTAGATTCCAATAAAGACCTTTAAAAAATGCATGAAAATAGGGGCACGTGTTGGAGGAGAGCGATGAGAATTTTTGATCAGTAGGTGAGCAGTAGGGCTGGTGCAAGGACCACAGACCTGGTGGGACCTGAGACCCTATTCATGGGCTTTCACAGGGTCGGGATGCAGGCAAGGAGCGTCTGCCTTCATGAGCGGCACAGCCTGCTCCCTTCCTGTTTCCCCCAGCACGCCGCTGCATGGACAGCAGCTTGCTGAAGCTCTCCTAACCGCGGGGCCTCTGCTTCTGCCCTGCCCCATCCCAGGCGCCCACCAGCCCTGCTTTCAGGAGGTAAAGTGGATGCCTCAGGGAAGCAGTGCCCCCAGGTAGACTTGCTGAGACCTTGGTACAAGTGATACCGTGTGAACAGAAGTTGTCTTTAGACAGTGTTTTGCTTCTAGACATTCCTCATGGGTACGCGTCCTACTTCTTAGTGAAATCCTCTTGACAAACCCAGCCTGTGATCTTCCACTGAAAAGAAATGCACCGAGGAGAAATTCAATAAAGTCTCTTGAGTTTGGGACTTTGCTGGCTTTCTCTTGGATAAATATCTTTATCTCTCAGATTATAAAGCACGTGTTCTCCTGGGGTTTCCCACTGGTGTGTCTTGTGCTGTTATGGTGATAACTGTGACAATGGCAACACTGATATGACCAGAGTGAAAGAGTAACCCAAGTAAATCCAGTGATGATCACCAAGGGCCAAAGTCTCTTGTCACATACTGCTTTAATCTGAAATTCCCATTGCCTTGTCGACCTCACTGGGAACGCTGTATACATTTGTGAAGATTAGTTTCTTTTTACGTGACTTAAATCTAAGAATGGGCTTCCTAGGTGGCGCAGTGGTTAAGAATCCGCCTGACAATGCAGAGGTCACAGGTTCAATCCCAGCTCCAGGAAGATCCCACATGCCACGGAGCAACTAAGCCCGTGTGCCAAAAAAAAAAAAAAAAAAAAAAAAATCTAAGAATGATTAATTTGTTTTCTCCTACAGTTTAATCATGAAGCATTTTGAAAGCAAAGAGCCTTGAGATCTGTGATCACTAAGACAGAGACATCCTCATCCTATTAGGAAGGAAGCAGGAATTGACTGTTTTGGTTCTTGTTTCTGTTGCCTTGTCTCCCACATTTCTGGTTATCTTTGATTGTGTGTTGGATGTTGTGTTTTTTTAAATATTTGTAGAAATAATATAAGGCCTGTAAAGATGTTCTCTGCTTCCAGACAGGATTTTACTTCCTCTGCTAGCCTCACAGGCACACATAAATCTAATTTCAGGCTTTGAGATGTTCTTGCCAACCCTGATGACTTAGAACCTAGCTTCAGCCTGTACAAGGGTAGGCTCACTTCCAGCTACTCCTTATTTTCACGTGCAGCCCTGAGGGTCCCAGCCCAAACTGGGGGGGGGTTGATTATTAGGGTCCCTACCTTGGTGAGCCCTAGAGTCCAGTGTTTCCCCTCACCCATAGAAGCTGATAAAGCACAGTGTAGCCCCTCAAACTTGTTTTAGATCGGCAAATGCCCCCAGAGAAAAAGCAGCCTCAAAATTTGGGCTTCTGTCTATGAATTCCTTCTCTACTTTTGAATTTTGACCCGGCAATTCTTTACTATCCTTTAACTTTTGATGTTATCAAGAAGCTTTTTCATATTTTCTCCTCACTTTTTTAAAGCTGTCTTCATTAGGATGGTTGATCTGAATTACCTAGTCCACAATTTAAGTCCAGAAGTAAAATCTGCCTAACCTAGGCAACAATTATGATAAAAACAGCTGAGGCTTCCAGGTTTCTGCTCTGCCAGGTACTTTATGTACCTGATCTCATTTCATTCTCCTAATAGCCTATAAGTATTATTATTTCTGTTTTACTAATGAGAAGAAAGCCTTAGAATGGACAAATACCTTTGGTCGTGTCCTCACAGCTACTAAGTGGTAGAACCAGGATCTAGATTCAGCTCTGCCTGGGTCCAGCTTAAGTTCTCAATCAGTCCCCCCATCAGACCCAGTCCTTTCAATGAGCCAAAGAGCCAATGTGGCCTTGGCCTTTGGGGCAAGACTTCATGAGACGTGGGCCTGTCACATATTTTCAGGACCAGAGAAAGTGTGATTCCTATTCCTTTCTAGTGTATTTTGTTTCTGATGTTAAGGTAAAATGCAGAGTTTGTTTTCATTTCTTTTTGTAAAACTCCCCCATGTGTTTCTGGCTTGTGGCTGAGAAGAACGCAGGTGTTGGGGTCACATGCAGGCTCTAAACTGGGGGAAAGGAAATCATCTAGTGGCCCTTCTTGGCCTCCATCCAACCGTGGTTTGCATCAAATAGTGGTGCAAGTGATAATTCTTCCATGGTGTCTGATTTCTCAGCTTAACATTCCGCCTGCTTTATTGGCTGCCCCACTTGCCCAGCACTACTCTGTGTGGCTGATAAGACACACCCCTTATCCCACTCATCCTAGCACTGACTTACCTGGAAACCAGCCTCATCCTCTGTAGGCAGACCTGTGTAGTATCCTCTCCAGACCCACACCAGTTTGCTAAGGAAAGACTTGAGTTTTCCTTTAGTTCATTAACAGATTCAGTCCGTACATATAGTAGATCTTATCCAAGATCTGCTGTATTCAGGGCACTGTGCTAGGCCCTGCTGTTTATATACAAATGGAGAAAAAATGGTCTCTGTCTCCACAATGCGAAGAGAAGAGATGAGATGGTCTGGAACAGTCAAACCTCAGGGGATAAGCAGTATTAGAGATGTATGTACCCACACGGAAAGTTCCAAGGACAGAGATGTTACATCTGACTGAGAAAGGCTTTGTGGGAGAGAGGCACTCAGCTTGGCCCTGAAACTTGAATAAAGTTTGCATATGAGGAAAGAAAGACGAGCATCTTGGACAAAGACACAGCATGAGTGAAGGTGCAGAGGTGTGGCATGCAGGGCACCTATGAAAAAATGGAGTTGGTTCAGCCTTGCCAAAGCACAGGACTGGTGAAGAGTTTTTGGGTTCTGCCCTCAGACTGAGGGAAGAGGGAAGAAATACACAGATGAGTACCGGCACCCTGGGGGCCAGAGACATGTGTCATCCGGCCAAGATGCTGTTTGAAATATTTGTGCCAATTTCCAAAATCAGATATCACATAAAAATCCAGGTTTCTGGCTTTTTGTGAAAATTGGAGAGATCTGGCAACACAGGGAGTATTTTTTCAGGATGATGGTTGGCCGCAGCTGAGGACTGGCTGCCACCTTTCAAAAGGGTATGAATTCTGAGCCCACAAAATAGGATCCTGGTTTCTCTCTCCCTTTACCCAACCTGCTTAGCCCACAGGCATCTAAGCATATGGCCCTGGCTCTGCTACAGGGGCAAACTCAGGCCAACAGAATGTGGAGACACGAATGACAGACCCCAGGGCTCTGTCCCAGTCCACTGACTCTCACACCTGGTGGTTTTCAAGGTCCCCTAGCCCTCACTGCTACCCCAGACAACAGACTCCCCATCTTTAAAATTTCAGTGTGTGTGGCTCTCAGAATTATGAGACGCAGAAGTCTGAATAGCATCTCTAAAAAGCTCATGCTTCATCAAAAAATCTAGAGACAATAAATGTTGGAGAGGGTGTGGAAAAAAGGGAACCCTCCTGCACTGTTGGTGGGATTGTAAGCTGGTACAGCCACTATGGAAAACAGTTTGGAGGTTCCTTAAAAAACTAAAAATAGAACTACCATATGATCCAGTAATCCCACTACTGGGCATATACCCAGAGAAAACCATGATCCAAAAAGAAACAAGTAGCATAATGTTCATTGCAGCACTATTTACAATAGTCAGGACATGGAAACAACCTAGATGCCCATCAACAGATGAATGGATAAAGAAGATGTGGCACATAGATACAATGGAATATTACTCAGCCATAAAAAGGAATGAAATTGAACTGTCATGAGGTGGATAGACCTAGAGTCTGTCACACAGAGTGAAGTAAGCCAGAAAGAGAAAAACAAATACTGTATGCTAACACATAAAGATGGAATCTGAAGAAATGGTACTGATGAACCCAGTGACAGGCAAGAGTGGAGACACAGAAGTAGAGAATGGACTTGAGGACACGGGGCTGGGGTGAGGGGCAAAGGGGAAGTTGGGACGAGGTGAGAGAATAGCATAGACATATTTACACTACCAGCTGTAAAATAGATAGCTAGTGGGAAGCTGCTGTATAACGAAAGGAGATCAACTTCATGGGAGATGCCTTGGAGGGCCAGGACGGGGAGGGAGGGGATATGGGGATATGTGTGTAGATGCAGCTAATTCACTTTGGTGTACCTCAGAGACGGGTACAAGAGTGTAAAGCAAATATATTCCAATAAAGAGTTAAAAAAATAAAATAAAAAGCTCATGCTGTTCAGAATCTAAGGCTCAAAATGGTGTGAATCACAGTGTGGGTGGGTGGTGGGGAGGGGGTAAGCCGTGTTTGTTTGCTTGTTTTTTATACAAGCCGAATAAGTAGAGAGCTACCGTAACTCTGGTCTCCAGACTTTTGATCCTCCCCTGCCGGGGTCCAGCCTCAGAGATTTATTCAATGGACTCTTCCATTTCTAAAAGTCTACAGTCTCTGCTTTTCTCTGCTTCATAGCTCTCCTCAAAGTGTCCACCTTCAGACTCTTCCATTAGTTGTCAAGAATGGTATACTGACGTCCGAGGAAGGTTGGATTCCTCATCTGGACAGAAAATCCATGTTTGGAAAATGCAGATCCTCTGCAGGGGAACCAGGAAAGCAGTCACAGGAGCAGTCGGTCTTAGAACCCCGGGCAGCCCACAGTTCTGCCCTCTGTGGCAACACGAAGGGACTAAGAGGTCAGTTTGGTAATTCCTAAGGCTAAGCCCTTGTAACTATAAATAAATACGCAGAATGAAAGGAATGCGGGAAAGAAAAACAAACGGAGGAAAAAAGGAAATGAAAAACCTGACTTGATGTCATTGAGAAAATTAGTTTTTAAGACGCCCTTTATGGAGCAATTGCATCGTGCCTTGCCGTGCAAATGCCCAGGAGATATCTTCCCAAACATACGTCCCCTTAGCTAGATCCTGGTGTTCCTCATAGGCTGAGGTTCAGTAATCCTGGGAGGGCGGAAAGGTTTTTGTGGACTATGTCAGGCAGGAAGAAAAGGCCTTATGAACCACAAAACTGGATACTTTGTAAGGTACAGAACAGTCAGCACTTTCCTCTGAGGAGAGAACACAAAATTGGCATGAAAGTGACCCCAGCAATGGGGTGAGGAGGAGACGGTCCAAAAGTAGACGACATCTGGCTCCTTGTTCTCTCCGGCGTCACAGAGGGGCTCACTCGGTGCCCTGCATGTGTCTGACCAGATGCACAACCCCGGTCCCATTTCCATGCCATTTGTGGACCGATGCGAATTGGATGGTAACATCGGGATGCTGGCATCGGGGAAGGTTGTATTTTGTTGGCTTTTCCCCCTGTGGTTTTCACCATCTGTTTCTTTTAATGCATAAACAAGGAAAATGACTGGTTTGGAATGCAAAGTTTTTAAAAAACCAGATGACCACAGGCATCCTCTAAATGAGAAAGAGAGAGCGCTCGCGCAGGGGTTCTGTGACATTTGTCAGGAAGTGAGACCTTAAATACCGGGAAGCATTAATGCTCTCTGCCAGGGACCATCCGCAAAGGCAAGGCAGAGCCTCGCCGGCGATTCGCCTTCCTGAGGTCGTGCCTTATGTTTACATGTCACCAAGGGCTATTTTCAGAGGCCAGCGCCACCCCATCTATCTCCCAGCCCCCCTTCCTTTTTTAAACTAAAGATGAAACCATTCAGCTGGCCTTTGGCATAACCAGCCTTGGTTTTCCGTTAGCATTATTACTAACTTGGCAACCTTGGATAGAACCCACTCTTAGAAACTTGTAGACTGAACAAAAGCGGCGCTGTAAGCAGGTTCTATTAAAGAGCCAAAACAGAGAGCTATAAATAGAGGAGCTGATGAGATAGACCAAGAGAAGATACTTCATTTCTCTCTTGGACAATAGTGAGTGGAAAAAAAAAAATTATATAAGGGCATTGGGAACACAGTGTATCTCTCATGGGCAAAGAGCATCCTGCTTTAAAAAGGAAGGTTTACTCTGCATGATACAGGAGACACTTTGTCAAATGGTTCCGTCTGTTCTGTGCCAACAAGCCTTAAAGCACGAGATTCCTTTTTTAACCCGAGGCAGTGGAGAGATTGGATGGGATGGTGGCTGCATACTAATCTCTTTTACCTTCGTTGCAAGACATCATCAGCTACAAGCACCAGGGATTTAAAAGCAAATTGAACCCGGGCAGTTAGAGCTCCCGGGGAGAAGGGCCTTGCTGCATTTGGCTGAGTTCCAACCATTTCGCGGTAAGAGGGATATGAGCATTTTTCGCATAGTTTTGTAGGCAGCCCGTCGCCAGAGTTTTCACATTAGAGAAAGGATAAAAGATGATGGTTTCTTAGGGAGCAACCTACTCTTTCCTAATCTGCAATGTCTGTTCTCACACATGTCATGAGCGGTACTGAGGTGGGTGCTGTTTAGCATTCGGGGGACAGGGGTGAGGCAGAAACAAGACCCTGGTCATTTAGACGCTTTGGGGGGGATTAAATATATTTTCAAAGGAGTTTAAGTTGCAGTCATTTCTCTACCGGTGCTTAGGACACAATGAAGTGTGCAGATATGAAAATACGAGCCTGTCGGGTGAGATTTGTTTCATTGGCATTGGTTCCAGATGCTTGAGGTGCGATGAGTGTATTTCGCTTTTGGCATCCCTTGGACACAGGTACCGGCTGGATGTTTGCCTCCCTGGTGGAAATGGGAGAATGATTAGACCCCAACTCTCTTCCCTGGTTGGCTCCTGGACTCAGTATTTCATATGTTTCTTTCGTTAGGATGAAAGGTCCTGGAGGCTTCTAAGGGCAGCACTGTGTGAGCTTTAGCTTCATAAAAGTACTCTAGTGGCCTATGGAATTTTAGTTATAATCATAATAATGTCAGATGAAGAGGCTTCCTGGGGAAGGTATGAGAGGAATTTTAAGTGGCTGAACTCTGTTTACATTATTCACTTTACAAATAGTTTCAGAGCCTTTTTTTTTTCATTATGCTATGCTTTTGATGCTCCAAAAGGTTGATCTAGGACTTTCATAATTTACATGATTACCCCTTCAAGTACCTTTTGGGAACTGAGACTTTATCTGACCAACTTTGAGGTGATTTTGTTACCATGAGGAACGGGGACGGAAATATTTCAGGGATTGGTTCTTCACTGGGATTCAAGAGGGATTTAAAAGTTTACTGGCCTGGTGTCTCCTTGTCTCCTTCCTTTGTCTCTTCCCTCCGTCTTTGCCTTTCCTTTCTTTCTTTTTAGTGGGGGGAGACTTGAGGGTAGAGTGTCTGATTGGGAGGCTAGGAGATGCCCTGAAGGACTCGGCTTGGAATTTTACCCCTGTGTCTTCCTGTCCACAGGTGATCACGCCGGTGAGGACCGGCCACAGCTATGTGTACGAGTACCCATCCAGACACCAAAAGGACGTCTACGATGTCCCTCCTCCCCAGGCCGCTCACGGGGTGCGTTTCAGGGGCACAGTCACCGGGGGGAGGGGCACCTCGGGGCAGCTTTCCTTCAGGACTACAGGGGAAAGGGAGGTTCACAAAATACGCACATTTCCTGTGAAGCTTTATTTAGGTTATCTCTCCAGGGGCCGTTTTAGCCAATGTTATTTGTTATATTTTCTGGATTCGCTTTATTAGGGAATCTGAGGCTTTGATCTAACAAAGTCTTTGTTGCTTGTCATTTTATCAGGGAGCGTAAAATTTAAACTACCATTGAAAGTACAGAGAGTGTAGATATTTCACCTAAGATTATTTTTATAGTCAATCTAAGTCAAAGAATAGGAAATTGAAAAATTCCATCAACCATTTATTACATAGAATTCAGCAGAAGAGCAAGGGAATACATAACGTGGTAAATAAATCCGTCCTGAAAAGCTTAGTACATAAAAAATGACACGTATACAACATTTCCACGCTGGGTAACTCAGGTGTTTCTCTTCAGGTATACGACATCCCACCGTCATCTGTGAAAGGCCCCGTGTTCTCAGTTCCAGTGGGAGAGATAAAACCTCAGGGGGTCTATGACATCCCTCCTACCAAAGGGGTAAGTGAGCTCCTACAGAGCAGCAAAAACATCGTGTGTGTGTGTGTGTGTGTGTGTGTACACGCATGTGTACTGATAAACAAAGAAGAAAAGCTAGTCTTTGTGAGAGAGTCCAGGGAGGGAAGGGGCAGGGAGAGAGGAAAAAAAGGCAATAAAGACAGTTTTAGGGATTCCATATTTGGCCTCCCCCCCCAAAAAACATGGGGTAGTCAATAAGGAGAGCCAGTAAGAAGGTAAAGTAATCAATTCCACTTGGCAAGCAACTCCTATATCTCATACAGCTCATATTTGTATAGGGTGTCACAGCTTACTCAGGCCGTATATATATGGGCACGCCCACACAGAAAGTACAGGTATCCTGATTCTGTAGGTGAGAGAACTGTGTCTCAGAACAGGTAAGCAACTTACTGAGCATCACACAGCTGACAGTCTGGGGAGAGACCTCAGGTCTCCTGTCGCCTGGCCTAGGGCGTTAACGCACCGTCCGCCTCCCAGCCTGCGGCAGCCGAGGAAGGAGACCCAGGGGGGGTCAGCGACGTGGGCCCCGGGCCCGGGAGGGCAGCCTAGGCAGGAGGGGTCCACACAAGGCAGCATGAGGCCAGGGACGGATGCACTTGTCAAAGGGCGGGGCGGGGAGCAGGGCCGAGCCTCGGGGGACACTTGGAGGGCGAGAGAGGGGGAGGCAGCACCGGGGACGGAGCTCGCTGGCCCTCCTGCTCAGTCTCCGTTTCCCCACCGTCACAAGAGCCAACTGAGCGAATAGCAGCTTCATTTTCCACTTGCTTTTCAGGGACACGCCCTTCCACCCTCCGCCTGCAGAGACGAGGCCGGGCTTAGGGAGAAAGAGTATGATTTTCCGCCTCCGATGAGACACGTGGGCCGGCCCGAGGGCGTTTATGACATCCCCCCAGCCAGCACCAAGCCCCTGGGGAAGGACCTTCACACTAAATACAACGGCGATGCTCCCAGAGCGGCAGAGCTGGCGCCCCGGAGACACCAAAGCATTTCCCTGACCCACCCGGCCCCGCAGCCGGGCCAGCCCACGGGCTCGCAGAACGACGCCTATGACATCCCCCGGGGAGTCCAGTTTCTGGACCCGCCAGCAGAAGCCAGCGAGAAAGCCAACCCCGAAGAAAGAGACGGGGTGTACGACGTCCCGCTGCACCACCCGCCGGATGCCAAGGGCTCCCAGGACGTGGTGGACGGCATCAACCGGCTGTCCTTCTCCAGCACGGGCAGCACCCGGAGCACCATGTCCACGTCCTCCACCACCTCCAAGGAGTCCGCGCTGTCCGCCTCCCCGTCCCAGGACAAGAGGCTCTTCCTGGATCCAGATACGGCCATCGAGAGGCTCCAGCGGCTGCAGCAGACCCTGGAGCTGGGCGTCTCCGGCCTGATGGCGCTGGTCACCACCGACTGGCGGGGCTACGGGTACATGGAGCGGCACGTCAACGAGGTGCGCGCCGCCGTGGACAGGGTGGAGCTGGCCCTCAGGGACTACCTGCACTTCGCCAAGGGGGCCGCGGCAAACGCCTGCTGCCTCCCGGAGCTCGCCCTGCACAACAAGATGAAGCGGGAGCTCCAGAGGCTGGAGGACTCCCACCAGATCCTGAGCCAGACCAGCCATGACTTAAACGAGTGCAGCTGGTCCCTGAACATCCTGGCCGTCAACAAGCCCCAAAACAAGTGGGACGACCTGGACCGGTTCGTGATGGTGGCAAAGACGGTGCCTGACGATGCCAAGCAGCTGACCACGACCATCAACACCAACGCGGAGGTCCTCTTCAGACCGGGCCCCGGCAGCTCGCAGGGGAAGAGCGGGCCCGAGAACATCACGAACTCCACTGAGTACCCACACGCCGGCCCCCAGGTGCAGCTGCTGCATCCCAGGGACCCCAAGGCTCCAGCCCTCAGCAAGCCCCTGCCCCCCAGCCTAGGCAAGGAGCAGCCCCCTGACTGCAGCAGCAGCGACAGCTCCGAACGGAGCTGGATGGATGACTACGACTACGTCCACCTCCAGGTAAAGAATCAGACTCCAGAGGCACCTGGGGCTATTGCCCGTGAGGCAGGTAGGCTAGGCCACCTCAGCGGAGACCAGGATTCACGTTCAGACACATGGTGAGCGGTTCGCAAATCGGAGGCAATGCTGTCCAGTAGGAAGAATACTGGCCTGGGAGTCCCGAATCCTCTAGACTTTTCTGTGACACTAATTGTGTCACCAGCTTATGTAACCTCACCTAATTTCCTCATTTGCAAAATGAATGGAGCGAATTTACTGAATTAGATCCGGTTGGCATGCTTCAGGCAAGCAGGCAGGAGACTCCCCACTAGGTAGTGGGCCCTCGAATAATCATAGCAGCTCCACTTCCATTTGCATTTCATGATATAGTTCTGCATGATATATTATTTGAAAAAAAAGTGGGGGGAGGGTGTTTCACTGTTAAGAAAAAAGATTTGAAAACCTCCGCACTAGAGAATTTCTGAGGTCCCTTCAGCTCTATACTCGTGTGTGTGTGTGTGTGTCTGTGTGTGTCTGTGTGTGTGTGTAATTGCTCACAGAGAAACTTAACCCCACCATAGACTTACTTTGAAGACCACTGGTCAAATGCCATTTGACCTAGAACTTATCCTGCGTATGGGAAATTGAGCTGTCACAATCTGCCTCCTACAAGTGGAAATTCCACCAGGTTGACCCAGGATCCTGAGAGTTTGCCCTTTCCCTTTGGAGGATTAAAACGTTCCACGAGATCCGTTATTTAGAATTCGGCTTACTATCTTATTCTGCCACTCTTTTCATTTGACTGACAGCCACGGATCATCCTGAGAATTATTGAACTAACTACAGTTCCTTTGCATACAACTGGGGAGGGGGGAGCAAAGCCACACCTGTGCTGAAGAAAAGTGGGGGGAGAGAGTCGACAGAGGCATGAAACATTTACCTGGCTGGTTGTCCAGCTCTGCCTCTTGGGAAATACTAATTTGATGTAGAGCTGTCGATGACTGGAAGAAACTAGAAATGCAGTGTGAACCACATTTAGACCTGCATTAGGAGACTTATGGCTTTGCATAAAATTCATGAGAAAAGAGCCCTAAGAAACAGTACCGCTTTAGGAGGTTTGAAGGAGGTCATGGGTAGCTCTCCAAAAACGGTGAAGTGGAGCAGAGAGCATGGCGGCCCACATGGAAATGGGCTTTAGTTTTCAATTCTAACCTACACAGTGACTCTGGAAGTCTGGCTGAGAACCCCTGTCTGGGGTTCACAGGGCCTACCTGGGCACTTCGGGAAACTGACAAGGCAATGGGAAATGGAAGCGTATTTATGTGCTTGTCAATGAAACTGTTAGCATAAGTGAATCATAATGGTGACGTCATGTTTTCTTTATGTTGAAAAATAATAGGGGAAGGAGGAGTTCGAGAGGCAACAGAAAGAGCTCTTGGAAAAAGAAAACATCATCAAACAGAACAAGATGCAGCTGGAACATCATCAGGTACGTTCAATCAAACAAAAACTACTTGGTACTGAAAAGATTTCCCACTTAATAAGGAAGGTGTAACTTAAAAAGATCGTGATTTTGATCCTTCCAGTACACTTTGGCATAAATAAGCTCCCAGGCACATAATAGGGTATAAGAACAAAGAGAAGGTTTACGGCCTTAATAATCCAGCTGGGTGTACTTGGACTATGTCCAAATAGCAGTTTTTCCAGGCTAAGCCGTACATCTAACATATTAGGACTATTTGGGTTAAGGCAGTTAGTCTCAAGGAACAAGACCCATTCAAGCTGGCCCAAGGAAACAGGTATTATAGTAAAGCCATAATAGGGAATTCAAGAACAGAAAATGAAGATGTAGCCACGTCTGAAAGGACTAGGACTGTCATTTCCCTCTCCTCCTTGTACTTCCTTTGCTTCTCTCTAAATTGACTTCCTTTGCCTCTATTTTCTGGCAGTTTCCTCTGCTTATCTACTCATTTGGCTCCCCTGAAACTTTACAGAACCCACAACTGGCCACTGAGAGCCTTTCCTATAGATAACTTCTCATCTCAGCTTCCTCATCTGATAGCCCCTTCTGTGGTCTATGAAATTCCTAAAAGAGAGTCTGGGCCATATCTATCTATCATCTATGTATCATCTATCTATTTTCTGTCTATCATCTATCTATCTATCTATCTATCTATCTATCATCTATCTATCATCTATTATCTATCTATCTCCTTCTGTCTCTCTCTCTCTCTCTTTCTCTTCCCTATAACACAAGGCTATGGCTTGCCTGTTCTTGGTCCAGTCTAAGTGTAGGAGGGCAAGATCCAATGTTTTCAAAATATATCCAAGTCCATTTACTAACGGCTTTGGGCATAGTACTTTCATTCAAAAGTTGGGCATGAGTAGGGCAAATAATGATGGGTATTTCTAATATAAGGGCATAAAAATATTGAGAAATGGAGTGAGGATTTGTAGGCCTTTTAGGATGAACTGAAGTGGAGTGTAGGGACATGAAATGGCATATTAAACTTAGGAAACCAGAGTTCTAATCTGTGCTTTCTGACCAACCAACCACATGTGACCTTGGGTAAATCACTTAACCTCCCTGAACGTCAATGATTTCTCTATAAAATGAGAAAATCCCTCTCCCCTCCATCTAATGAGATGATATATTTATGAACATACTTGGAAAAGCATAAGCTAAACTCTTGAAGCATCCCCCTGTATCTGTTTATGTTTGCTTTGGCATTTGGCCAAGTGAGACTGCAGGGCTTTGGGGAACTTGTTGAAATCATAGTAATTCCTAAGAAGAAAACAGAGTCTACAGAAAAGGAAAGCTCATTGTGCATTTCTCAGGGGAGAAGCTGGGTGAGGTTAACCTTGCTCAGACTCAATCCTATCTCAGGGCAGAAGACTGACTGAGTCCTAAACCACGGTGACAGATAGTCCTTGCCTGCAAAAGGGAGTCTCTCCTGACACTTGGTGCAATAGCTGGAAATTATTATCATTGCAATTTAAATAATACACCAGCTGGGGGCGGTGAGGAGAGAAGGAAGACAGCTCACTGAGTCTGACCCTGTGTGTGGTCCTTTCCTTTCAACAGGTCTAGGGGGCTAAGTGTTATGGTACACGAGCAGCATTCAGATTCCCTTAGAGGCCTCTTTCACAGTGCACATGTGTTTCTATGCAGTAGTCTTCCCTGTAGTGCTGGATAATAACATTTATAAGTCTGGACAGAAAGAGCAGGAGAAATAGAAAAGGGTCATGGATTGTCATTTCCCTAAGGGTCTTGAAGGGACAAAGTCAAGGCTTTCCTCCAGAAGGAGCAAACTCTCAGTGACTGACTTGACAAAGAGATCCCTACATTTGCTTTTCCCTGGCCACCACTCAACATTTAATAAACATTTACCCAGAGTCAACATTACACCAAACACTATTCTAAGCACTTTGAAAACATTAACTTGTTTAACCTTCATAGAGGTGTAGGTAACAGAGCTGGGTTTAAACCCTATGCTGCCTTCCAGCTTGAGGACAGAGGAGACCAATCATGTCCAATCACAGAAGTCAGAGCTGAAGGATTCTTTAGGGATCCTCTTTCTCAACCTCTACATTTTACGACTTAGGAAAGCCAGGCCACTGGACACAGCTTGGCATCTAATAAGCACCTGACCCTGATCAGGGATGAAAATCCCAGCCTTTTAACCGCAAGCCCTGGCTACTTTGCATTTCGGCACACTGCCTCATCCTTAACGAACTTGGCTTTCTCCTTCCCTGCAGCTGAGTCAGTTCCAGTTGTTGGAACAAGAAATCACAAAGCCCGTGGAGAACGACATCTCCAAGTGGAAGCCCTCCCAGAGCCTCCCGACCACCAGCAGCAGTGTGGGTGCTCAAGACAGGCAGCTGCTGTGCTTCTACTACGACCAGTGTGAGACCCATTACATCTCCCTCCTCAATGCCATCGACGCGCTCTTCAGCTGCCTCAGCTCCGCACAGCCCCCGCGGATCTTCGTGGCGCACAGCAAGTTTGTCATCCTCAGCGCCCACAAACTGGTGTTCATCGGAGACACGCTGACGAGGCAGGTGGCCGCCCAGGACGTTCGCAACAAAGTGATGAACTCCAGCAACCAGCTCTGCGAGCAGCTCAAGACTATAGTTTTGGCGACCAAGACGGCCGCGCTCCACTACCCCAGCACCCCCGCCCTGCAGGAGATGGTCCACCAGGTGACCGACCTGTCCAGGAACGCGCAGCTCTTCAAGCGCTCTTTGCTGGAGATGGCGACGTTCTAAGAAGAAGAGCAGGAAAAGGGGGACTGAATTGGGTTACTGAGGAAAACTGGAAATACGCTCTGGTTTTTGTAAATCTTATCTATTTTTGTAGATATTTTGTATGAAAATGAGATATTTTAACATTTTATGGGTTAGACGACATTCAGAAATTCAGGGAACTCCAGGGGGACTCTTTTTTTTTTTCTTGCATGGTGCTTATGTACACACGTAAGCATCTAAGACGTGAACTGTGCAGTGTCCTGTCCACGTGCGAGTGTATGACTGTGTTCATGTTTGTTCATAGATGTTTGTCTGATACATTCCATTAAAAACCATGAATTAAGAAGCACCTTAGTAAGCACCTCCTAATGCTGCATTTGTTTTTGTTTTTTTTAGAAAACATACCAGCTGGTTGTAATATTGCTCTGCATATACTAGTGATTTTTCTGAGCCTGTCACTCCCAACTCTGAGAAGCACAGTGTATCAGCAAGTGTTCACCTTCCAATGAGGAGGTATGCTATGCCTCGTTTTTGTTTTTGAAACCCATTCCAAAATTGGCCGTTATTGCAAGATGCCTCGCTTCTGGCTGAAAAAAGCCCTCTTAGAAAGTTTCAGAAAGTATATGTTAATCCAAACTCTGACGTGTTAGGTACTGGAGGAGGGACACGTGTACTTAGAGGCCGTGTCCCCACTTAGGGCTGTTTCAACACAGAGAGGATGTGTTTCCCCGGGGCTTTTTGCTCATCAGTGTTTATGAGTGATTTGGCCCTGAGATTTTCCAAAGGATGTTTTTAGAGTTGCAAAAAGTATATTATTTGCAGCAGGAATTCATAAAGATACGTCAGACTATGATCACCCACAAAAAGAAGGAATGTCCCATCTGCCAGCTGTAAGCGGGGACCTTTCTGCCTCTCAGTACTCCCTTAGGTGCCGCTACCCCCAGTACCTGAGCTCTAGTTCCTAGATCACCTAAATGTTAGAGCCACCAGGCCACATCCTACTGTAAGAGAATCCATGCTTGAGTCTGTACCCTCCCTAAAACAGGCATGTGTGGACCCAACACTCAGAGCAGCCGTACGGAGCCCATCCAGGCTTTACAGCGCTGTCTGGCCAGTGGCCCTGTGTACACCGCCCGCTGTGGCCTCCCAGCTGGCACGGCATCCATTCCATAGTCTGTCCTCTTGCACATGCTGGGGTTGGCACAGCACAAACACGCCACAAGCCATCAGATTCATCACAGGGCAAGTGAAACACCTGCTACCCGGTGGGGAGATGTATTCACAAATTCACCAAGTCATGAAGCAAAGTATTTGTGGTTTATCAGTCCGGTTTTTATTTAGTGATCCTATTCCGGCCACTTTGAAAACGTTTTGATGTGCAGTATATGTCTTGAGTTTATTAAGCTCGCTCGTTTCAAACAACCACATCATTGGAACGGTAAAAGGATTTAGGAGAGAAGGATGCGTGATCTAAGTGGGATTAAAAAAAAAAATCAGCGAAACTTATCCTAGAAGGTGCTTTTGAAAACAACCACCATTGTAGTTCTGCTCTGCCAAAAGAAGTTGTATTGTTATAAGACAAGTGTGTGCGAAGCAGGGGGGTTGCTGAAAATCAACAAAGAGGAGGCTGAAAAGCATCCGTGTAGATTTCATTGTCTAATGTGTATTTCTTTGGCGATGACAGACTTACTCTAAGCAAAGTGGTGACATGTCACACTTTCCAAACCAAAATGTTGAATCTGTATTACTCTCTTTCCCATATTGTATATACAGGCTATTTTTAAATCATTAAAATTTCAGATGTCTGTTTTCATAGGCATTGGGTTTTCTTTTTCTATATATTTCCTTGTCTCAAAATTAAATTTTAGCTTATTTTGGCGCTCCTAATATAGAAAGTTAAATGATGGTGATTTTATCAATACTATAGATCCGGATTTTTGAGTAAAATTGGGAGCTATTTTTTTCATTTTGCATCATGTCATTTTGCATCATTTAAAGAAAATTCTTGAGTTTGTGAAGATTACCAAATATCTGGAACAAAGCTTCTCTTCACCAGCAAGCCTATATATTTAAATGATGGGTGGAGCAATCTCTGCTTTCATCATATGGATGTTACTACTCATGTGGTTTTAGAATCAAAGGGAATTGCTCCGTTCACTCTGGAATGGACATCCAGAAATATTTAAAAGAAAACTATATTTTATGAAAATAAGATTCTTAACCACATAAATTATTTTTAATGCTTGGCCCACTCTTTCAGTCTGGTGTCCTACTGAGAACTACAGATAAAGTATCTGGATATACCTTGAATATACCTTTTCCCCACACCTATAAATGTTTTCAAGGAAAGTGTCAAGGCACTTCTTGGGAAATGGAAAGTCTTTTGAAAAACTGGAGCTAGAACAACTAGATCTCTCCGTGGAAAAAAATGAGTATTTACCTTACAACCTACAGAAAAATTAATGCACGTGGATCATAGCCCTAAGTGTGAAACTGAAAACTCTCAAACTTCTAGAAGAAAACACAGGAGAAAAATCTTCGTCATCTTAGGCAAACAAGGGTTCGTTTGGTAGAACAAAAAAACATAAATCATAAAAAATTGATAAATTGGACTTTATCAAAATTTAAAACTTTTCTAAGAAGACCATTAAGAAAATAAGGAATTAACCAACAAACCAGGAGAAAATATTTCTACTACATACATCAGCCCAGGACATGTATCAGAATAAGGAGACAAATAACTAAATTTTTTACTGGGTAAAAATGTTGAACAGAAACCTCACAAAACAAGATGTGTGACTAGACGGTAAGTAAATGAAATACAAGCCACCAAATAGAATCATTAAACATAAGCCATACCAGTTGTTGATAAGAGGCGCAAACAGAGCTCTCATACACTGCTGGGCAGAAGGCAAAATAGTACAAGCACTTTGAAAATCAGGTTGGCAGTTTTTTTTAAAAATTATTAAATGTATGCCTACCATAGGACCTAGCAAATTCATCTCCTGCGTATTTACCCAAGAGAAATAAAAGCATATGTCCATACAAAGACTTGTATAGGAATGTTTATAGCAGCTCTATTTGTAATAGCCAAAAGCTAGAAACAACCCAAATGTCTGTCTATGTGAATGAATAACCATTGTTAACAAAAAGGAATAAAAAAGTGAAACAAAAAACATGAATGAACTTCAAAATCATGATGCGTACAAGAAGCTAGACGAAAAAGAGTGCATATAGTATGTTCCATTTATACAGAATTCTAGAAAATGCAAACTACAGTGACAAAAAGAAGACCAGCGGTTGCCAGGGAACAGGAGTGGGAGGAGGAGAGGGTTACCAAGGAGCTCAGGAAAACTGGGGGGGATGATGAAAATGCCCATTTTCTTGATTGTGGTGATGGCCTCACGGGTACATGCGTGTCAAAACTCACCAAAATGTACACTTGAAACGTGCACAGTTTATTCTGTATCAGTTATTATTTTCTTACCTAAATGGTCTAAACACATCAATCAAAAGTCAGAGGTTCTCAGATTGGATTTTTTTTTAAAAAGCAAAACTAAATTATATGCTATTTAAAATGTGCCCAATTTAAGTAAAAATACACAGATAAGTTAAAAGCAAAGAGAGAGAAATATACCATGCACATTCTAATTTTTAAACAGGAGGGACTTCCCTGGTGGCGCAGTGGTTAAGAATCTGCCTGCCAATGCAGAGGACACGGGTTCAAGCCCTGGTCTGGGAAGATCCCACATGCCGAGGAGCAACTAAAGCAACTAAGCCCACGCGCCACACACCTAGAGCCTGTGCTCCGCAACGAGAAGCCACCGCTCGCCACAGCTAGTGAAAGCCCATGCACAGGAATGAAGACCCAACACAGCCATAAATAAATAAATAAATAAATAATTTTTTTTTTTAAAAAGGAACTTTGGAGAGGCTACATCAGCAAACAAAGTAGAATTCAGTACTTGGGCAAAGAGGGACATGTCATCATGATAGGACCATTTCATAAAGAAGACAAGACATTCCTAAAGGCGAAGGTACCTAGTCACAAAGTTTCAAAATATAACAAAGCAAAAACTGATAGAACTGAAAGGAGAAACCAAAAATCTGTAATTACAGGTGGAGATTTAGTATGTACTAGAACAAGTAAACAAAAAGTGGTAATAATTGGTAATAATTGGAGTTCTCTGGGACTCCCCTACATTGCTGGTAGGAATGTAAAACGGCACAACCATTTTGGAAGAGTTTGGCAATCTCTTATAAAGTTAAGTATACACTTACCATCTAACCCAGCACTTCGAAAGGTATCTAGGCAAGAAAAATGAAAATATATGTCCATTAGCAACAAGGACCTACTGTAGAGCACAGGGAACTATATTCAATACCTTATAATAACCTGAACATAATCTGAAAAAGAATATATGTGCATACAAAGATATATATTTAAAACTGAATCACTTTGCTGGACACCTGAAACTAACACAACATTGTAAATCAACTATACTTTAATTAAAAAAAATTTTTTTAATAAAATATATGTCTACAAAACTAACTGATCTATTTAGTATAGTCCCAGAATGGAAACAATCCAAATGGCATTAACAGGTGAGGATAAAGAAATTGTGGTCTCTTCATACGGTGGAATCCTGCTCAGGATTAAAAAGGAGGGAACTAATCACATGTGTAACAGCATTACTGGATCAACCTTACATTATGCCGAGAAAAGGCCAGGTAAGTAAAGAGTACGTGTATAGGAAGCTCTAGAAAACACAACTCTAATGTGTAGTAACAAATCAAATCAATAGGACTTCCCTGCTGGTGCAGCGGTTTAGAATCCACCTGGCAATGCAGGGGACCTGAGTTCGATCCCTGGTTTGGGAAGATCCCACAGGCTGCGGAGCAACTAAGCCTGTGAGCCACAACTACTGAGCCCGATGCCACAACTACTGAAGCCCACGAATGTAGAGCCCAAGCTCTGCAACAAGAGAAGCCACCGCACTGAGAAGCCTGCTCATGGCAACAAAAGAATAACCCCTGCTCTCTGCAACTAGAGAAAGCCCACGTGCAGCAACAAAGACCCAACGCAGCCAAAAATAAATAAATTAAATAAATAAATTTAAAAATATCAAATCAGTGATTTCCTGAAGTCAGGGTTGGAAGTTGGGAATTATCTGGAAAAGAGCACAAAGGAACTTTTTGGTGTGATGAATATGTTTTATCTCAGTGCCGTGTGTGTGTGTGTGTGTGTGTGTGTGTGTGTGTGTGTGTGTTTGTAATTTTCACTGTCCAATACAGTATACAATCATCACATGTGGCTATTAAGCTTTTGAAATGTGATGAGTACAACTGAGGAACTGTTTTTAATTTTAGTTAATTTTAATTTAAGTAGCCACAAGTGGAGAGCAACCACTGTTTTTGGAGAGTACTGTATATCTTGATTCCTACGGTAATTATGTGAATGCAAATATTTGCATGATATACACTTAAAGTGGGAGCATTTTACTGTATGTGAGTCATACCTCAATAAAGTTGATCTTTAGAAGAGGTAAAAATATTTCCCAAATAACGCTAATGTTCCATTGTTTTCAAATCAATATTAATACCAATATTAATATTGATATTATTTCAAATCAATATTATCATCCACCAACTCATAGAAACCCTGGAAGGCCCAAAGAAAAAGGTCCAGTCAGAAAGTTCAGCTTTTTCTAAAGCATCCATCCTGGGCTAGTTCATGACCACCCGAGAGACAAACGTGGTTTCCTCCTTCCCTAGTCAGTAAACGTCGGTCTGGGTTTCAGATGCTTCCCCATAAACCACAGCTACGTTCTTCACAGTGTTCGAGGAATTATGACAAAAGAAACGTTGCCATTCATCAGAGGACATGAAAAACAAGGATTCGTTTATTCGTTGACGGTTTCCTGCCTGGCCGAACAGAGCCCTGTCCCTCACTAAGCAGCAGCTGTCCCAGCCCGAGCAGCCACCCAGCCTCACAGCCTGCGCCTCTGCTCAGCTCGCGCTGTGCCCCAAAGGGGCAGGAAAGAAGGGGAAGCCCTGCTCTCTGCTTTTCTTTGTTTGCGACCAAAAGTAAACATGCCTCTTAAACAGCTCAAGGCAGGTGATGGACGAATGCCCAACTGAAAGCTTCAGGCAAAGACTTAGGAGTACAGAGAGAGAGAAAATCCAAGGGATCTAGGATGGGTAGGAACCACACACCAAGGATAGGGGTGGGGCTGAAAAGACTGACGGCAAAGGAAGGACTGACTGGAGGATGGAGGGCGGAGGGAGCCTGGCAAAGGCTGGCAGTCGGGAAGGAGCAGGGCAGAGGTGGGTGGGGAGCGTGGGGGCCGGCTAGGGCTCCACACACAGCGACGGGGGGCTCTGCGCTGGGCACCTGCAGAGCACTGCTGAGCCCGGAATAGGCAGACACCACATCTACTCACACAAGAGAAAGGAGAACAAGCAGGAGAGGGGTCAAGAGGAGATAAAAGAGATGAGAAAGACCATTGAAGACTATGAAAGGATGGAAGGAGGAGGATGGAGACAGGAGGGGAGATGGGGGGCAGTAAGAAGGGAGGGGAGAGGTGAAGAATTGAGAAAGACTCTTCTCAACATTCTGTAATAACCTATATGGGAAAAGAATCTGAAAAAGCGTGGATACATGTACATGTATAAGTGAATCACTTTGCTGTACACCCGAAACTAACACAACATTGTAAACCAACCATATGCTCCCATATGAAATAAAAATTAAATTTAAAAAAAGGGTCAGCAGAACAAATATCAACTTCAAGAGATGGATATTCTGAAGTGAGATTTTAGGCTCTTCAATATTCTAGGTTCTCAAGGTATTTCGAGAAATATATTGTTAGTTGGAGGTGCTGTTGTCATGTTGGAAAATATCACAGAGAACGTGGTGATACACAGGAGCAGAGTAAAGGCTCGACGGAGTCTTGCATAGACAAACCCATCTTGTCGACTGTTTCCCCAAACTTTTTTGACCCTAAGATCTGTTTTCTCTCTTAACACTCACGAAAACCTGGTCGAGGATATTCAGCTAGTTCGTCTTTGTTTTCCTCCCCTCTCAAAAGGCGGAGGCCTGCTAATGAGACTCACAGAATCTCTGTTGGTCTCACCCCTACTTATCAAAGTCAAGACCTCTCCCGATGACAGCTCTTTAGAACCAGCAGGCTTAGAGGCAGCATCTTGACCTCTGGGACCCATACTCCAGAATCTACACAAGGCACCTACAGAAACACACAGACACACTTCAGTGCTTCCTCAATCCACTTCTCATCATCTGAATGTCCTAGAGTAAAGATGGGGAAAGCAAACCAATGATTCATTTGGATGAACTTCCCCCAGATAACCAACTCCTTTGGACACTTGTTTTCTTTGTGGGTTTTTGTTTTTGTTTTTTTGGTAGAAATGCTTTGGGAAGGTCAATCTCATATGAGGAATTTTTAAACAATGTAAAAATACTTTTCAGATGGGAAACGAAAAAAGGGAAAGGAAAATAAAATACGTATAGGTGGGAAGAGAAATCCAGACAGAGACAGAATAAGAGGTGCTTAATACGTGGGAAGGGTTCTTGAAAAGTGGCCAATAATGACACAGACGAACACATACTTTGTTCTGAAAACGGCACCCCAAAGCGTGGGAAGTGAGGAGGGGCCTTATGGAGCCTAACAGCTCAGTTTGGAAGCTCTTTTGTCAGTTCTGGGAGAAAGGGCAAAGGTAGCCTGGATTAAAGAGGAGGAGCGGAGGTAGAAGTGGATAAATCTAGGTACACAGGAAGGGAGTCAACAGGACCGGTGAAGAACTGCACGTGGTGTCTGATGGAGAGGGAGCCAGGCTTGAGGGTCCCTGGTGTGGGCACCTGGGTGGATGTGGATCCGTTCTGACCCCAAGGGAACACCCGGATCTCGACGTCTCTATGGACCCAGCCTGTGTGAACCCACGCTCACTGCACCATCCCCACCAGGCACTGAACGCGGCGCTGCTTAAAGAACCAGAGCAAGAGAGCAACGCCAGCCAAGACAGCCCAAACTGCCAAAAGGTACCGGGAGGAGCCACGTTAGCCCACCTGACTTCTCCCTAGGTCCCAGGCAAGTAAGCACAGGTTTATTTTGTGCTGAAAAAGGAAAGGAAAGGAACGGAACGGAACGGAACGGAACGGAACGGAAAGGAAAGGAAAGGAAAGGAAAGGAAAAACGAAACGAAAGGGATGGAAAAACGAAACGAAAAGAAAAAAAAAGAAAAGAAAAAGAAAAACAACTTTGAAAGGGTTTTCATGAGCAGAGGCCAACATGCAGGGGAGAAGCCTCTAAGAGGGGCAACTGAGAACCCTGGGCACTGACTGTTATCTCCGGGTTGACTGTTACAGGCCTCTCAAAGAGATTCCTCATACAGATTCTCAAACAGTGGGGGCGGAGGAGGGGCAGGGGCAGGGGCAAGAACCTGCACCTCCCACAACAGGAGCTCAGGCATCCCCCAGCAACTCTAATTAAGAAAACTGAGTCAACAGAAAGGGTACCTAACGTTGCCTCCTCACGGACAATTTTCCAGGGAGACGAGTCAGTGAGAAACAATGTTAAATGAAAACATACCCGTAATTTTCCCTGGCCCGCCCGGCAGTCAGGATACCATCAGACACCAGACACCACCCAGCACCCCCCCACACACACACAGCGTTTCATCCAAAAGCCCTTTACGAGTTTCCTTTACGACCCAAGGAGAAAAACGGGGTTTTTTTCAGAACTGCTTGGGCCCTTTGTGACCTAAATCCCTATTAAAGAAGCTGAATGCTCTAAGGCGGATGGTTGTAAATGGGACATTTTAAACATCGGTAAGAGAAGCTGTATGTTCCTGGGTCTTGCCCAAGGTCGCAACACCGAGACAAAGGACGATGCAGGTGTATTTTTAGGAGGACCTAAAAATGTAAATGGACAAGGTAGCTAAGGTTGTCCTCGCCCTTGGGCAATTATTCCCACCTATCTGTCTAGACATCCAACAAACCCTAGAAAAGGCCTAAGTTTTGACAAAAGAAGGCTTTCATTGAATAATGGGTACCACTATCCTGTTTGCAAAAGGAAAATCAATAAGCAAGGAAACAAAAGGAGTGCAAGGAGCGTTAAGAAGAGGGCCTGTCAGGGCCTGCTGTGCGGAGGAAAGTTTTCTAGAGAAAAGTTACCCAAAAGGAGTGGACGCGTAAGCATCCCAGGCCGCGGCCCTTGCTGGAAGGGGCCCCCCAAGAGTCCTTTATTTCCCCACCAGGGCAAATGGCCAGCAGGCTCTCGCTCCAGGTAACAATGTCCTCACCTGGGCATCCCCTAGGATGATTTTGAAGCTGTCAGTGTCCAGCAGTTTGTGGATCTAAAGCAGATTTCACTTGGGACCTCTCGGGGTGGCCTCACACAGCACCCCCCTTGTGGTCTGGTGGGGAAACAAAAGGTCTAGGAGGACAGTTAGGTTTTTCTGCCAGATTCCGCCAGCAACCTGCCTGTGAAATGGGGATACTAAGCAGACGTTGCTCAACGCTGTGAACGTAAGCTTTTAAAATAATTCCTACGTGCTCTACAAACACGTAGCTGTACTATGGTTTCCTTGCATATCTCCCCGTTCTGTTGTATATTTCAGACCTTAGGGCATCTTGAGTTCATCTTCTCCATCTCATGGCCTGGCTCACACAAGGAGCTCAATGCATGTTTGTTGACTGATGAACCCACCAAATAAATGAATCCACCCTCCAAATACCACCCCCTAATCCCACAGTGGAGTAGCCCTTTGAAACAAAAGGACTTTGCAGGATCCTTAAAGATAATAAACACTGAAATCTCTCCAAAGGGCAGGATTGGGAGTGTCTATAAGTTCCTGTTGTATTGTTTTGCATTATGTAAGTAATTTCCCATCATTTACTTTAGTGCCTTTTTTGCTACTGTTGGATGTCTGTGACGTCTCTGTTTCAAGTTCCTGCCGTTGGAATCTGTGTTTCACAGCTCCCTGTGGGCCCAGCTCTGCTGCACTCCCTTGCAAAGTTGGTGTCACCAGACCAAACCCTCAGCCCCTGAATTCAGAACCCATGCTTTTGGATAACTGTGATGTTACATCACCCTACGTGCTCTCTCAAAACGACTCAACATTTTTGTTACTTCCCCATCCTGATACCCAGATCTTTAGCACATCCCAGCATTTACGGACCTTTCAACCATGGCACCTATGGGTAAAAATCAATTACAGAGAAAACTGACAAAAGGCTAAATGGAAGAAGGGCTTTTATTACCAGTAAGCAAATTACAGGCAGGTGTATTCACATTTAAGCATTGGGAATGTTTTGTTTCTCCTGAGTAACAGACAAGCTTTTTCTCATGGAAATGAGGTTTTTGTTACTCAGTAATGTTTTTCTTTTTGCCTTTACTACCAAGAAGGTCAAAGACAAATGCAATACCCAGTGTCAGTACCTCTTTAGTAACCTAAGGCTTGAGTATCTGGGTATCTAACTTTTGTATCTAATTTGAATATCTAACTTTTCATTTAATCCTTTCTACCTAAATTATTCCCCATCCTCTCTTTTTACCCACTATCTCTAATATTACATATGTTCATGGGAAATATTTTGAGCGTATAAGAGCTTGGATGCTTATGGGGTGTGTACAAAAGCATAGATCCTGCTTCTCCTTCTGTGCGGTCAAGATGCTCCCCGCTAGGATGGACAGGGACAGTCCTACTGGGCTCGCAGCCAGTTCTCTCCTTTAGAAGGCTGCTGCTGGAGGCTGGGCTGGACAAGTTCTTCTATTGGCTATTTCTCACACCCCAAATCAATCTTTCATTGCAACTTCTCCCAGGCTTGGGCATGAAACCAGTCCAGATGTCCATTTCTCCTACTGTCAGTCTCCCCTCAGGGAACTAAAGCCCTTTCCTGAAATCTGGTCTTGGACAGTTATTAATGTATTTGACCCTTAAATGTCACATTAAGGGTTAGAATCCATTCATGCTTCTTTCAGGAGGCACTCCAGCCACTTTATCATTGCGTAGATGCAAGTCAAGTCATCAGTGCCTGGAAACATCCAAGCCCCCGTGCTCTACCTGAGAGCCTCAGCCCCAACGGATCACCTGTGATACCTACAGGCCTCACAGCTCCGAGGCGGGCAGAGTTTCCAGTTACAGGTGGACGGAGTGCAAATCCACGCTCCTCACACTCCCGCGGGAGGGAAGAACGTCCTTCCACCCTGTGACCAGTGCTTCCCAGAGGCAGAGAAGCATCCTTGAGCCTCCTCACAGACTGCACATTAGTTGCAAGGGAAAAATAAGTAATTCTATGGTGGAGAAATCAGACAACCCCTTGACGGGGTGGGGTAATCAGAAGCAACACCACTGGTGAGGAGCAGACGGATGGGGTGCCTCCAGCAGGGGGACCCCGAGCCGGTCGCCACGTCACCGAGGTAACGCTGACATCCCTCACGTGACCAGGACAAAGCATCAGCGAGCACAAAATGGAGACCGCTTGTCCCAGTTTTTAAAGGCAGGCGAAACCTATTCTGCAAAAGTGTCAGTGTTACACGAGACAAAAGACGGCTATGAAATGTTTTCAAGATTACAGGAGGCAAGAGAGACCCAACAGTTGATGGAATATTAGGCACTATTGGCCTGGACCCAATCCTGGAGGAAAGAATCAAGGATGTTATTGTTGGGTTAATTTTCGACATTGAAATACAGACAGTACTTTAAAGAGAAGTACCCAATCCATGCTAAACTGACCAAGGTTGATCCGTACTCTAGTTCTGTAAGAGAATATTCTCATTCTTAGCAAATACACACTGGAGTATTCTAGGCTAAAGGACCACAGTGTAGGCATTGTGTTTCAGAAAAAGAATTTTAAACATCTTAATAGCAAGTGAATCTCTGTAAAACGTGCCATCCTCATTCTTATAACTTTTCTGTAAATTCGGAATTATTTTCAAATAAAAAGTTTTTAAAACAACAACAACACTTCAATCTTACCTCTAAGAGCTTGGCCTCAGTTATTACTGAGGTAACCTGTGTTTAAATATCATCTCTGCCTCTTAGCTGTATGGTCTTGAGCTATTACTCTCTGCAAGCCTTGATTTCCCCATCAGTAAAATGGGTCTAATAGTAGCAGCTGTGTCACAGGCTCGTCACTAGGCTTAATATCACACATAAATGTTTGTGAAGCACTTAGAACACATCCCGGCCCAAAGTCGGCACCATACGACTGCTGGATAAATAAACTGCTGCAATTCCAAAATTAAAAACACAACAAACACACAAAACAACTTTCTCCAAAGCTAAAACTTCCTTCTTGGGATCCAAGGACTGACTCAATTAATGTGTCAACACTTCCATAGATTTAGCATGAACTGTGTTCATTGTTGGGCTACCAATCAGACGAGTATCCTTCATGGAGCAGGGTTAGAAACGTGGGGAGGCTTAAGCAACTTGTGTAACTGCTTTGGTAAAAGCAGCGGAATATACTACAAATCAGATGTTGACTGAAAACAGGAAATAAGAACTCATCACTCGTTTGAACACATCTCTGAATATTACATTGCATTTCTAAGAAATAATGGGGGACATATGCTAATTCCCTGAGTTGCCCAGCCTTGCTTTAGGACGCAACGGCATTAGGAAATCAGAAACCGTCTTCTCACAGCCGTGACTTGGTCACGCTTCACAGGAGAAAGCCTTATTACACACCAAAACCCCAATGAAAACAAGGTAAATTTGTCCCATTTGGAGCCACTGCTGTAATTTCTCCTGGAAGAGAGCAGAGTTGGGGCAACTCAGAGACTTATTTGTAAAGATCCTGAAGACCCTTGCCACGAAGGCCCTCCTGTCCGCAGGGCCCGAGGGAGTGCTGTCTCCAATCGTCCCAGGGCTGCAGGC
Organism: Hippopotamus amphibius kiboko; assembly: GCF_030028045.1. NCBI lineage: Eukaryota > Metazoa > Chordata > Mammalia > Artiodactyla > Hippopotamidae > Hippopotamus > Hippopotamus amphibius. The sequence continues at coordinate 8,004,084 of NC_080196.1, read as the reverse complement.
TCCTCAGTGGGCCACCAGGTTGGTCCCCCAGGTGCCAGGAAAATGATCATCTATGGCATCCAGGGGGTGGCAGTGCCTCTGACCCAGCAGGTCAAGGTGACTGTAGCCAGGGGCAGTGATGAATATTCACTCTGGTGAAGTAACGCATGTTCACCTTGGGTTACCCCAGCGACACCTCCAACTGTGCTAAACGATATCCCCAACAAGTCAGTCCACATGCTCCTAGAACACACAGGCCCCTCTTATCTCACAGAACTACTGTTAGCCTCTGACTTGATATTGCAGTCCGGCCCTGATGGTCATGCTATGAGAAACAGCCTCGCTGCTCTGTTGAAGCAGTGATGGACTTTTTTATACTATTCTTTTAAAGAAGAAGTTCATTTAAATAACAAGACATTTGACTTGAAAGGAAATCTGCTTAGAATTCATTTCCTTTAGAGAAGTTTATCCTGATTTAAAAACAGATTGCCCTACAGGCAATGAGGATGATACAAAAAAATTATAAAATTTTGAAATTGCCCTTGGTTTTACAATGATAGATGAAATATACTGAAATTCTCCAATCAAATAAAGTAGGTGAAGGATTTTGTTCTGTTATTGTTTGTCAGGCAATGAGAGCAAAATAACAATGACATAGACAAATAAAAGTTGAATTGCTAGTGGGTCTTCTTACAGAAACAGTTTTTTCTCCACTCTGTTTCCTTTCGATGTCAATAGAACATATCACTGATCATTTAGTAAAAAGTAATAGTAATAGTATAATAAATAACATATAACACACACCAGTTACTTTATGTACAACAAAAGAAAGAGAAAGGGAAGTGACAGAGCAGAGAAAAACGGTAAATACAAGTCAGGATGTGCAGAATCAAACTGCACTTTTCTTAGCATATTTTCTTGCCTGTGAGTTCTGGGGTGAAGTAGCACATCCTTCACTTCCAACTGTGCAAGTGCATCTATTTTGTGGATTATCTGCCCATCACACTGGTATTTGATCTGCCTCAGTGACAAACCCTGTCATTCACACTCAGTTTTTATTTATTCACGGGTGCTGGATTCCTCTTCATCTTCAACAGAACGACCCACCCGACCTCCTTCAAGTTAATTTGCTCCCTGTCCCTGTTTTGACCCTTCCTTGGGTTCTGCATCAGCCACACGAGTACTGGAGACCCCTCAGCTGCCGCATCACTAAAGAGGGGCCAGGTCTGCACTAACAGACACCCCAGCTGCACAGGAGGGCAGGAGGCGGCAGGATGGTGGTGATGCTCTGGGGGAGTATTCTAAGGTCCACGAGGGTCCCTTCCTGAAGACCCCCTGAGGATGTCTCTGCGTCTCAGATCTAGAAAAGCTGAGCATTTCTGAATGGCTATTCTGGTTGTTGAGGGACCCGGGGCTTGGTCCCTGCCCCCTTCTCTTCTCACCAGGGGGTCTCACCAGGTCCCTTCAACCTCATCCAAGCTACAGTCGCCTCTCTCTGGACTGGCTCCCTGTTTCCACACCGGCTCATCTACCGTGCAGCGACCACACAGACAACCACCTTTTAAAAGCATGAATCACATCCCGGTACCCGCCCGCCCAGCGCCCTCCAGCCCTGCTCTCTGCTCCTTGACTTGCAAAGCCCGTAGTGATCACTGCTGACCTCTGACCTCAGCTCAGACCGTGCTTGCCCTGACCCTCCACGTTCCAACCACAGAGGCCTCTCTATTTTGTTTCTCAGATAAGCCGAAGTCATTCCTTTGCACCAGCTGCCCCCTGCCCTGAGGCTCCCGTCCCAGATGGTCAAGATCAGGCTCTCCATTGTCACCCAGACCTCAGAGCCTTAACCTCCCAATCTAAGGTCACCTCCCAGCCACCTCCTAGCACATTCACTTCTCTTAATCCTCTTAGGACCCTGATTATTAGCTCTTACACTTTCTGCCTTTTTTATTCTGTCTACTTCCACCTAAACTGTGATCCTGTGTGAGAAATCCTTTCTGTCTCATCCACTGTTGAGATCACAGAGGCAAAAACAGTGCCTGGAATAGCTATAAGCCACCAAGTATTTACTGAATGGGTCTTAAGAACTTCATAGAAGGACCTCCCTGGCGGTCCAGTGGTTAAGGCTTCACCTTCCAATGCATGGGGTGCAGGTTCGGTCCCTGGTTGGGGAAATAAGATCCCACGTGCCTCGCAGCCAAAAAACCAAAACACAAAATAGAAGCAATGTTGTAACAAGTTCAATAAAGACTTTAAAAATGGTCCACATCAAAAAAATCTTAAAAAAAAAACAAAAAACTTCGTAGACTTTGCAACCATGAGTGTTTCTCTCACTGCTGTGATCCCAGGACTTTCAGGGTCAAAGGTGAGACTCACTTCTACTCCCACCAGACCTCACAGCATGCATTTCAGGGAAGAATCCTTTACACTGGCCTTTCTTATGTTTCTCTCCTAATTTTCCTCTTCCACTGACTTGCTCATGTACATATATATCATAACTATTGACATATATATATCAACAGTTGAGATATAGATATAGATAAGTACATCAATAGTTATAAAGGGCTGAATGGACCACTAAGCTTTCCTCAACCCTTAATAACGTGGTGGTGTGTAAGTAAATTGTACAGGTGGCCTTTTGCTAAGTATTATGAGCTAGAGTTCTACAGGTAATGAGGAATCAGCCCCCTGTGTGAGTTACCAACCAGAGGTTGGTGAGAGCAAAACCCAAAGCCCTCCCCATGAGTCAGTGCTGAGGGGCGGGGGGGGCAACAGGAAAAATCAAACCCTCACATCACAGCCAATGTCAGTTACTGGGCGTCCGGAGAGCAGAGACCAGGCTGAGGGCCCCGGGACCAGCGAAGGAGAGCAAGGCAAGACGAAAGTGTGGGACAAGCTGGCTCAGCTGCACCAAATGGGACACCTTTTTGTAAACTTGTAAATCAAACTGAACATCTTATTGCGTATAGGATGTCTTTCTTTTTAACTGTGGTTTAAAGAAAACACACACAACATACAATTTACCATCTTGACCATTTTTAAGCGTTCAGTTCCGCAGTGTTAAGTATATTCTCATTGTTGTGTGACGGCTCTCCAGAACCTCCTCACCTCCCCTTACTGAGATTCTACACCCATTAAACAACGGCCCCATGGCCCCCACCCTGCCCTCGCAGCCCCCGGCCACCCCTGCTCTACTTCCTGTGTCTATTTGTTTGACCCCTTTAGATGCCTCATATAAATGGAATCACACCGTGCTTGTCCTTTTGTGACCGGCTTTTTTTCACTTAGCATAATGTCCCCAAGGTTCCTCCTGGTTGTCACACATGACAGGATGTGTTTCTTTTTAAAGGCTGAATAATATTCCGCTGTATGCATATACCGTGTGTTGTTTATGCACTCGTCCGCCGCTGGACCACTGTGTTACTTCCTCCTCTTGGCTATCGTCGGATGGAGCACTTTGCATCTATGTGCAGCTGCTCGGATGGAAGCGACAGCTGGCAAGCCCGGGCATCAGTCAGCATCGTCTCTCTTACAAGCGTCGTAAACACGTGAAAAATTAGAGTAAGAGCCTGTCAGAAATCCACATAGATTATTGAATCCTGACCCACATGTAACCAGGTGTTTTCACCTTGTTGATAATAAATTCTCTTGTTTACTGAAAAAAAAAAATCACTCAACCATGGAGAGTGTCCATTTGTGGTCCCCACCTTCAGTTGGATGCAAACACTGCTTAACAAGCCTCTGGTCAGCTGTCGCTCTTTTTCCATGTGGCTCTCAGGTGTCTCGCCTTTCCTCACACCTTCCAGAATGCATAAGCGCTCTGCTCGCATTTTGCAGACGACCTCGGAAGACGCGGTCTGTCTCAGCGAATGGTGTTACCAGCCACCTAGCTGATGAAGCCAGGTATGAAGAGTCATTCTATTCCTTCAGGCCCCATATTCAACCACTGAATGAGAGGCATAGAATTTCGCCTCTCATACCACCAATCTGTCCACTTTTCATTGCTCCCGTGGCTGGTCCCTTAACGCCAGTTACCATAGTGTCAGTGAGACCACTGCAAGGCCTCCTAATCGCTCCCCTGGCTCTTTCCCACCCATTTTCCATCCAACTCCCGTGTGACTGTGCCACTCCGGGGGCACTCCAGTGCCCTCCTGGGTGGCATTCAAGGCCGTCCTTGACGGGGAGCCTCACCCCCTGCATCCTGCCCACACCTGCTTCAGCCCTTGGTCTTCACCAAGCCCTTCTGCACACAGCAGCCACCTGGCACCCTCCCAGCTTTCTCACGCTGCCTTTCCTGCTGGCACACAATCACCATGTTTCTTCACTGGCCTAAGTCTTCGTCCTCACCCAGGAATCACCTCAAGCCTCTGTGCAATCCCTAAACCCAGGCTCTGTCCTCCCGCACATCCTCCCAGTACTGGAGCCCCCACCTCACACTCTTCACTCAGCGTCTGGAGGAATCATTCCCTTCCCCAGATTCTCACGGGTGTTCTGGGTTCCTCGGTCATGTTCTCAGGGCATCAGGTCATACTCTCCATCCCCTCACCGCCTCCTCTTCCATGCTAAGTAGACATTTCACAGTGAAATAGTACATAGGAACTTCTCAAAGCCCCAGTGTTAAGCCTGAGTAACATAATAAACAAATGCACTTAGAGGGATGTTTAAATTATGAATTATAGGTACAAAAGAAACTATAAACAATTTAAACTGGTGAAGAATTGCCCTGCTGTGTGCCTCTGTTTTATACAAGGATTCATGCATGAGGGCTGAGTCACAGAACAATAAAGAATGGCCGTTCAGTGCCGTGGCAGGAACCACAACGCTAAGGTCACAGACAGACATCCATTCTGTATCCCATTTGCAGTAGTTATGAAAAATTACCCTTTCTGTCTGAGGCTTTCTTTGTGTAAGCTCAAATTTCATTTCGGAAATTCTAAACAGGCGCTCTTCAATTAAAATGAATCACTTTTCCACATTATAAAAAATTTTAAATGTTTCTGAACAAAGTTGGTTGAACTTGGAGAACTGGTTGGTCAAAAAGGAATGAGACCTGTCCAATAATATTAACCATAAAGATTTTTGGTAAGTAGGGTGACATTTTTAAAGGAAAGATGTTTTCTTGTTCAAAAAGGAACAACAATTGTGTTCCTTTTTTGAATAGCAGCTTTAGGAAATGGGAATTTGGATAACCCTTGGCTCAAGTAGGAATATAAGAAGAGAAACATGGTCATTCACATTCCTTAATGTTCTCATAGAGAGACATCTTTTTAATTTACAAGACTAACTGTAATCTTCTCTTCTTTCTTGTATACCTTTGTATTTTCATGTGAAATCTCTGAGATCGATTCCTTAAACAAGAGATCACAATTCATTCAGTACCATAGAATTTGGAAATAATTTTTTCAGTTCTCTTGAGAAGGCATCTATCTTCAAATTCACATTTAAATAAAGAACAAGAAAATTGGAAATTAAGGAACTAAACTAAAAAAACTAATTTTCACTCAAAAATTAAAAATCAATCAATCAATCAAAATGAAGCAGGAAAAAGGCTCAGTAGAGATAAAAGCAAAAAGTAATAAACTGGAAAACAAACAAAAAGTAGAATTAATCAGTAAAATCAAGATTTTTGCTTCTAAAAGCCCAACAAAAAAGACAAATCCCTGGCAACTGTGTGCAGGAAAGAAAAGAAAAAACACTGAATCTTTAACGTGAGAAATGGAAAGAGAAATGATCACAGTGTAGAGAAAAGACTACTATATACAGTTCTGTTAATGTGTTTGAAAACCTGGATGAGGAAGACAGTTCCTAGAAAATTTAAATCATCACAGTAACATTAGGAAGAGGTAGAAACCTCCACGGGAAATAACCCTCAGGGGCGAAAACTGAAAAAGTTACAAAGAACTACCCTCAAAATATGACATGAGATTCAGATGAATTTTAAAGAGTCCTATCATGAAAGATATAAATAATCCTTATGTGAATTAAACTATTCTGGAATATAGAGAAACACGAAGAGTTTCTAATTCATCTTGCATACTCTTCACACCAAAACAAAAGAAAAAAAAAGACATATAGTCTAAACTAATGAAACAGATGCAAAGATTCTAAACAGGATATTAATAAATTAAAAGAATAACATACCTCAGTGCATTAAGAAAATTTACCACAATCATGACGCAAAACATGAAAACTCCATTTAATATTTCTTCTAATCTAAGTCTACTTGCAACATATGCGATCTATGGCCTCAGGCTTGTTTGTTTGTTTGTTTGTTTCCTGGAAATATCTTTATTTTGCCTCCACTTTAGAAGGCTATTTTCACTGGGTATAGAATTTTAAACTGTCTGTTATCTCCCTTCAGTCTTTGAAAGCTGTCATTTCATCACCTGGTTTCCATCATTTCTGCTGAGAAGTTAGCTTTTAGTCTTATTATTGCTCCTTTGAAAGTAATGCATCTTTTTTCTCTACTTGCTGTTATGATTTTCTCTCTTCATTTGATGATGATGTACCAAAGTGTACTGTTTGTTGCTTTTATCCTGCTTGGAGTTCTTAGTAATTTTTGATTCTGTGACTCAAAGTTCTTTATCTCTTTTGGAAAATCCTTGGTTATTATCTCTGGAAATATTGCTTCTGCGACATTCTCTCTCTTTCCTTCCTGGACCCCAATTACATTTGCTAGCATGTCTCATGTGACAGGCCATGTCACATGTCTCTGACACTTTTCTGTATTTTCCATTCTTTTTGTTCTTTGTACTTCAGTCAGGATATTTTCTACTGCTCCCTCTCCAGCACATCAGTGCTCTCTTCAGCTGTGTTCAACCTGCTGTTAAACCACATATTTGAGTTCAAATTTTGATTACTATATATTCTTCAGTACTAGAATTTCTCTTTGCTTTTCTTGAAAATATTGATTCCAGTTCTCTAGTAAAAGTCTTCATTTTTTTCATTTATTTTCTTGATCACATTAATTACAATTATTTTTAAATCTGCTAACTGCAATAATCTGGGACACCTGTGAGTATATTTCTATTCTGCTTTTTCCTCTCGGCTCTCTTTCTTGGATCCTAGTAATTCTGGATGGAATGCTCACCCCTGTGCCTGAAAGAGGGATTTGGATGAAGTTATTTTCCTCTGGAGAAGGTTCACTCTGTGGTCCGGCAGGCGGCTAGAGTAGCAACAGTTTGTCTCAATCCAATCAGGGATGCAGGTGACTCAAGGTTGAGCTGTAGTGAGGCTTGATCCACCCTGATGCCTGCCCCCCCCCCCCCCCCCCCCCCCCCCCCGCTTAAGGATCCCAACTGAAAGCCTACAGCATTTACGGAGGGCAGCCTCCTGGTCAGTTCCTGATTTCAACGTTTATCTCCACAACAACATAAGACTTGCAAAAATTGTGCTCTGTTTTCCAGCTGCTTTTCTTGGCTTCTTAGCCTTTCACTTTATGTGACTAAGCTTCACCAAGTACTTCAAAGAGAAAACCATCAAATGTCAGGCTCACTTCTCCGTACCTCCCTTTTCTTCTGGAGCCTTGGCTTCTGGAATCCTGGCTGATCTGGGAGTCCCACACTTCAAGTTTTATTTCCTCAGACCTATAAGGCTGCCGAGAGCTGGGATGCATTTCTGCTTCTATGAGTGTCTCAGCCTCTTTGTCAATGCCAAGAGTGACCAGATGCCAAGAGGAGAAAAGCAGCTTTCAGAATGTCAGGCTCACTTCAGTGAGATTCCCTTCTCTCTGGCTCCACCATGCAGCATGCGGGATCATAGTTCCCCCACCGGATATCAAACCCGTGCCCCCTGCAGTAGAAGCTCGGAGCCCTAACCACTGGACCACCAGGGAAGTCCTCGCTCTGGTATCTTGACCTTCAGCTCAGGCTGTTGCAATGGCTCTCTGAAAACTTCAACCAGATCAATTTTCATTGTATCCATTTTCAGTTGTTCACAGTGGAAGCAGCAGTTTTCTACTAAATACTCCATCATAGGACTTCCCTGGTGGCACAGTGGTTACAAATCCGCCTGCCAATGCAGGGGACACGGGTTCAAGCCCTGGTCCAGGAAGATCCCACATGCCACGGAGCAACTAAGCCTATGCGCCACAACTACTGAGCCCACGTGAGTGCCACAACTATTGAAGCCCGTGCACCTAGAGCCCGTGCTCCACAACAAGAAAAGCCACTGCAATGAGAAGCCCACGCACCACAACAAAAGAGTAGCCCCTGCTTGCCACAACTAGAGGAAGCCTGTGCGCAGCAACAAAGACCCAACGCAGCCAAAAATAAATAAATAAATAGAAAAATAAATAAATACATTTATTAAAAAAAAAAACTCCATCATAGGAAGTGGAAGTTGTCTCTTTGTTTCTTTTTACAACTTCATAGTACTTCACTTCCTAGATGTACTATAGCTTATTTAACTGACTCCCTACTGAGAAACATTTGGGTTGTTCCAGCCTGTTGCTACATATAACAAATTAGGTCATAGTGAATAGCCTTCCGCACATGTCTTCATATATTTGCAGTTGAATATGTGAGATAGAATCCTAGAAGTGTGATTGCTGGATCAAAGAGTGAATGTGTATGCAATTTTGCTAGCTATTGCCAATTTCACTTCATAGAAATTGTACCATTTTGGGCCCCCTGCAGTGTATAAAAGTGCCTATTTTCACATAGCCTTGCCAAAATTTAACTGTCAAACTTGGGCGTTTTTCGTTTTTCAGTCTCATTGATGAGGGACTGAGTCTCAGTAGCTTTGACATGCGTTGCTCTTACTGTGAGTGAGGGTTATTAGTGCACCTTTTCTGTGAACTATTCATACCTTTGCTTATTTTTAAAAAAATCAGGTTGTGGATCTTTTTCGATTTTTAGGAAATCCGTTTTACATTATGTGAGTACTTTGTGATATGTTGCAAAATTTTTCCCAATTTGTAATTATCCTGTGACTTTATTTTGTTGTTTGCAATGTTGTCAAATTTCTTTTATTGTCCAGATTTTTTTAGTTAGAAATTTCCACTTCGGGGTTATAAAAATAAGGTTTACCCATGTTTTCTTCTAGTATTGGTATGTTTTTCTGTTTTTGTTTAATTTTCATTTAGATCTCTAACACATTTATAATTTCTCCCGGAATACACTGTGAAAAAAAAGATCCAATTTTTTCTTTTTTCTTCACAGCTATCCATTTGGCCCTATTTAAAGTTAATTTGCCCCTCTGACTTCAATGCCTCTTTTGTCATATACTAAATATTCCTTATGTATATTTCTGGACCTTCTATTCTGATCCATTAGTTTTTAAGTCTTTTCCTGAGCCAATACTTCACTGCTTTAATTTAGAGGATGTTAAATGTTTTACTAACTCTGATAGGATTATCCATGCATTCAATATTCTTTCCAAATATTTCCTGGCTATTCTTGCTTGTTTATTCTTCCATATAAACTTTATAATCAACTTGTCTAGTTTCAGAAAAATACCTGAGGAAATTTTTATTGAGATTGCATTAAATTTATAAAACTAATTTATGGAGAAATAACATCTTTATGATGTTAAGTTTTCCTATTGAAGATTATGGTGGGTTTTTTTTTTTCAGTTTGTTCAAAGCTGTTTTTATATCTTTCTTGAGTGTTTTGCAGTTTTCCTATTATTTTTGCATAATTCTTACTACATTTCTGTCTAGGTATTTAAAATTTTGTTATTGTGTTCAGGGTCTTCTCTTCCATTATACCTTCAAATGACTTACAGCTTATATTTGCAAAGGCTAGTAATTTTACCATGCTGATTTTATGTCCTGCTACTTTATTAGCTTATGGTTTGTAGTACTTTTCCATTGATTCTTCTGGTTTTTCCAGATATGCAATTATATTGTAAACAAAGAATTTGCCACTTCCTTTCTAATTCTTACAAGTCTAATTGCTTTCTCTTGCTTAATTGCATTAGCTAACATTCCACTGCAATGTAAAATCATTGTAGAGGTAGCAGGCATCCTTGTCTTCCTCCTGACCTCACTCCTTAAAGGTGTTTGACATTTGACAGTCAAATAAGAAGCTGGCTTTTGGACAAATACACACATACACACACACTTTATTAGGTTTTATTACACACACACACTTTATTAGCATGTTTCCATGCTGTTTTTTTTGTGTATGCTAGACTTTTTTTTTTTTTTTTTAATTTTTTGGCTGCACCGTGTGGATTGCAGGATCCTAGTTCCCCAACCAGGGATTGAACCCAGGTCCCCTGTAGTGGAAGCGCAGAGTTCTAACCACTGGACCTCCAGGAATTCCCTAGACTTCCGTATTTGAAAATTTATTTGTAGAAATAGTTTGATGATATATCTTGCTCTGGGCCAAGAGCTGTCCCCAGTGCTAGGCTTACTCTCTTGATTTCTGTCTTCTTCCAGATCTTGGGCAGTAATTTCTTCTACCTTGTTAATTCTTTGATGATTTTAAAACTGCACTGTATATTTTTTCTAGCTTTACTTCACCTTCATGTTTAGCAAAAGGGTTGGTCTGAATCCCCTCATCCTCTGTTACCAAAAGCAGCACTCCTATTTGATGCCAACAAATTAAAAATAAATTTTAAAAGCAACAAAAAGGACGGACTTCCCTAGTGGTCCAGTGGGTAAGACTCCCAGCTCCCAGTGCAGGGGCCCAGGTTCCATCCCTGGTCAGAGAATTAGATCCCACATGCCACAGCTAAGACCCAGCACAGCCAAAATAAATAAATAAATACTAAAAAAAAAAAAAAAAAAAAAAAAAAAAAGCAATAAAGAGGAAAAAGAGAGGAAGCAGACTTTTTTTTTTTTTTACTTTTTTAAATTTTATTTATTTATTTATTATTTTTGGGGGGTACACCAAGTTCAATCTGCTGTTTTTATACACATATCCCCGTATTCCCTCCCTTCCTTGACTCGAAGCAGACTTTTTGAAATCACATTTTTCAATGTGTGAAAGATTTCCAGATGTGTCTGAACTACCATTTAGAAACAGATGCTTCTCCACAAAGAGATAAGGGGGCTTCCCTGGTGGTGCAGTGGTTAAGAATCCGTCTGCCAATGCAGGGGACACAGGTTCAATCCCTGGTCCAGGAAGATCCCACATGCCATGGAGCAACTAAACCTGTGTGCCACAACTACTGAAGCCCCACGTGCCTAGAGCCTGTGCTCCGCAACAGGAAAAGCCACCGCAATGAGGAGCCCTTGAACCGCAAGGAAGAGTAGCCCCTGCTCTCTGCAACTAGAGAAAGCCCACAAGCAGCAACGAAGACCCTATGCAGTCAAAAATAATTTTTAAAAAATGTAAAGAGATAAGAGCATAAACTTTTTATGACTAAAATGTAATAAAAATAATAAAATGTATTTCCATAACATCCCCGCCAAGTAGCATAACTTTATAGTCACGCCTTACATTTTACCCAATTTATGTCATCTAAGCTCTCCTAGGCTTGCCTTATGGTACAGGAGATGTTATTCTCTTCTGAGAAAACGCTAAGCTATTCCTTGATACTTATCTGCTGCCTACCCACATTTTTTCAGGGAAATCACTCTTCTTACCTATACAAGCAAAAAGATAAACAAGAGAAATACCCCCCCAAAAAAAAGAAAAAAAAAAAGCGTAAAGCATGAGGTGCTTCTACCTTTCATACAGGAAATGCTTGGTGCTCCGTCAAACAAAACATGATATGAGATCTCTTCACAGAACCATGCATTTTTTGGGACTCTGTCCCCAGCTTTCTCAATCTAATTTCTTGCATGCACATCCAGGCCATTCGAAAGCAGGCCTCATGGGTTTAACAACAATACTTAAGAATTTGAGCCAACTACTTTTGTTACAGCTTAAAAAGCAACTACCCAGATTTTGAGTACCTGGGCAGGAGGTTGGCTAACATGTTTGGAACAGGATCTGACCTTGCACGGGAATTGGCAGGGCTAAAGCAGCACCTGAAGGTGTCAACTGCAGGGGACTTCGGGAGTGATGGAGAGATGGACCCGTTTCATGCTGGGCCCAAAGTGCCCAGTATATGTGGTTCCCAATATTCACAAATACATACTGCTTAGGAGAAATCTCTTCCAGAAACACAACAGACTAAGATGATGCACACAGGCCTTCCTGTCTACTGCAAACACACAGAAGAGTTGGATGTGATAGTTTTTTTTTAATGCAGTATTTCATAATCCAACTGAAAAAGAAAACATAAGAGATGACCAGGGGCCAAGAACAAAGATAGAAATCAAAACTGAGCAGTAAGAGAGCTGAGGCAGCACCAGGTATGGTGGCCCACTAAGGATGGGGCCCTGACAAGGACCTAGTGCCTGGAGTTGGAACGTCCCACACGCACAGGAGATGTGGCCTCCCAACTCCAGGGGGCAGAGGAACTGGGGCCAAGCCCAGGCAAGAACCATTGAGCCGTGTTTACGAAACGGGGACTAGAAATTTCTGCACATCAGCACAAGAAAGAATCAAGGAATTTGGTCATCAATGCATCCACTGGACTGCTAAAAAAAATGTACACATGTGCACTGTAACAGGAAAATAATTTGAATGGGAAGTATAACTCCGGTAGAGAAAAAGGAGGAAATAAAAATAGCTTAAGACAATAGAAGGTAGACAAAAAGGGGAGGGGGGTATTTGTTTCCTCCGGCTGCAGGAACAAGGTTCCACAAACTCAGAGGCTGAAAACAGCAGAAACATAGTTATTCTCTCATGGTCTGGAGGCTAGAAGACGGAGGTCAAGGTGTCGGCTGGCCTGACTCCTTATTGGAGGCTCTGAGTGAGAATCGGTCTCTCTCCTGGCTCCTGGCAGTGGCTGGCAGTCCTTGGCGGTCCTCGGCCTGTAGACGCATCCCTCCAAACTCTGCCTCCACCTCCCTGGCCCTGCCTCTGTGTCTCCGTGAGTTTGAATCTCCCTCTTCTTACAAGGACACCAGCCACGGGATTAGGGACCAACCTAATCCAGATTGACCTCGCTTTAACCTGCAAGGATCCTATTTCCAAAGAAGGCTTTATTTACAGGTTCCAGGCAGACTTGAGTTTTGGAGGGACACTATTCAACCCAGTACTGGGGGTTTAAAAAAAAAAAAAAGGATTGTAATCACCTGGGGGAACATGTTAAAAACACAGATTCTTAGTTCTGACCAGCCTGAGATTCTGAGTCAAGTCGACCGAAATAAGGAAGGGCCCAAAATCCACATTTGGCACCCGGTGACTGCGTACATTGAGTTAGCAGGACAGATAACCGGAAGCGCTCTGCTGATGGGGGGTGGGGGGCTCTTGAGGGGGATTAAAGGTGAAAGGAGGTGACCAGGCAAGGTGCTCAGAGTTTGCAGCAGCACAGAGCCCGGAGCTCAGCTACACTGAAGGACCCAAGATGCAAGATGGGGAGGAAGATGGCGAGAAGGGCCAGGGCCTTGGGTTTCTTCCTGTGTTCCTGTTTTTGGTCTGGAGAGGAGCTCTAAGAGCTTGTTTTTACATGTGATCATTAGCGAGTGTGGATTAACTTGATAACATTCGGTGCAAGACTTGTTACGTGTTTTATTTTGCACTGTTTTGTCTAAACCAAATAAGCTGTGACTCTGAGCCTCCCCACCATGAGACACTCAGTCTTAGTCATTACAGGCCAACCCACCTCTCTGAGTGCCCGAAGGGTCCTACACAATCCAGGAACTTCAGCAAAAGCCTCTGCACTTCAGTCCATCAGGACTGCCTTTGAGATGCTCACCATTGAGCCCAGTAAGATCCACTCCCAGCATCACTCCCATTGTGGTCACAGAAAACCCGGCTGCACTTTCCAAAGCCAGAGATTAGCCTTCAGATCCCCAGGACCCACAGGTCACCCCCTTAAGAGGCCCGCCACCTTCTAGGGCTGCGTGAGAACAGGACGCATGGTTCTGCTTTCCGTCCTTGGGAATCCAACCGCATGCCCCACAGGCCACTGGGTCACTTTCCCCAAAAGTCCCTTCTCTCTCAATCGGTTGCAAGTCCTCCTCCCTGTTGGACAATCAGAACCCCAGGGAGCCCAACCTGCTGAGCCCTTCCTGGGGTGAGGAAGGGCCAGAGCTACAGGACACAGAGGCCGGCTGCTGTCAGGGGAGTGCAGAGGAAACAGAAGGAAAGAAACACCGTGACTTTCTCCATCAGTTTATGCTGCCATGTGTGCTCATATGAGTTTGGCACTAAAATGTCCATGGGCAAGTTGGGGTTTTTGTTTGTTTGTTATTTTTTGTTTCTGCTTGTTTGGGTTTGTTTTTTCATTTTTTGTTTGTTTTTGGCATTGCTGCGGGGCATGGCATGTGGGACCTCAGTTCCCCAACCAGGGATGGAACCTGTGCTCCCTGCAGTGGAAGCACGGAGTCCTAATCACTGAACCACCAGGCAATTCCCTGGCCAAGCTGCCTTACCCGCTTGAACCTCAATTTCTTTACCTGTAAAGGAAGGATAACATTTTCCTTGCCCTCCTCAGTCTCACAAAGCTTAGGAAGATAATATATGAAAAAGGGCTTTGCAAATCAAAGGCACTGTTTATCAACACAGAGCCGTAGGGTTCCACGCCATCCCACCCAAGGTAGGGATCCTGCCCCCACAAGTAAACACGCGGGCCCCTTTGGACCAACCATTCCTTCATCCCGCCGCTCCTGAAACTGACTAGTTCCTGGAGTCAAACACTGGGAGGTGGAGTTCAGAAGCTGTTTGTGAGCGCTCCTGCTTCTCTGACTTCAAGCCCTCATCGAAGGGACTGCAAATATTGTCGTCCAGCTTTCCTCAGCTTTAGACAGAGTGGAAAGACGTCCCTGGGTGGCCAGAACAGCCCTGCTTTATATCTGTCCTGGCCCAGTGATGAATAATCCCCCTCCCCTTCCAGTCTGATCAGCCATTTATACACTCACTTAACTGCTTTAGATAAAGAGGATTAGGCTAAAGATCTATGATGCAAAACAGGGTACCATATAATTACCAAACCCGTCAACATCCTTTAAAGGAACACACTCCTGACAGGAAGAGCAAGGAGACTCACTGGCTAATTCTTGAAATCTGTCGCCATCTTCTGGTCAAACGCTGCCATTCTGGCAGTTTTGACAGGCTCTTTGGACCTTTTCAGAAGAGATGGGAGAGTAATCGACACAGAATATACAGAAAGAATCAGGGGCTTGGGAAATAAGCATCTCATCTCTTTTGCGTTTGTTAATTAAAGAAAATGGTAATCGTTTTCAGGAGGTGCTGATAAAGCAGGAATTAAGCCTCTTAGATTACTCTCAGATTCCGACTAAAAGTGTGACTACGCAGCTTGCGGGTTGCCATGTTATCTTGATGTAAGTTCTACTTTATCCTGATATACTGATTAATCAGCAGAGGAGATGATGGCACTTAATCAAATAAATCCATCAGGAAGTGTTTAACTCTTGTCTGTGGGGGGAGGAGGATAATTCTTTATAACAAAGGAACTGCCTGGAAAGGGGTCAGGTGGTGTTCTAAGGCGCTTCCCTGAGAAAGAGATTTTGAGCTGAAATCTGACCCATGACTAGGCGATAAAGGGAGGGGAGGCGAGTGTCACGTCAGGGGAAGAGCCAGTGCAGGGATCCAGGGACAGGGGTGCAGGTGACCACCGCGTATCTGTGTAGCTGAGAGGAGGCTCACATGGCTGGAAGTGTGGGGGCGGGAGGGGGGTGCGGCGGTGCTAGATGCTTGAGAAGCTGGTAAACGAATCCTGCAGCGTGTCCCTGGGCGTGTTAAGGATTTTCCACCTTTTCTCTAGGAGTATGGGAAGCCATTCACACGGTATAAGCAAGTAGCTGACAGGGCCATACTGGAGTTTCAAAAAGATCTCTGGTGACAAGGAGGAGAGAAGGGTGGAGGGGGCCGTCACGGGTTTGAGACAGCCACTATCGCAGGGTCCAGGTGGACATCAGAGTGGTGGAACTCCTCTATATACTGGGCACTATTCTAAACACTGTGCACGTTCACTCATTCAGTCCTTACAGAAACCCTATGAGATAGGTACTGCTATTGCACCCATTTTGCAGATGAAAAGTGAGGCAGGTAGAGGCCTAATTCCAGAGGCCACCCTCATGACTACTACACTTCGTTGCCTACAGATGGTAATAAGAAAATGGAGAAAAGTAGAGAAGGTTTCAAAAAGCTACTTCAGAAGTAAAACCAACCAGACTTGGTGTTGAATGAGGGACCCGAATCACGGGTCAAGAGTGACACCTAGTTTGTTGACTTTACAACCCTTGCAGAGGCTGGGTGTGACCGGTGTTTAAGACAACCCAGAGGAGATACTGAGACGGTCACTGGCTCAAGAGACAGGAATGTGGCTCTACCGGTGAAGAGGTGGCCGCCGAAGTCACACAGGACGCCCGAGGAGACAGGAAGGAAAAGGGGGGGAGAACCCATCCCCGAGGAACTCGGACACTTCACTGCAGGATAAGCTGCAAATGCGAGGAAGGATTAAAACCAGTAAGGCCAGAACTGAGTATCATTAAAGCCAAAGGAGAAGAAGGTGTCAAGGCACAAGGAAAGGATGAACAGCCACAGGAGTGCTGTCGCGAAGTCAGGCAAAGCTGCGGGCTGGGAAATTTTTTGCCAGAGCCACGGAGACACCTACTTAGGGAAGTCTGGTGTGATGTGGCAAGAGAGGAGCCGCTGGCAGCTGAGGGGACAGATAGGTGGGGCCTCTCCTTCCTTTCAAGATAGAACGTGTATTGGATGCGTTTGGATGTTGGAGAGAATGATCCAGGTGACAGAGAGCGATTGAGTGTATAAAATAACTGACAGCGTTAATTTGATGAAAAGGTAGAACAGGATCCAAAGGGGGAGAAATTCATTTCAGACAGCGGAGGGGTGTGTCCTCTAATGTAGGAGGGAAGGAGGGCGTCGGAAGAGACAGACGTGAAGGCTCCGTGGAAGGGTAAGGAGATTGCAGGCTCCGTGGAAGGGTAAGGAGATTGCAGGCTGAGGCTTCGATTTGCTGTGACATGAGATGCATGGTCCCTGCCTGAGTGGGCACATGATTAAGAATAGAGGATTAGTATCTTGCATGCTCACATATTTTTCTCTCATCAGATGGCTTCTCTCTAACTCAAAGTGTTCCCAAACCTGCTTACTTCAATTGCCTCTGATATTGTAATTATGTAATTAAATATTACAACAAAATATGAGTGTGAGAAAAGGGTTGCTGTTTGTATGAAAACGTAGTTGAGTATTTTGGAAAAATTTGATAAAGACAAGATGCAAACAATCCTGTCCATCTAGGGACAAGCGAGGCAACTGTGAAAGACAGAAAAACACTATAGTAAAAATCTTTGCTCTACTAGGTTCTGTTCTTCTTCCAATGTTAAGAGAACAAAACTGGAGATCGCCAAATTATAAGTCTGGCTATTGCAAGAAAATGAGATTGAATGCTAATGGATCTATATTCAGTGAAAAAAGCCTTGGCCTTACCTCAAAACACTACAGGATGAATGTATGTGTTTTTGTTGACTCCCCATTTCAACTTTTTCCGGTGAACTGACAAACTCCTGGACCAAGCTGTCATTAGAAGTCTTCCTCAGTTACAAAGGTAAGAAGTAAGGAAAGAAGAGAGGGGCATGAAGTTACGGGTTGCTTACTGTATATCGAAGAGTGTGCTTAACAGGTATTTTTTAAAATTTACTCCTTACAACAACCCTACACATTCTCATTCTCATTCAGCAGACCAGGCAACAGAGAGGTTACATAAATTGCCAACTATCAAGTTATAGCATTCGGGTAGGAACTCAGTCCTGACCTGTATCCTCAGGGTGGCCATTTTCATTGGTCTTCCACACACCTGGACTTATCCCCTCAAACATGCTCCACCCATGTCCTGCATCAGCCCTCCACCAATGACTCAACCTTGCTCTTCACCTCACATGTCTAATCTATCACCAAACCCTGTCCAGTTGATTCCTCCCGTCAATATCTATTCCATTTGTCACTCTGTCACCTTGTAGAGATTCGCGTCTTCTTTTGCGCAGACTTCAGCAAGAATAAGGTTGCAACGATTTCTTAATAGATCTGAGCAGCACCATTCTTCAATATGTATCAGTTGCACCCCATAATCACTCTCCCTTTCGGGAATAATCAACTACAGTTCTCCAAACAAGGCATCATCCCTAACTCTGACTTTGCACCTGCCCTTTCTCCTGTCCAGAACCCTGGGAAACTCCTTTTCCTCCCCTAAGATTCTTAAGAAGCTTTTATTGTCCTCCCCTCCTATCTCCTCCCCCATCCCCAACAAAGTTCTCCATAAACAGCATCATTTTTATAACCAAAGTACTTAATCGTACGTAACAATCATGTCCTGGCTTGGAGAGCTGCTGGCACTTGGGGCGGGGAGTGGGGGGAGGTAGAAGGGTGAAGAGAAAGCATTCTCGCAGCTCCCCAAGAACATTCCTCTTTCACTTGCAGGAAACTCCTTCCTCCTTTTCAGGGCCACCTGACATCCCAGACCTTAAGATCAGTTTTCCAAGTCCCTGACCTGGTCCCCAGGGCACAGTCACCTCCTCCATCCCAAATCCAGTCATGATGCAGAACTGTTCAGTGGCCACGCTGACAGCCCACACGTCACAGTTCTGACTGCCCTTTTCTATGGTTGCTTCACCTCTAAAATCCTAGTCTCCACCCCAAACTTCCCATTCTATCCACTATCCACATACGTCACACATTTTATCATCTTCAGTCCTATCCATTCCCCTTCGCTGCATTTATCGGTGCCTTACTGATCTGACATCTCTCACGACCCAGCCCAAACCCCATGGGCAGTCTTCAGCAATCTCAAGTGACCATGCCCTTTAGACACTCCTACCTGACAAAGCCTGACCCGGGTATGTCCACTTTCTCCATTCTCGGTGGCTGAGCACTCTGGAGGAAAAATCAAACCCTGGCACCCAGCCACTGCAATTCATGGTTTCTTATCTCAAATGGATTTCAAAGGCATCCCTCCAACTTTGCACTCAGCTTTGGTCAAGCTCCCTCACTCAGTCTTCCTGGTGGCCAATACTAACAAAACGTGAGACATGATCTATGGTAACCAGATTTTCAAAACAACCTTGAGGGTTCTGGATAAAGCATGAGAAGAAAAAAGGCTAAACATGAAGTGTGAACTAGCTCTAACGCTTCATGTCCTCAGGTTCCAAGTCAACTACTTTCATAGCACTAGGAATACTACTATGTTGTCTTCACGCTTATGGATGTTTAGAGCTTGACAAATGAGGTGAAGGTGAACCACTGGTAAAAATGGCTGGTTTCAAATCCCTCACCGTCGAAGGTACCCATCACACTTCTTATACTTCTATCAATGAAACAAACACAACTTTTGTTTTCATTTTAATTTATTCTGTGCCATTTAAAGTGAAACATCATACAGACAAACCACAGAAGCTTTAGATATAGTGTTGACCAGTTTTAAAACAGTGAATAATCATTTACAGACTCCTCATCTCTAATTTTACATCTCGTTATACAAAGGTACTATTAACACACACAGTTCTAATTCCTTATAAGCCTATCTGTCAAGCAGCAAGGTGACAATACACCACAGCATAGCACAGAATGTTTCCTTTAAGAAACCGGAGCAGCAGCATTTGGTGAACGGTTCTGCATAGAACTGACTTAGAGGGTAAACACTGGTCATAAAACAGGCAACGCATCTGTATTAACAAATGGAAAATGTAACTTTTTAATTAATATAAGATAAAATGTTACTCTTTATGCTTTAAGTTAAAAACTATAGAATATTTTAAAAGCAGACAATACAAGGTGCTTTAATTCTAGACTCCATAACAAAATACTATTCCATTAATTGCTTAAGAATCCATAACCTTTGAGTACTGCTCATTGGCTTTTTAAAGTCAACCTGAAATATAAAAGCACTTGAAGTTTACCAGTCAAAAGCTGAAGTTACATTGGTTACATGTTACATTAAAACATACCTTTTAAGAAAAACTTTAAAAAATACTGCATTGTTGACTTAAAATAATTTCAAAAAATGTTGCTCAAGCATAAAAAAGCACAACTTTCAAATCTTTCAACAGAATTTGGTTTAAAATGCCCTATTTTGTGAAACTTACTTAATATATTCCCAACTTTCAGCAAAATAACAGTTTGAAGTTGTTTTTAAATCTGATAACATCTAAAGAAATGGGTCTGCATGTCTGTAAATTGGCTATCTACCACAAAATGACATGTTTATGTTTCCACCATGAAAACATCACTACAAAAATCCAATGGATGAATTCCATTTTTAGCTTTATGTAAATATTAAAAACCTTATTTAACAATGTCACACAAATACTTAGCGTTTTTTGGCCTTGAAATCAAAGCAATGCTACCAATAAATTTGATTACAGGCAATGTTCACAGAAGTATCAGAAGCAAAAGAAGAAAAAAATTTGGAAACGGTTGGTTGGGAAGGAAATGCACCCACCAGAGTCCTCGTCTTAGAATCAATCCTGGAATGATGGCATCCTTGTTCACCATCACTGTTTGCGAGGATCCAAACAAGACTAATATTTGTATTTTTAACGCTCAGGACCCTCTAAATTTTAAAGTTTACCACACGCTACTCCATCTCCTACTAAGAAACGGAAAATGCACTTATGAGTTAAGTTCAGCTACAAAAGCTCTAAAACAGGAAAAAGAACAAAATCACTCTATCACACAAATAATTCTGTTAACCACTATTTCCCTTGCCTCTCTTAGTGGCCTTAGAAAGATGTACTATGGTGAGTGTACTGGGGAAGAGGGGTGCAGGGAGAAAAACGTTTTAAATACAGGAATTAGCTTGTAGAATTTTCATACTGGCAGCAGTGATTTCTTTTTACTTTCTTAAAAGTTAAAACATGGTAGAGTGTGAGCTATTAATACGCTTTGGGTATATTTCCCAAGCAAGTTAAGCAGAACATTTCTTACAATTCTATTTAAAAAAAAAAAAAAAGACATCCATAATAGCATAAATATTAATAAATAATACCAACATGTACAACTTTCATGGATTAATTTGTGGATGACCCTGCAGATTTTAGGGGTTATGTCGGCCATCATTCTTAATACTGACACAATAGAAAGCTTACTAGCTACTTAAAGTTTGCCAGCAGCTGTTAACTAAACCTAAGATATCCACTACGAAGTGGAATCCACAGCTCCAAATACAGAAGATCTAATTCAAATACCCTCCCAGCACCAAGAAGCATGAAATTTTTTTCTAACTGATGAGCATTTTCATGTGATATTTAGCTAGCATGAAGCATTAACATTAATGCCTGAAACCTGTATCACTGTTTTGTTCATCAATATAGTCACATAAAAACAGAACTCTAATTGCATCCAATAAGGAAATAAAGACAAAGACTGTGCCCCACGCTCAGCTGCTGGGGACCTCCCCTTAGCAGACACTGAAAAGTGAAGTTATACTCTGTAAGTGCCCTTTCAGGACATCCAAAAGGCTACGACGACCGCAGAGGTGTGCATCAACCAACCTGGGGCAGAGCAGATGAACTGTTAATAAGCAAACCCATCAGCGTGGAGTGTGAGGTATCAAACAAAATTACACACCATCGTAAAATAGAGGTGACATACTCTGCAATAACTAGTTCTTGAGAAACAAAGGTTTAAAACGTAAAAAGACCTTGGATTAATGAAATAAGTTGGCTTTGCAGTTCATTCTTGTATAAAGCAGGCAACACTCAACGGGAAGGGTCTTTAAGTCATACCTCTCTTCCCCAGGAAACACGGAGTCCAAAGTTCAGTGAAGACAAACATGCAAACCTGGCAGGAATCATTTTACAGTAAAGCAGGCATTTTCATCCACTCTATTTTTCCTCAATACCCAGTTGCTCTGAGGTCTCGTCACTGAATTGCTGTTTGTGAAGAAGTACGTTCTCCACAACACATGCCTTGAATATGAAGTCCCCACACACAAAAGGAGTAACTAATCCTACACTTCCTAAGCTAGAGGATCGGGCCTGGATTCCCAAATTACTACTCTAAACTCTTGAATAGGGTACCCCAAATGCATCTCATAGAGGATAACTATTTTAACAACATAATAAGAGTCAGAATTAAGTTCCCCAATAAATAACTGCTATCCCAGAAAGAAAAATAAATTTACAGACTATTTTTTTCCTAACCTAAGACACCATCAATTGTAAGATGCACCGTATGTATCACTAAGAAAAAATATAGGCAATTAAACTATGACACAATGCTTTTGTATCCTGTAGAATGTCTACTTTTTTAATTTACTCAGAGCTTTTAGAGTTAAACAGATATTCACTGCATCAATCCTGTGCATACGTAAAGAAAGTGTATGATGAAATAAGTTGGTTAAGTTATAACTATGACTTCATAGCCTAACTCTTCTGAATCACTCAGATCACAGCCATTGGTGTCTGCGCTCTTCCAGACCTCAGCACCCTTGGCATCAACAAGAGCGCCGGCGATACAGCATCTCTTAAAACAGCGCTCCAGCACGGCCTGCTGTTTTCTGGCAGCAGGAAGCTTTGGACAACACGATGTTTGACGCCTTAACGCCAGTCCTGCTCGACGCGTGAATCGATCGCACCTGCCTCTTGTTGCTCTGAATTCTGTTTCATCTATTCCGAGGGTTTTGGCAATTTCTCCTGCCTTCAACTGCATTGCTTGGCGTGTGAGAGGCAGCCCTTTTGCATGTGTCTCACCGACAAAATGCAGTACAGCTTCGTCTACTTGTGGGTATCTTCCTTTCTTAGGGCCCGTAAAGCATTTTGTTGTTGCTTTACAAGAAAATATGGAATTTCAGTCATTCCTCCAGCAACGGGATCTTTGCTTCACTAATATCGAACGTACGCTCTGCTGCTCTGTTTCCATGCTTTTCTGCATACACGATCACTTCTCGTTTTAATGCTGAATCATAGTGTAATCTTTTTGAAGACATTTTTAAAAGCCAATTAAACCTGACACATTTGATACCAACAATACGTAATGATGCTGTGACGAGCCGCAAGTCCACACACGCACGGGCGAGGTTACACCATGCCTATTGCCTGGTCGACAGTGATCGTGAGGTGCATCCCAATTTCACACAGGGTATAATGTGAAAAAAAAAAAGTACAGCATAGAACTAATATTAATAAAATATGATTTTCAAGCCTGTAATATTTACTAGATTAATACCAGTGCAAGAAAATAAGCCCAAGAGTCAAAGAGTAAGTATATACGTATAAACAGAAATTATCTTTACGATGAAATCTGCAATGGTCCGATTTGGTTGTAATTTTCATATGGCTTACGTGTAAATCTTTTTTTGAATTGGACTTAAGATCCAGGAATGAGGGTTCTTCGATCTCTTAGCAAACTGCAAAGCCAAGTCATTACAGAGAGAGGCTCCCAGTGCCCTCCGTCACTCGCTCGCACAGGAGCACGGCCGCGGTCAGTGGCCTTCATCAGCAGCTGCCCTCCTCTGGCGAGCAGCTCTGATCCTGTGTGGGGATGCTGACGCGTCTTCTTCTGTTTCAGACCCTGAGGGTTCATGATCTCCCTCCTGGGATCCTGTGTCTCCCACCAGTTCCCGAAGGAACTTGAATTTTGACAAAAAAAGATGCCAAACAAAATACCAACCTAAAGAGAGATAAAAACATTACGAAAAATTATTACACACAGTATTATCAATTGAGCACATTTCAGTTAATAGTGTGTGGGAGGGGTATATAACAAAACGGTATGTATAATTTAAATATATATGTGATTACAATTTCTATTACAAACATTTATCAAGCATTTACTATGGACAAGGCAGAAAGATAAACTCTGGGATCGTACGGGATGGCAAAAACAGCTTCTGCCTTTATGGAATTTAGAATTTAAGCTTGGTCCATCCACATCAAAATTATAATGAAATTATGATACATAAGTGTTTATTATATTAAACTCAAATTTTTGAGAGCATTTTTCTGGGGAAGAAAGAATACACTTCGCTATTTACCTGGATATTTATACCTCATTGCCAGTACTTACTAAAAGCAAGTTTGCCTCCATCGGAATGCAAGACACTAAGCGGTAGGAATCAACTGCACTTTGCTAAAAACTTAAGACAAAACTATTCAATAAGTTTCTAGAAATAATAAATTTTCTTTAATTATGTGATGAAAGAAGAAAACCCAGAGCACCAGCATCTTAAATTCAAGATTTTAAAAAATACAGTATTTTCATGTCAAAGTCATTAAAAAGTCTGAATAACTCTCCTAAAAAACAAAAAAAATTACCAACCAAGTTTTGCTTGCTCTTGCAAAGAGTTTTAAGTTTTAGGCGTCTACTAATAAGGAACAGTCAATAAAGGAGTACACATGAGATAAAACTCCTGAACCCATGACTGGTTGCTCTGAAATGTTAAGAGTGTTTCATAAACAAAACTAACCACCGCTAACAGTTTTGCATGCTAGCGTGTTTTCTCTATGCCTTCTACTTTAACTCTCTGGTTTCATAGAAAAGCAATGGACCATAGCATATTCTGACAAGCAGCATTTTATGGAAAAATCCAACCAGCTCTTCTACCCCAGCATTACAAAGGCCGAGATGAACAGCCACTTAAGGAAGTTTCTAATTTTACTTGTTTCCTTCTTATAATCTCTGGGAGGAAAGATTAAGATAAACTCCTTAGGTGCCAAAAGACTAACTGGATTTAACCCATTTCTCAAGTTTTTGCCTTCCTTTAAGCTTGAATGCCGACTGCTAACTGAACCACACAACAAATATATTTTAGTCAACTGTGTGTTTGAGTAAAGCACCTGACTCCATAAAATAGTATTTTAAAGATACTCCAAATTAGCAAGCTCTCTCTTCACTCAAAATTCTTTGTAAAAATAGGCACAGCAAATTAGAGCAAAGAGCCCTGGAGAAGGAGTGGGGAGGCTCGGTCCTGATGGAAGGCTGAAGAAGCCACTGTGAGGAATAAGTAAATAAAGGGCTTGGGTGCCTGGCACCGCGTTCGCATTAGGTAAACTGCTCCATCGACAGGTGCTGCGTTGTCCCGGGGCAGTGGCATCTGAGGTGACTTCTGTTTTGTTGATTACCTATTTTTACTGAGATACAATTCACACAGCAGAAAATTCACCATTTTAAAATGTACAATTCAGTGCTTTTTAGCATATTAACAAGGTTGTGCAACCATCACCATTATCAAACTCCAAAACATCTTCATCAACCCTCAAAGAAACCCCATACCCATTAGCAGTCCCTTCCCCATGTCCTCCCTCCCCAGCCCCTGGCAACCATCAGTGTGCCCTTCCGTCTCTGGATTTGTGTACTCTGAGCACTGCACACAGACGGAGTCACAGTGTGTGGTCACATGTGTCTGGCTTCTTTCACTTTGCATATATTTTCAAGGCTCTCATCCATGTTGCCACATGTATCACATTATTCCTTTTTATTGTAGAATAATATTCCATTGTAAAGACACATCCCATTTAGCTTTAACCATTTACCAATTAACAGACACAGGTACTTTCCACGTTTTTGGCTGCAATGACCAAGTGCACACGTTTTTGCACTGACACATTTTCATTTCTCTTGGGTATACAGCCTGACCCTCGAACAAGGCAGGGGTTAGACCCTCGCCCCAGTCGAAAATCCACCTGCAACTTTACAACCTGCCCTCCGTATCCACGGTTCCACATCCAAGAATTCAACCTCAGATCACGTAGTGACTGCAGTGTGTATTTGGTGAAAGAAACCCACGTGTAAGTAGGCCTGCACAGTTCAAGCCCGTGTTGCTCAAGGGTCCACTGTATACCTAGGGGCAGAACTACCGGGTCATATGGTAACCTATGCGTAACCATCTGTGAAATTGCTGTCCAGAGCAGCTGTGCCGTTTTACACGTGCATCAACACTTTAAGAGGTTCTAAGTTTCTCTACGTTCTCACCAAGACGTTTTACTGTCCACCTTCTCATCACAGTCGTCCTAGTGGGTGTGAAGTCGTGTGTCACTGTGGCTTTTATTAGGGCATTCCTCCAATGACTAAATATGTTGAACATCATTTTCTTGTGTTTACTGGCCATTTGTAAATCTTCTTTGGAGAAATGTCTATTAAATTCCCCTGCCTACTTTTTAATCAGGTTGTCTGTCTTTTTTTTGAATTGTAAGAGTTCCTTATACATTCTTGATATCAGATGCTTACCAGATATATGATCTGCAAACATTTTTTTCCCATTCTGTGGGCTGTCTTTTCACTGTCTTGATAATGTTCTTTGAAGTATAGTAGTTTTTAATTATGATGGAGCCTAATTTATCATTTTTTCTTTGAGGAACTCCAATTTATCTTGTTTTTCTTTGGTTGCTTGTGCTTTTGGCATCATACCTAGGGAACCTCCGACTAACCCAAGGTCATGAAGGTTTATGCCCAGGCATTCTTCTGAGAGTTTTAGTTTTAGCTCTTACACTAGGTCTTTGATCAATTTTAGTTAACTTTAGTGGGAGAGAGAGATCCAAATTAATCCTTTTGCATGTGGGTACCAAGCTGTTCCAGATCTATTTGTTGAAAAGGCTGTTCTTCCCTCCATTAAATTGTCTTGGCACCTTTGTCAAAAATCAAATGATCATAAATGTTACCGTTTATTTCTATTCCATTGATCTATCCTCATGCCACACTACACCATCTTGATTACAGCAGCTTTGTATTAAGTTTTATAATCAACAGTATAAGTTCACCAACTTTGATCTTTTCAAGACTGTTTTGGCTATTCTGAGTCCCTTGCATTTCCATGTGCATTTTAGAATTATCTTGTCAGTTTCTGAAAAAAAGGGGGAAAAGGCAGCAAGAATTTTGATAGGGATTGAATTGAATCTGTAGGTCAATGTGGGGACCTACACTTTTTCATAATATTTCTCTGTATATATCAAAATTTCTCCACAGTGGACATACATGGTTTTGATAATCAGAAAAATCAGAAGAAAAGTCAGAAACTGGTAAGTAAATCATGACTACTCTGTAGACGTATATGTTTTAAATATCCCAATACCATTAATTGGCCTAAATTAATGAGACTGGTTGATTTTAAAGATACTAAGGAAAACCCCTCTTAGGTTAGTTTTGAGAATCCAACCTAAAAGTTAAAAAAACCTCTTTTTCCCAAGGTACTGTGCTAAATAGAGATTATGGATGTGAATTTACCATCAGGGAAATTATAAGTAAGCTCAATCAAAGATGATGATAGTCCTGACCTCATAAAGATCAAAGGTTCCAACAGTGGCTACTAGGTATAAAATGACTAAATTTAGAGAAGTATAGGGAGGTTACTGGAATTCTTCTGACTGAAAGGACTGTGATAAAGGTCTGTCACCACTTGGCTTCCCACCATAAAATACTCTTGCCCTGGGGATGGTGAAAAGAAAGTAAAGTCCCCCAGTACGGAAATCTACAAGAAGACTGTTTCAGCAGTCAGGTTGGGGAGATATAAACAAGAGCATTCAGTTAGATCACAAGCGCTTTCTCAATTTTAATAAAACAAATCCAAAAAAAGTTTTCCTTTGAATCACTGCCAGCAATCAAACAAGGTAGGGGACTCAATCTGAAGTCAAAATGCAGAATGTGGTGGCCAATCAGAGAAACTCCAGTCTGGAGCAGCAAGTTACAGCCATCACCTCCACGCTCACCACTGCCCTTCCCCACCACACCAGCTAAACCACTTGACTTCACACCTCTTTAATTTCTACCCCCAAATCTGCAGATAAGCAAACTTGAAAAGAAGCTTATTCTTCCCTATTCTGCCCGGGTGTAAGGTGTGTGAGGGCTGGGGGTGGAGATGCCTGTGGGTAGTGATACTGCTTCCCACAAAAAATCGTGAGCCAGAGAATTCCCCAACATACTCATAGATATGGAGCTCATCTGCTGAGCAGCCCAAAAGAAAAAACATCCGCTGTGCTGTGCTCAGTTGTTCACGATGGCTACTGTAATGACAGGGCGGGAGAGCAAAGCGAAGAGGGAAATTCTAGTGGTGATAAGAACTGCAGTCTTATTCACTAAATTCAGGGAAGTTCAGCAAGTTATTCTCCAAGTAAAATGACTAAGTTCTTACACAGCTGTAATTTGGGGGAGATGGGAGGAGGATGTGGGGGAGGGGGATTTCCATATCACAGTACTTCGAACTGGCAAGATCTCACGCTTCTTCTACAACAGACCATTCATCAAAGAGTGTTAATCGTCTGAACAAAGAATGATACTAAAAATGCCAGGCACTTGGAACAGAAAAACAACTACACACATTTATTTTGGAAAAAGAACCGTTATTAAAACCCCAATAGATGTATACCAGGAAGAGTGTGACTTAGCAAAGAAGAAACTAGGAGAGGAACTATAGTGCTGGATAAAACTGGTAATAGTCACTGGCTATATTAATCAGACATGGCAATAAAAATAGCTAACTTTTTTTTTAAATTTTGGGACAGGTACTATGAGGAAATGTTCTGCACAGATTTCATGGCCAAATTGTTATTCAACGCAAACTGTCTTTCCACATACATCTGGTTTTAATTCAAGTAACAAAAGTCCCGAGACTAAGCTTAACCAAAAGGGGGGATTTGTTATTAGTTCATAAGACTGTCTCACAGAGCCCGTGAAAGGGACTTACAGGGACTAGATGTAGGGGGAGGTGCTCACAAGCTGAGGTCAGCCTCTCAGCCTTATCTCTTCTCTCTACACCTTTGTCTCAGTCCTTCTAGGCCTCTCTTGCACGTGGCTGATTTTTTCCCAGCTTTCTATGATTTCTTGGCCATCCTCAAAAAACAGCCTAGAATCTCTCACCCAGTTTGGGTCAGCTGTCAGCCCAAGACCAGTATGCATTTCCCGAGACAGGTATTGTTAACAGGGCTGTATGGCCTACCCCTGAGAGTTCGCAGGTGCTTCTAGAGACTGGAGAGGAGTGGATAGGATAACTTGGAGAAAGAGCTCCTGTAAAGATGTCCCCTCTACATTTATTAGGCAACAGGCTCCTGGAGGACAGTCATTACTACAGAAGTCACCCTGCAAAAAAACATCCCTGAGCTGGGCAGGCACTTCTTTTGTTGGATAAAATCTAAACAAAACCTTTGATGTGCCTGGGATCTGCTTCAATTTCTTTAAAACTTCAACATAATCTGACCTCTGATGAATGTCCACAATGCAAGAGGTCTTCAACCCCTCGAGCAGAGGAAACTACTTGGGGGGCGGAGGTGTGGCAGGGAGGTAGGATCAGATTAGACTGGAAGTCACATTCTCCCTTTTAGGGAAAACAACACATGTAAACCTAAAGCTATTTCAATAGCATTTATTGTTCATTGGAATGACCCTAGTTAAAGATATGTGATCAGCACACTGCAGCCACTCACAAGACTCACTCAAACTGGCTACTCTTCACGCTCTGCTAGGGAGCTTTGAGAAGCTACAGATTCCCAACGACTCACCCCAGATACTCCAAATCAGTCTCCAGGATTGTGCTTCCTCATCTTTTTTAAGCTTCCTAGATGATGCTGATGCACATGTAGGTTTGGAAAAGAGAAGTGAAGTGAAGAAGAAACATGAGTGCTCTTGCAGAGCAACTACGGCAAGTGGCCAAGGAAAAGGAGGAAAGGGTAAGCCGTGCAGGAGCAGGGAAGAGGTGGATCAACGCCTGACCAGCGTGCCTGTCTGAGACGATCCCACTTGAGAAAAGGCAACAAAAGCTCACCAGTGTTTACTAATGGGACAAACGGAGTATGTGAGGGAGAGCTATAAAGACACTGCCCAGGCATCGCTGAGGAGGGAGCCATGCTGCAGGAGGACAACGGATGTGTGAGGAATGATGCAATGGAAGGTCAGAAGCTGGATGTAAAGAATGAGGCTATCTTTGCTCCAAGTAGTATTGAACTGTCTAGTTAACTGAATGGTTTAATATAACACGCATTCAGAGTTCATTCTCTAGTATACCATGAATGTAAGAGAAAACACATGGCAAGTTACATAATACAAAATGAAGCATCATCCTCTATCTACATGTTATTGGTTTTAAGAGAGCATCAAATAAAGAAGAGAGGAACGTGTGTAGAAGTGGGAGGGGGACAGAGGACACAAGGGAAAGAACCACCAGTTCAGATTTACAGCTGTGACTTACCCGAAGAATAGCCCAGCCTGATTTGGACTCTGGGCCCTAGTGACTAACTTCTCCCAGGTGGTGCTTGTATCTTTGGGGGAGAGCAGGATAGGAGGAAGAATAACCAATAAAACCCAGACTACCTTTTACTGAAAGGGACTTACCCCTTGTACTCTGCATGCCTACAGGACTTCTTATAAAGGTATAGCTCATACAATTCCTCCCACCCAAACCTGATATGCAGACACCAGAAACTCCTTACCTACTCTTATTCTGTGGAGCGTGGGTCTTGTACCTTGTCCTGGGATTGTAAGAGGAAAACAGGAGGGAGGGAAGGAGGGAGGGAGGGATAGCAGAAAGGGGCAGACTGGGACAGGAGGGAGAAGGACTGTCCACAATTGCATGTACTTACAGCCAAAAATTTACACTAATTGTTGAAACAAGTATTGTATTGCAGTTTTTCATAGTTTAAAAGGCAAGTCTGTGCGTCAGAAAAACTGGCTGACGACAGAGGGTGTGTATCCTGTGATAAGCAAAGAAACACTCAACTTGTGTGTGCCAGTAACTAAGCATTAGTTCACAGGATGGATGTCATGAAACACACTGTATATTGTTTTTCTATGCAAGATAAATGTGCTGGCAGCAGAAGGGTAGCAATGGCAGATGAACTTGAGTGATGAACCATCACCATCACCATGCCACAAACCCAGGGGACAGCTATAATCACAGAGTTCTCAGTTCACAAAGAGCTTTTACATTTGACATCTCATTTAATCCTCTCATTAGCCCTCTGAATTAGTGAGACTAGGAACCATTATCCCCATTTTCTAGATAAGAAAACAGAGGCTCAAAGTAACTCATCACCATTGAAGAGGGCTATATTTTCACAGTGAAAGTATGGCTAAAACACAAAACACTAATTAGGGAATAAGAACATGATTTCCTACCCAAGATCAAAAAGCCCAGGTGCAGTAGAACCAAAAATTCTTATCTCTGTGGAATCATTCTACCAATGGAGTTAACTTAATCCCACCTTCATGATGATATCTAAGTGGTTAACTGGCTAAATACCAATCTCGATTTGTATAAAGCTCTTTTCCACTTTCAATCCTATAACCTTATTTCTGTTACACAGAAGGCAGCTTAGGCTCACTTCTAAGGTAATATGTCCAAGGCCAAGACATAGGCAAAGTGAAAACAGAACCATGCTCTCCAACGCTTCCCACCAAGCCCCCTCTACCGCACATCCCCTCTGTAAAGACAAACTGGGCAGCGCCAGCAGACAAGCCCCCGAGAAACCATCACTGTCCTAACACAGCATGGAACCAATACCCCCACACCCCAAACCCTGTTATCCAGTAAATGGAAGACAGATTTAAAGTTCCCTTGAAAACCTCTCCTCTCTTTATTTTCCTTTCCAACACTCCCATAGATCCAAATATCACCCCTGTTACAGGCGATAACCAAATTTTTCACCCATACTTTCTACCTTTCTTAAACCCCAGGAAGGAATCTCTACCTCATCGGCTTGAAAACATCTTTACAAAGTATATATGTCCAACAGCTCCTCCTGATTTTCACATTTCTGTAACGGGTATTATATCCTTTCCCCATCTCAGGTGGGAAAGAGCCTATTTCAGCACACTAGCCCTCCCTACGTAACTTCAGTGCTATAGATTCTACCTTAATAAACCCTCTCCCATCTGTTTTCTTCGTTACAGTCCCAGTGCCATTCTCTATCCTACACCAAATTCTTATGATCTGTCAACTGGATTACCACCACAATTTCTTACGACTCAGAGGCATGCTGGAGCCACACTGCTTGGCCATGAATCCTAACTCAACAACTCACTTGAAATTTGGGCAAGTTAACCTCTACGTGCCTCAGTTTCCTCTCCTATAAAATGGAGACAACAGCCCCACTTTCAAAGAGTCAATGTGGTAATAAAGAGAATTAATGTGTAACATGCTAAAAAGAATACCCGTACACAATAAACATTCATTAAATGTTAGCCATTGTTAGTTTCTTAGGCTCCGGTCTCTTCTTCTCCAGGGCAAACTCCATAGACAAGAGGTTACTACCACTGCCACTGAGATTTTTAAGCATCATGAACACCTAATTTTTACATCTTTCTATTATACTATCTCTTCAATACAGTGCTCTCTGGGTGACTGCTTTAGCATTTCATGCTCACTTCCATCCTTCCTTGTGTTAATAACTGTCAGCCCCCGCAAGACACGAGTTTCTTAAGGAAAGAAAATGTATGGTTTATTGATGCTTTCCGTTATGTCCTCTATGTCTTAGAACAGTATCTGGCACAGAGTAGATACCCCAAACAAACCATTCAACTTCCATCCTCCAACCCCCACCCCCAACACACCAAAAGTACCATAAATTTAAGGGTTTAATGACTTTCACCAATTGATACATGTCAGAGCTCTTAAGATTCCTACTATGTAACAGAGTAGCTGATAAACAGAACTGCTGAACAATGTTATCAACCAAGTTGATATTGAACAATGCTATCAACCAAGTTGACCTGACATGTACAGAACATTCCACTCAATAATAGCAGAATAAACATTGTTTTCAAGTATATGTGGAACATTCACCAAAATAGACCATTATTTAGTTTCATTAAGTGTAAACCTTCTTAAATTTTATTATACAAGATAAATTTTTCTCACCATAACAAAATTAAACTAGAAAATGATAAAATGATATATGGGAGAAAAAAATGTCCTAAACAACACATGGTTCAAAGGAGAAATCACAAGTGAAACTAAAAAATATTTTGAACCAAATAAAGTTGTTGTTTTTTTTTTTTTTAAATCAGAAGTAATACTGGGAAAGAAATTTGTAACATTAAATACCTATTTTTTTTTAAATAAGAAGGGTCTAAAATCAGTAATCTAGGCTTCTACCATAAGAAACTAGACAAGTATAAATTTAAATCAAAATAAGTAGAAGAAACTAAATATATAAGCATAAATCACTGAAATAAAATATGGACAAGAAATAAAAAAAAAACAATAAAACCAAAAACCAGATTCTTTGAGATTAATAAAATTTATAAACCTCTAGCCAGACTGATCATAAACAAGAGAAAGAACACAAATAAACAATATCAAGAATGAAAAAGAAGACATCACCACAGATCCTACAGATATTAAATGATGAGAGAATATTAATTCAGATTAAATAGTCATAGTGCTTGAAAGACACAAACTACTACAAAAGCTCACTCAAGAAGGAAATGGAATAGCCCAATATTAATCCAAATGACAGATACTGAGATTGCAGTTAAAAGCTTTCCCCAAAAGTCCTGGCCTAAATTAATTCTATCAAACATTGAAGAAAGTACACTAGGGATTATGCTTTATTAATATTTGGACACTCACAACCTCCACCACAGCACCTGAGCATAAGAGTTCATTAAATGTATTTTATTGAGTAACACAAGGGTTATCCACCTGAGACAACCTTGGTTTGCACCACACTTAAGACTGTATCTGTAACAGAAATTTAATAATTTATATTGAGGAAACCTTCATTTCTTCTTCAAATATATGAGGGCCTTCTGCATGCTTCTACTCTCTAGGATCCAGGAACAGAGCAGCGAACAAGCCAAGGAAGGTCCCTGCCAGCACTGAGCTTACACTCTAATTGAGAGAAACAAACACATAAAATACAATCAACCTTCTGTACCCATGTGTTCCACATCTGCAGATTCAAACCACCACAGACAAAACTGACAAACACAGACTAAAAGTGAGGATATGGGAAAAAGGTATTCCATGCAAATGGAAATGCATAAAGATGATGAAGTATACGTATACAATGGAATATTACTCAGCCATAAAAAAGAATGAAATCTTGCCATCTGCAACAACCTGGATGGATCTAGAGGGTATTATGCTAGTGCAGGAAGTCAGACAGAGAAAGAAAAATACTCCATGATTTCATTTACATGTGAAATTTAAACAAACAAATGAACAAACATAACTAAACAGAAACAGTGTCACAGATACAGAAAACAAACAGGTGGCTGCCAGAGGAGAGGAGGTGGAAGGGGGATACGTGAGGGAGATGAAGAGGTACAAACTTCCGGTTGCAAAACAAGTCACGGGTATGAAATGCACAGTGTGGGGAATAATGTCAATAATTATGTAATACCTTCATATGGTGACAGATGTAACTAGACTTTCATGGTGATCACTTTGAACTGTATAGAAATATCAAATCACTATGTCCTGTGACAGGAACTAACAGTGTGGTAGGTCAATTATACTTAAAAACAAACAAACTCAGAAAAAGAGATCAGATTTGTGGTTGATGGAGGCGGGGTGGGATTGGATGAAGGTACAAACTTCCTTACAAGAAAAGTAAGTACTAGGGATGTAATGTACAACAAGATAAATCTAAGTAACACTGCTGTATGCTATATACGAAAGTTGTTAACCGAGTAAATCCTGAGAGTTCTCATAATTGGAAAAAAATTTTTTTTCTATTTCTTTAATTTTGTATTTATATGAGATGGATGTTCACTAAAGTTACTGTGATAATCATTTCATGATGTATGTAAATCAAATTGTTATGCTGTACACCTTAAATCTATACGGTGCTGTACGTCAATTATATCTCAAAAAAACTGGAAGAAAAGAAAGATAAAACTGACACGACTGCCAGATGGAGTTGATATTTGTAAGGAAAGAAAAGGGCAAAACCAAGGATGACACCGAAGTCCTTAGCTGCTGATAACGTGTGAGGGAGAAACAGGTGGTGGAAATCAAAAGTTCTGTTTTAGATGTGCTTAGTCTGAGGTGGTTATTAGATCTCCAAGTGCGGATATCAAGAATAAAAGTTTGATGCTTGAACCTGTGGTGCAGGAGAGGAGTGAGAGCTGGAGCTATCAATTTTAGTCATTCGTTACAGTTACTGTTTAAATCTTTAGAACTAGTTAAGATGAGGAAGAGAACAGAAGGCAGGCGAAAACAGACATACTATATATCTGTATTATAACATAAAGTATTATAAAAATACAATAGAAAATAGCATGCATCTCATGGAGTAATGGCAAGTACTGGTCTTTAAAATTTTTATTTCAGAGATGAGAGAGATGATGGGTAGACTGATGTAGATACAACTGATTCAAAGTATAGTGTACAAAAGCCAAGAGCAATGAATGTTTCATGGAAGGAATGCTCACCTGTACAGAATGAGTATGAGAGGTTAAGTACAATTAGAACTCACATGGACTTGGTAATACTGAGGCCATTTGTTACTGAAGTTGCCAAGGGCAGCTGCAGTGAATAGTGGGAGTGGAAAATATTTTTAGAATGAATGAGAGGCAAGAAAGTAGAACCAATAGAGACAGAAGGAAGACCTCCCTAAGGAACCTGAAATTTGAAAATTGGAATTCACTATGTGAAAGAGCCAGAGTTCTAAAATAAACTAGGCTATGAGTTTCCTTGGGCAGATCCGTGTCATCAATTTTTAATCCCCAATGTGACTGTATTTGGAGACAAGGCCTTTAAAAGGTTATTTAAGGTTAAATGAATTCATAAGGGTGGGGCCCTAATCCAACATGACTGGTGTTCTTATTACATAAGATTGGGACACAGACACACACAAATGAAAGTCCACGTGAAGACAGGAAGAAGACCTTCATCTATCTACAAGCCAAGGAGAAAGGCCTCAGAGGAAATCAACCCTGCTGGCACCACTATCTTGAACTTCTAGGCTCCAGACTGCAGGAAAACAAATTTCTGTTTAACGTCTGTCGTATATTGTTATGGCAGGCCCAGCAAACTAATACAACACCCTAGTTTCTCTCTCAATTCTGGTGGGATCCTTCCCTCCTCTCCCTAAGCCCCAGGCCCCTCCTAGTCAAAATAGGAAGCTACCCCATCATTCACTCTCCCAACAAAAAAGTGCTTGGATTACTTCTTAACAGCTATTAGTCTTGACCATTCCAATCAAAATAAGGCATTCTTTTACTTACCACACCTCTCATTCCATAATGTTTTCTGAAACCAAAGGCAGGGCACTTTTAGAAAAACCAGTAAAATTTAAGTCAAATAGCTATTGGGAACTGAGAGAGCAAGTCTGATGTATGTAACAATTAGATATTTTGAGGCCCCAAAGGCAAGTCTGGCAAATACGCTATCTAAGATGTTGTATGGTTTACCTGTTACATTCTCCAGGAGCTTGCATCTTCAAATTAGAAAAGAAAGCACATGCTTACCTCCTTCCCCACATCCATACAGATCACAAAGATCTGGTTTTCCTTATTTCCTCACTTCAAGGATCTTAAACATACACAATTAGCCCAAAATCCTGACATCACAAGCAGGAAATTGAGAAAGGCTTTCCAATTGTTATGTCATCAGAAAAGAAATGCTACAAATTAGAAGCTTTAATTCTAGTGCCTCAGTAAAAGCAAGAAAATTTAAAAACATATATACATGTATATAAATGCAAATATACATATACACATATATGCACATGTAAAAGCAAGAAAATTGAAAATATACATACTAGTATATAAATACAAATATATATGTGTATACATGTATATTGCACAAGTGTCTCCAAACACGGCTGATACTGAGCATTTAGTACATTAATCATGTAATGAATAAGCCCTATAGTATTTTGAATACTGACCAATTATTGCATCAACCAGAACCCATACTTCCATGCTGTAATTATGAAAAAATAAATTCACCGACATCTGGTTCTAAACACTTCCCAAATTTTCACAATTGCTCAGCTACTCTGCTAAGAGAGCTATGGTTGTCAGTTACTGTGCATTTTAAAAAAAAATCGACATCTGCCCTAATATTACTTTGAGAAAAAAGTTTCACATCCTCTCATTTCATCTAAGGGAAGAAAAAAAAAAATCACACCAAACAAAATAGCACCATTATTACAGAACTAAGAGTTAGCTCACCTGACCCTGGAAGTTTAATATAGCCGGTGTTTTTAAGTCCTGCCGCGTCTCCACATTTCTGTTTGGAATCTAGTTTAAGCCTGAACTCCAAGCAGACAAACAACCTCACGCGCGCTTCACACCCGGCTCTATCCCTGCCCCTGGTTGAACGCAAGTCATGAAACCTCGCTTTCCCAGCAGAGTCAGAACGTGTTTTAAAAAAAAAAAAGAAAGAAAAAAAAAGAGAGAAGAGAAAAAGGAGAGACCAAACACTTCACCTTCGAATACAGGCCAAGGTTAAAATCTGGGCAGTCTGGGGTGAGGATGGCAATGCAGACGCTGCCGGCGGAGCAGGATCTGGTTTAGCCCGAGTGAAGATGCCCAGCCCTGGACCCCTGCGCCTCCCTCTCCAGGACGGCAGCGGGCCAGTCGTGGGGCAGGGGCGCCTCTCTCGAGCGGTACGCGGGCGGCAGACGACGTGAAGGCACGTGCCCACCCAGACCGTCTTTTCTCCTTTCTCCTTTCCAACAGAACAGGACACAACGAGCCAGGCGGCCGGCCGGGCCGGCGTGTGACCACCCCGCGCGCCGCCCCACTCACCGCACACCATCAGCAGCAGCACGATCAGCAGCGTGGCCACGAACACCAGCAGGGTCAGCCCGACGCTGTGCCACATCTTGAGGGGCGAGGGGCGGGCGGCCGGCTCCGCGCGGCGGGCGGCGCGTCCCGGGCTTCAGCGGCCGGCGCCGGGCGCGGCAGGGCGCCGGGGCGGCATGAGCGGCGGGCGCCCCCCGGCAGCGCCCCCAGGAGGCGGGGCGGGGCGGGGCGGCGCGAGGGCGGCCCCGCGGTCGGCCGGCCGGCCGGCCCACGGTCCTTCGCGGTGCGGCCAACGGAGCGCGGGGCGCCCCTACCCCCTCGTCGCCCCGGGGAAGCGGGGACGCGGCGGCCGGAGACCCCCGGCGGCCCCCGGATGTGCTTCCATGGCGGACGCCGCGCGCTCGTGGAGGGGACAGAGGGCGAGCCCTGGAACGCGCGGCGGCCACCCGGCCCCTCTCGTCGCCCGCCCGAGGGTCCCTGGGCCCCCGTGGACCGCAGATAACGTCTCCCTACGGCGCCGGCTGCGCGTCTCCGCCCCGGGCCCCCTCCCCCTGCGGCAGCTCATCACCCAGCGCCCCCACCGCCCACCGCCTCTGCGGCGCGAGGGCTGCTGGGAGATGGAGTGCATAGCCGGGGGGAGCCTCGGGGAGGAGGCCCCGCGGGGACTACAACTCCCAGAACGCACTGCGCACTCAGCCGCTTTGCTTCCCCCTGCCTCTCGCCCCTCAGCCTTTGGTTTTTTCTCAAGCAGCCACTTCTGTCTACCGACTGAGGTTCTCGGAACCCGTGCCCTTCGCTGCCCCTCCTGCGCTGTGCCAAAGCGCCAGAGTGACTTCAAACACACAAAATCGTTTTGTCTAAAGCCGTGACCGACGAAGCATGAAAAGGGAAGAAAGGGGAGGCAGCTGCCTGGGAAACTGGTTGCCTGTGAACCCAGCTCTATTGCTGGGGGGCGAAGGCTGGATACTGGGGACTTTTGAGGAAATACCAACGCCCCTGCCAAAGAGAGGGGCCAGAGGCACGGAATCTCCCTTTTCCCCCTGTGATAGATGTTCTTCTATGTCTTCCTAGATAATTATTTTGGAAATGGCCCGCGAGAGGCTTAAGGACATCAGTTTTGCCCTTAATTCTCATGAATTGTACATTTAATTCAGCTGCTCCCTTGAGACCAAGTGACAGATGGCCCACAGGTGAAGGTGTTGTCGCACTGGCTTGAACAAACCCCTGTGAAAACAGGACGATGTAATCATCTCAAGTACTCTGAAATTAAAACTCCTCAGTTCTGCCAGATTACACTCATTCGTGAAAGAGGTGCCCCCAGAAGCAAAGAGGATAAATGTGGATCCCACTTTTAGAAGGAACCAGGTATAGCCTTCCTGTTTTCTGTGAGTCTGTTGCTCCCTGCCATACGTTTCCATTCTTCTACTGACTCCTTTCCCCCGTCCTCTGGTAAGCGGATAAGGTGGAGGGTCTTCAGAGAAAGAGAACATAAGAAGCCATTTTTGGCCTAAGCCATTTTGTGATCTAATCCGGGCCACAATGCTTGCCCTAGAACAGCAATAATCTTAAGGGAACAAAAG
Organism: Hippopotamus amphibius kiboko; assembly: GCF_030028045.1. Classification (NCBI taxonomy): domain Eukaryota; kingdom Metazoa; phylum Chordata; class Mammalia; order Artiodactyla; family Hippopotamidae; genus Hippopotamus; species Hippopotamus amphibius. Next base: position 7,964,921 of record NC_080196.1, on the reverse strand, counting down.
AACAAAAGACTGTTATCAGGCAGAAAAGTAACAATAGCAAAGATAATAAATCAGTTGTAAACTCCCAGTTTTGTTTCAATGGTAAAGATTAGCCTGAAGCACTTTCTTGAGCTGTTTTGCAGAATTTAAACCCCTCTCAGGCATTAAGGGAGGATGAGGTTGACCTTTTCTGACCCTCCTGATGTCAGTCAACTAAAGCTTGGACTCTGTTGACCTTCCACTCCCCTTCATGAATATGCATGTACCCTTAGTTTAAAACTTTCCCAATTTTGCTATTCCGGGAGACACTGTTTTGGGAAAGATCCCCAGTGTTCTTACTTGCCGCAAGTAATAAATCCTTCCTGCTTGCGTTCTTTGGCTTGACTGTGTCTTTTGGCTTTGACACCCACCAAGAGGCCAACCCAGTGTGAAATGAAATTCACAGTTTATGGCAAAACAGCAAATATTTAAACATTTTTTCTCTGCCCTTAATGCCCACTCAGCCATAAAGAACAGCATTCTCCTGCATCAGGACAATTCCTTTAAAAGATAACTTTCCTTCTTGATCTTGTTAGGAGTCAAATGACCCACCACATGCCGCTTGGAACTGGATTGTGGAAACTGTCAATAATGTCATTTAACGTACTGCCCTCTGTCTTCAAAAACAAGCAAACAAAATCTGAGCAGCAATCCTTTGGTTTAATAAATAGATCCTGGCCATACCCAGCTGTGAGCTGTATTCCCTAAGGAGCCGTATTATGGACAAATACTGTTTATCAAAATACATTAAGGGGTGATGACTTCGCAGAAGATTTAATACAGGGTTCCTATGAAGAGACAATGAATCTCGTGCTATTATAATATTTACCAAAAAATCCACTGATGCTTTTTTCAGAGATAGTTCAATTCTATTGCCTAACTAAATAAAGCACATTTTATTAAAATCCAGTTAAATAGTTCAAAAGAACACAGAACTGGAAGAATTTATTTTAAAGCTTTGTATCTTCTCTTTCATTCACATATATTGAATACCTAATAGTTGCTACGCACTGTTCTCAGTGCTGAGGATACAGCGGTGAGTAAGATGAAGGTGTTTACACTCAAGGTGTTTATGTTATAGCTGGAAGATACAGATAATAAACGTAATGGGTGTTATTTTAGATGGGGGGGGGGATCAGGAAAAGCCTACCTGAGAAAGTGACATTTAGTCTGAGACCTGAATAATGACAAGAAGTCTCCAGCCATGGAAAGATCTAGAGGAAGAGTGTACCAGGTAATGGAACAGCTAGTGCAGAAGCTGTTACCCGAACACTGGGTTCACCTTGTGGTGGGTGTCGAGCCAAAAGACACAACTGAACCAAAGGACAGGAGAAGGAAGGATTTATTAGTTGCAGCAATAAGGAGAACACTGGGGATCCTTCCCAAAGCAGTGTCTCCCGGAATAGCAAAATTGGGGAAGTTTCAAACTAAGGGTACATGAATATTCATGAAGGGGAGTTGTGGGAAGACATTCAGGAACCTTTTTGTAACCTTGAAAATGTTGAAATATGTGGGCCGAGCGATGGGATTCAGAATGTCCTGCTTGAGCAGTGGAGGAACTGAGGGTGCGGGGCTTGGAGACTAGTATCACCCTGTTTGGCCCTGGAGGATGACTGGTTAGCCAGAGACGGGTAAGATTCCTCAAGGGAGGAACAACCTAAGACAGGCACAGTCGCAGAGGGGCCAACACGGGTGGGGCACAGACCCCCAATATCTGAGAGAGGTCTCCTGCCCCCAGGGCTGTTTTGCTCTCCACCCCCAGCTCAAATCCACACCTGCTCAACTCGGACCCAGGAAGTAAACAAAGATAATTGCCTCAGTCATGTGAGGCCTTTGATTGTTTATGAGTGTAACCTGAGAATGTTAGCCCACGAACTCAATAAAAGCAGCCTGGGATGAGTCAGCGGGGCTCTTGATCCGAGAGGTCTTGAGCCCCCCGGTCCCACTTTTCTCTTCAGTCTGTGTCTGTGTCTTCTTCAAGCTTGCGGCACCCGTCACTCACCTCGAGTCGCCGAGCTGGTCTCGGCAGGGAGTGGAAGGTCAACAGAGTCCAAGCTTTAGTTGACTGACATTAGAGGGGGTCAGAAAAGGTCAACCTCATCCTCCCTTAGGTTCCAGTTGACCTGGGGTTTAAATTCTGCAAAACAGCTCAAGAAAGTGCTTCAGGCTAATCTTTACCAGTGAAACAGAACTGGGAGTTTACAACTGATTTATTATCTTTGCTATTGTTACTTTTCTGCCTGATAACAGTCGTTTGTTTCTGCATTCTTTTGTCCTTACAGAAGCCGCAAGGAGCAAACAAATTTAGCCATTCCTTTAAGACTTGGTAGTGTTTCTCAACCCTAGATGCACATTTTGAATCACCTAGTGTAAGCAGATAAAGTTGGGGATCCCTAGAGAAAGAAAACCAGGCATAGCTTTCTCGACAGAAGGGAAGCCATTTTTGGCCTAAGCCATTTGGTGATCTAAGCCTGGCCACAATGCTTGCCCTTGAACAGTTTTCAGTAATTAATGATCTTAAGGGAACAACGCAGTCAGTGAGAAGTGAAGAGATTTGGGATGTGTTTTGGAAGGCAATTCATCAGGGTGAGCCAATGGATTAGATGTGGGGACTGGTAAGGAAAAGAAATCAAAAAATGACTCCCAGGTTTGTAACCTGAGCTTGTAGGTGAGTGACAGTGCCATTTCCTGAAATGGAGAAGACTGTGTAACCAGCTCCCCAGAATGCTTTAAGAATTCCAGTCTTTATGTTGACCGAATCTGCCCGCCTTGGCCAGGCACGGTGATAACCTCCTGCCTGAGTTGTCCCACAACAGGATGTCCTGAGAAAGAATGATGTGCTGCTGCCCAAAACTAACCGAAAACAACTGGGAGAAATCGGGAGGGTCTAAGAGGAGGGAGGACACCCCAGCCCCTAGTATGTCTTGTAAAACTAACCTGGAAGGATTTGGGAGGGGCCGAAGGAGGAGGGAGGAGACATATGTCCTGCCAACCTCCCAGAAACCCTCATGATGAAACTCATCTTGGCTGAGCGATGCTCATGCCACCAAGAAGGACCCTGAGTCCAAATGATTGGCCAGAGACAACCCAGGAACTAACCCCGTTGCCATAAAACCTGAGACTGTGAGCCACATGGCAGAGCAGTTCTCCTGGGCTCCCTTACCCTGCTGCTCTCCGCCAGGGCGCCCCTTCCCAATAAAGCCTTTTGTTTTGTCAGCATGTGTGTCTCCTCGGACAATTCATTTCCAAGTGTTAGACAAGTGCCCACTCTTGGACCCTGGAAGGGCACCCCCTTCCTGCAACATCTACAAACGATCCTTAAATATCCGGGTGAAGGATGTTGTGACTGGGGCAAAGTTACACAGCCAGGAACCAACGTCTCCTAACTCAAAAGTCCAAGATCTTTTCCACTAAGCCATGCTGCGATATGTCTTGTCATTTGTTATATTAGCATAGATTGTTTTCCAGGGGTAAATTTTGTAAGGGTTTTCAAGAACAAGGTCTTGAGCCACAGTTATTTCTGGAGGCCTCTACTTACTGTTCTCCTCCCAGTACAGAGTGCTCTGCTTTTTCCTTTCTGACTACCTCAATCCTACTTACCCTGCAATGTCTGTCCAGTTTCCTCCTCAACAAGACCTCCCCCATTCCTGATCACTTGTCTAACTCCTCTAAGCCAGTGGTTCTCAGCCACACCTGCTACGAAATCACCCAGGAAGCTTTAAAATCAGATTCCTGGGTTTCCTGCCAACCATGCTGAAGGTAGGGAGCAGGTTAGAGAGGGTCTGTAATTACTCAATGTCCCTCAGGTTTTGATGAAAAATCAGACTTGAGAAACACTAGTGTAAACTACATTTAGCAAATAATTATGTATCTACTTTGTGATATTCCTTGGATTGTTTTATTATGTAGTATTTCATATACACAATACATACGGTGTATATGTACTTAGTCGATAATACTTCTGGTCTTTCAGTGCCCTTTTATCCCCTTCTGTTCCTGATCAGGGGAGGAGTGACTTTTCTAATCAGTGCTTTTAGGAAAAACAAACTGGCTTTGCTGACCCACATTCCCATGGGGTCTGAGCTGCCTTCTGCATAGGGAGGGCACTGCAATTCAGCATTGTCTCAACTTAGGGTTTAATGAACAGGCCAGACTGGCTCTCACATTATTATATGTTCTCTGACCTAGTCCTTATTATTAATAAGGGTGATATTTGGGCCTCCATATGTCTTATTTCTTTTTTCTTAATTAATTTTTATTGGCGTATAGTTGGTTTACAATGTCATGTTAGTTTTGAAACCAAGAGGGGCTCTGTGGGGCTCCTGGCAGAGAAGGCTTTGTGTCCCCCGTTTCTTGTAGGCAATACTCCAGCCTCCATGACCTTCCCTGAGTTCCAAAGGGCAGATTAGTTGCTAATCAAGAGAGGAGCAGCCAAGAAACCACCTGAGGTGAGATTAAAGGGACCAGAGAAGCTCATCAAGATTAGGAGACCACCTGAGATGAGATTAAAGGAGTGCAGGCCCTGCTTACACCCTAATCTTGTCAGCGACCCCACCCTTGACCTATTGCTATAAAACTCTTCACCAAATCCTCTGGGCTGGGACACAGCAGGCAGGAGTCTACTGTGTCCCTCTTTGCCTAGCAAAGCAATAAAGCTATTCTTTTCTACTTCACCCAAAACTCTGTCTCCGAGATTCGATTTGGCACTGGTGCACAGAGGCTGAGAGTTTGACATCGGTGTGGATTCTGACTTGACTGAATGACTTCATCTCTCTAAGAATTTAAGCCACTGTTACATTTGTTAGTGTTGTAATATTTGTAAACATTTGTAAAGCAGGCATAATAATAACATTTTGGACTCTAACTTAAGCATTTTCTTATTGATAAATATTTAGGTTGGAGTGTTTGGGGAATGTAATAAGATGCTATAAAGAGCTTACTTAGCATCCTGCCCTACACTTAGGAGGTCTTCAATAAATATTAATAATCTTAATAACCTAATATATTCTAATATATAATGGAAGGAACTGGGTAGCAGGATTGGCTTCACTCAACTCATTTTTACTTAATTTGGAAGAGCAAGGGCAAGAGCAAACTAGGACCAATGAAGACAACCATTGCCCAGAAAGACTAACTGGAACCCATGTTTGCCTTTCCCCACCTCCAGCCTCAATGCCGTATTTGTTGTGTAGGAGAAGCTGGTGCCTTTCACCACTGAGCCACACATGCACTTGGTCCAGGAGTTGGAGAAAATAGAGGAGGAGGTCTGCTAGGAGGTGGGGTGAGTTCATTTCCTGGGGCTGCCATGACAAAGCACCACAAATCAGGTGGCTCAAAACAACAGAAATGTATTCACTTGCAGTTGTGGAGGCTACAAGTCTGGCATCAAGGTGCTGGCAGGGCCACGCTTCCCCGAAGGCTCTAGGGGAGACTCCCTTCTGACTTCTGGTGGTGGCTCCAGTCCCTGCCTGTTTTCACATGACATTCTTTCTTATGTGTCTGTGCTTCTGTGTCTTCACATGATCTTCTTATAAGGACATCAGTCATTGGATTTAGCCCCGCCCCCCCACCTAGTAAGACCTCATCTTAATGTAACTAATAACATTTGCAAAGACCCTATTTCCAAATAAGGTTATATTCTGAGATTCTAGGCGGATGTGAATTGCGGGAGAAGGGAGGGGACAACACCCCAGTTACCCCCTAGTGGAGGAACGGTGGTCCAGCGCTTCCCATGACGATAGGTGGGCTCTACCTGTTACATCAGAGGCAACGAGCCTGGCATCTTCTACCAGCCATGAAAACATTAAAAAACAAACCAAAAAAATTGGCAGCTGCTTTATTTCTACCTCCCAAATAGCATCCAAAGTGTCTCTATTGGCCAGCGCTATCTCAGAACCATTCAGGAAAGGAAGTTCTGGGAAACTCCAGTCTAGCTAAGCTGACATTGAGGACTTTTTTTTTTTTTATTTTGAGCAGGGAAATGACTTGATGGAAATGTTGTTTTAAAAAATATTGATCTGAGAGCAGAGAGGAGAGACTGGGGAGGAAGGAAGATTGGAGATGTTAAGAAATCACTGGCATGGTCTAGGATAGTGGTCCCTAAACTTTCTTTGATTATTGATAGACTAGACAAATGGGGTCAACCCTCTGGCTGAATCCAACTGAAAGTCTGCATTAAAAAAAAAAATAAAATCTAAGTGTCAAAAAACTAAGAAGATAACGAGGAATCATAGCTCCAAGATAAGGGAGCAGACGGAAAAGGAAATCTAGAAATGCAGGCCAGGCATTTGAGGCTCTTTTACCTAGGTGGGGGGCAGGGTGCAGTGGCGGGGAGGCTGCAATGTCCTGAAGAGGATGCTGAGAAGAACCTTCCAAGCTCTGGGGGCTCCGGACTCAGGGCACTGGGAGACGACCGGCCATGTGGGGCTGAGACACCGAAAGTTTGCATCACAGGAGTAAGAGGGAACCTGAAATAAACCTGCAGCCTGGGTCAGCTTTGTCTGATCTGGCTGACCCAAAAACGCTCAAATCCTGAAATTGGATTAGGGGAATCCTGGATGACTTTAACCCGGAGGCCTGGCAGAAGGAAAATAAGCAGCTCGACATCCGAGGCCTGAAATCATTTCTACAACTAACTTTTCAGACTCAATTGCCAGCACACACTCAAACATTTTTTTTTAATTTGCCATTCTTATTTTTTAAAAAATCGATCACACACTGTTAATACATGTTTATTTTCTTTTTTTTTTTTTTTTTTTTTTTTTTGGCACACGGGCTTAGTTGCTCCATGGCATGTGGGATCTTCCTGGAGCAGGGATGGAACCCATGTCCTCTGCATTGGCAGGCGGATTCTTAACCACTGCGCCACCTAGGAAGCCCATGTTTATTTTCTTACAAAGATGAAAAAGTTTTAACAACACTGTTTAGTTTTTTAGGGCTGCTGTAACAAAGTACCACAAACTGGGTAGCTTGGAATGACCGAAACGTAATCTCCCACAGTTCTGGAGGTTAGAAGTGCAAAATCAAAGTGTTGGCAGGGCCATGGCCCCTCTGACGCATCAAGGGGAGGAGTCTCTTCCAGCTTTCATTTATGCAGCAGCATAAATCCTATCTCTGCCTTCTCTTCTCATAAGGATACCAGTCATTAATCTGACTAATTATATCTGCAACGACCCTATTTCCAGATGCAATTGTGTTGAGGTACTGGAGTTGAGGATTTCAGCTTTTCATGGGGCACAATTCAACCCACTGTAATTACCAAATAGTCTTCATTATTAAAAAAAAAACTTTTGAAAATGATGAATACTTTGAGAGTCAACAGCTCCAGGATCTGAATTTGGTTCATCTCAATAATTAATTTTACTTTATTTTTTTTGGCCGCGCTGCGTGGCATGCGGGATCTCAGTTCCCTGACCAGGGATTGAACCTGTGCCCCTTGCAGTGGAAGCACGGAGTCTTAACCACTGGACCGCCAGGGAAGTCCCAAGAATTAATTCTAGTGTTTGTCGTAATTGTAAAAGATGCCTCAAAAAGATCCAGAGGTCCAAATAAAAGCAGAGCATCTCCAACTGACTTCCTTAATTGTGAGGCACATTCTTTAATCCCGTCCACTTACTATACAAAGATTAGTGTTGATCTTTGTCTAACAAATTGCCATCTTTTTGATGTCAGTTTTTTTGGACACTAATTGGGAGATGTTGCATTTTTGTTATTTTTATGAATAGGTTAAAAATCCATGGGAACTCTTCGTGTGGGAAATTTTTAAACGAAGTAATTCTGGTTCCAAGTTTGTGTGCAGATAGGAGACACACTTGAGTAGTTTTGGACAATTAAGTCGTATAACAGTAGACATGTTTTCAAAATATTCTCTCTGTAGGATGTGTTTCTTTTAAAAGCAACAACTTTATTGTTTATTGTTAAGACATTTATTTTGAGGAAACAGATTAAATGTGGCTATTTTTCCAAACTGTCTGCTACGCACTATGCGACAGAGAGTCACTCCATCATTTTGCTGCCGAAAAGTCCAACAAACTTTGTATAGTTGTCCTCCAGGTGGACACTGTGGTCCACCGCCCATAAGCACCCCCCTGATGTTGGACTGTGGCTCGGCTGTAGGGAGAGCTGGTGGCACTTCAGGGATTGCTTTGCCCACGCCGCTTCCCGGGGCACCCCACATCCAGGGGACTGACCCACACAGGGATCTGGCTGTCTGAGCCCAACTCAGGACAACTCAGAAGGACTATTCCAGCCGAGGGGTCTTGGGCCTGCAATGCAGCTCAGCTTCGCCCTCTGCTCAGTCCTGCTTCCTTCTTTCCCTTCCTTCTACTCCGGTTGAAACCAACGGCTTGTGCTCCTAACCATCCCGCAGGCTGTGTCTCAGAATTTTCTTCCCAGGGATGCAAACTGCAACATCATTATTTAAGAGAAAAAAAAAAATCAATCTTTATAATCTTTGCCAAGAGAAAACCAGAAAACTCCTGCGTGGTACAAAGATTTGCCTGGCCATTGTAATGATGGCCTATCATTTTAAAGTCTTGCTTTTGCAAAATGAAGCCCATCGAGAACAACTCATAGCAAGGAAAGAGCAATGCAGAGAGACACTGGAAAACTGGGGCTTGGACTATATCCTCCAGATACTTCCTGCTATTCTATTTGATACTAGACCATGTAACAAAAGGACCAAGTGAGGGCCCCAGTGAATATTACGGAAGTTTATTCTCTTACGTTTTAATGTAAACACATACCCTTTCTCATATTGTCCTTTTATGTTCTCAATGTGTCAGATTGCACATTCTGCTCATCTGGGCCAAAAGCCACAAGAACGGAACCTAGGGTGTGACAAAGGAAGGGCAGACGGGAGAACACGATGGACACAGACCCATGAATTGTCTGTGCTGCTGAGGACCCGGAAAGAACCAGTGATAACTGCCGAGACCAGCTCGGCAACTCAAGGCAAGTGACGGGTGCCGCAAGCTTAAAGAAAACAGACACAGGTTTAAGAGAAAGATGGGACCCAGGGACTCAAGACCTCTAGGATCAAGAGCCTGGCTGATTGATCCCACGTTGCTTTTATTGCGGTCTCGGCATAGCCTAAGGGTCTAACACTCCCAGTTTCATCCCACAAACAAGGTTATCTTTGAAGTAAACAAACAAAGGCCTCACATGACTGGGGGCAATGATCTTTGTTTGCCTCCTGGGTCCGATTTGAGCAGGGTGTGGATTTGAGCAGGGTGTGGATTTGAGCTGGGTGTGGATTTGAGCTGGGGGTGGAGAGCAAAGCAGCCCTGAGGGCAGGAGACCTCTCTCAAAAGGATTAAGGGTCTGTGCCCTACCCCTGTTGGCCCCTCTCCGACTGTGCCTGTCTTAGGTTGTTCCTCCCCTGAGGAATCTTACCTGTCTCTGGCTAACCAGCCATCCTCTGGGGCCAAACAGGGTGATATGAGGTGTGCAAGTGAGAAAGGGGCTGCGCCCCCAGAGAGGGTCAATATTCTGTTTCCATGGTAGCCTATGCCCCCACGGTCTCCACGCCCAGCACCCTTAGTTCCTCCACTGCTCAAGCAGGACATTCTGCAAACAGTCGCTCGGCCCACATACTTTAATTACTTTTAGTAACATTTTCAAGGTTTCAGAAAGACTTCTGAATGTTTTCCCACAGATAACGTCCAAACGTTAGCCCCAGTGACTGAGTGAAAGTCTGGGCCCTGGACAGAAATCTTTGACTTGGGGGATAATTGAACGGCTGCCGCGCTGCTTTGGATGATGGCGGTTGGTCATCTGGATAAAGATGTCCAGCAGGAAGATTCTCAGTGGGTGTCCGGAGGTTGTTCAAGGGAGCCATCGGGACTCAAGTAGCCATCTGCAAATTTGGGAAAGTGAGAGCTAAAGGAGTGATGAATGCCTAAGAAGAAGGGATGATGAGATCAGAGAAGTATTTTTAAAAGATTGGGCTTGACCTTCAAATAATGACTCTTTATCTTCTGTTCTGATTTTGAGTGTGATACGCATTTGTTGAAAACAGTCTTCCTGACAAACTCATTCTTGAGAAGTCCATGAGTGTGCTGCTTCTGTGAAATCTTTGACTGTGCAAGGGTGATTTATCAACCTCTCTGTTATGGTGCACCTGGATCATGTATTCACATTGATTATGTATTCATCATTCGGTACTCTTGCAGTTTTTTTCTCTGTCTCCCCCACTAAATTGTGGTTTTTCACAATTTAGTGAAACTGTGAAGACAATTTCAATGTCAGGGACAAAGGCCTTGACATGTGTGTTCCCTTCATGTAGCTACTTACATGTTAGTCTCTCAGTAATTGTTTCCAGATGCATAAATTAATGAAAAAAAAAAAAAAAAGATTGGCCTTGAAAAGGAGAAAAAATTTTGGGGGGGAAGGAAAAAGGTTGGGCCTAGCAGTGGAGCTGAAGATATGTTGGAAAGACCTTAGATCTTATAGGGTTTCTGAGCACATCACCTCAAAAGATGCCACTTTGGCATATTGATAATTTGAGTTAAATGCACTTGAGAAACAGTATATGTAATAAAAAGGTCACTTAAACTTCCCTTTTCTTCCTGAAAGCAGGAGATAAAATTCTCCTGTGATAGGTGCCCTCACTGTACCAGGAGATAAAAAGCCATCTCATCACCAGAGAAGTCACGGCCGAGGGAAATCTGTGCAAACAAACCTTGTCAAAATAACCCCTATCTTCCCAGCCACTTCTCCAACGATTAACTGCCCTGGTTCAAACCCCTTTGTCTTGTTACATGTTCACAATTCACTACTCTTTGTCCAACCTAGTGTATAAGCTTGAACCCTAACTGCTTCTTTGGGTTTGTGTTCTTCTTGTGAAGGTTCCCGTGTACATGTAAAAATTACTAAATAAGATTTGTATGCTTTTCTCCTGTTCACCTGTCATACGTCTATTTAATTCTTAGGCCCAGCCAGAGACATAAGAGAGTAGAGGAGAAAAATTGCTTCACTTACAAGTCTCAAGGCGACCTAGAGGAGGCTGCAGGGATACAGATGTGGGCTAATGAAGTCCATAGGCCAGGGCACGGGGAGGGCAGATGGATGGATAGGAGAGGAGGGGTTCAAGGGATGCCACTCAGAAAGGCAAGCTTTGTGACTAACAAGAGTGAGAAATAAGGAAAGAGTTCAAATGTTCCTTTTGCAACTTATTTGGAAACATATCTTTTTTTTTTTTTTTTGCCACACCCTGCAGCATGCAGGATCTTAGCTCCCCGACCAGGGATAGAACCTGTGCCCCCTGCAGTGGAAGCTTGGAGTCTTAACCACTGGGCAGCCAGGGAAGTCCCTGGAAAAATATCTTTATTCCAAGTACACTGTCCCCTATTCTCATCCTGACCTCATGGAAATCCACATAAATATGGTGTAAGTCTTAGAAGTGGTTTAGTTAAATTATAGTTAAGCACTGAACACACACCAGTTTCCCTATGGCAACTTAAACAGCTAACTCTAGCAATATATTTTTATCCACACAGATAGTAACAGCTTGTCATGAGCAAGAAGGCACATATGGCTGATACTCATTTCCTTTCTTGGTTTAATTATTCCCATGACAGGTAGAATATTTGCTTTTAGACCATATGTATCAAAGTTTATGTTGTAGCTGTTCAGGCTAATTTGTTAGGTTTTTTTGTTTTTTTGTTTTAAAGAAAGGCTAAACAATTTGGAACAGTAAAAGACAGCAATACTATTATTTTTACAATTTAATAGGTTGAACATTTATAGTGGATGTATTCTTCATTTGTTTGGGCTGCTATGACACAAATACTGTAGACAGTGGCTTAAATGACAAGCATTTATTTCCCACAGTTCTAGAGGCTGGGAAGTCCAAGATCAAGGCACCAATAGATTCAGTGTCTGGTGAAGAAACACTTCCTGGTTCATTTCTTGCTCTGTCCTCACATAGCAGAAAAAGAAAGAGAGCTCTCTGGGGCCCCTTTTACAAGGGCACTCATCCCATTGAGGAGAGCTCTACTGTCACGACCTAGTTACCTTCCAAAGGGCCCATCTCCTAATATCATCATATTGGGAGTTAGGGCTTCAACATATGAAACGATCATTTAGTCCATAACAGATACCATGTTTCTTTCCTTTAACAGCTCAACCTATCTTTTTCTTCTTATTTTTATTTTTTTTAATTTATTTATTATTTTTTGGGGGGTACACCAAGTTCAATCATCTGTTTTTATACACATATCCCCGTATTCCCTCCCTTCCTTGACTCCCCGCCCCCTCGAGTCCCCCCCACCCTCCCCGCCCCAACCTATCTTATTTCTAAAGTACCATAACCACTTCTGCCTACCAAAAATTTGGGTAATGACAGAGAAGGGTGAAAAGGGCTCTAAGAGAAAAGAAATTCCTAAATCATGTCGTGTCTTCCTTGGTGATACACAGAATGAAGCCTACATCCTTCAGTTTGAACAATAAAGCCCTGATTCTTACATTTCCAGAGAAATGTGGTATTTTGCTGGATCTTTATTTTCTAGTGCAAAATTTTAACTTCTGTTAGAATCTTTTTTCCCCTGGTATAGTTTTCGGATGGTAATCAGTTGAATAACTAAGTTATTGCAGGTCTATCTGAATCAGGACTGGGGAAAATTGCATTGGGGGATTACTAAAAACACTTTTGTTGGACTTAATATTGGAGCTCAAGCCAGTACTTTAAAATCACTATTTTAAAAGTATTTATCAACACAGTACGTTTCTACGTTATCACGAAAATGTAAAGGTAGGCTCAAATGTCACATTGTCACTTAATTGAAGTCTGGCTAACAGTAGCTAATAACACTCCTGTTGTGTTTGCCTACTGTGTTAACTCATTTAATCTTCACCTCAATTCTATTAGCCAGGAACTATTATCATTCCCATTTTATAGATGATGAAGCTGAGGCACAAGAGGTTAGGTAACCAGACCAAAGTTACATAGCTAGTAAAGGGAGAACTAGGATGCAGACACAGTCAGCCCCAAGTCCACGCTCTCAACCACTATGCTTATTCTGCCTGCTTAAGTGAGAGTTACATGCTTACAGGGGAAAAAATACTTCCACTTGCCACCATAAAATTCCAAGAATCACTTGTGCAGTTATGCTGTAGATTAGGAGAAAAATATAGTACCTGGGACCTACAATATAAATTGCTCTGGAAGACACAGCAGGTCTTTTCTGCCATCCAGGCTACTGTGAACCTTACCTTCCAATAGTTCATCTCACACAATATGAAAGACATATGCATGCTGTAGGAGCCTAAATGCAACACAGTCTTATGACATTTGTTGATGAAGAGTGATGAAAAATAAAAAGATAGGAAAAAAGCTGAAAGGGTCCTCGAGTTCAGATTTTTCAAGCTTCAGGTCACCATGCATCATGAACTGTAAAAAGCATTATTTCCCAAATGCATTGCAAAAGAAAAAAAATATTAGAGTACATTTCCCAGAGTAAAGGTATTGTCTTATTTATAAACATTTTATTTATGGACAGGTTCATAACCTAAAATAGATTTCTCACTGTGGGTTGCAAGCAAAAAACTTTGATATCTATGGATCTAGTCTAAATCTCCCTTCCCGTGAGACTGGGACCAAGAGATCCAAATAGGATCAACCCAAAGGTGACCACACCAAGACACATTGTGATTTAAATGACAAAAATTAAATATTACAAATTTCTGATTTTCACAAAGTATCTTTTTACATTGTGAACGTGTAAATTATGCACGCATCAATCACTGCAGGTACATTTATATTTGCCCTTCTATGGGATCTGCAGGAGACAAATACCACTGGTAGCTGGATAGTTTGTCAGAGGCATTTGTTTAGAGGAGAAACTTCTTTTAGTACAGAGTATAAGTAATACACCCTCCAGAGCCTATATTTGAAAAGCACAAGTCATATATATAGCTGATTCACTTTGCTGTACAGTAGAAACTAACACAACATTGTAAAGCAACTATACTCCAATAAAAATTTTAAAAGAAAAGAAAAGCACAAGTCAAAAAGATCACATTGGCAGAAATCATCTATAGTTATCAGAGGTGCATGCAATTTCTCCAGCAGAGAGCGCTAAAATATAAATTCTGCAACAGGGAAGCTCAGCAAAAGTTTGCTTAGTGCAGTAACAGATTTGCCTATTCGGTCTTGATCGTCAGGTTCCTCGAGCAAATATATCTTAAAAGGGCTAGTCTTGTAGAATGTGGGCATAGGAAGTCTTAAGAACCAAAGTTTTTAAAATGTGAAAATTTCAATATTAAATCAAATACAAGAGTAATTTCCTCCATGTTGCCTTGTCAAAATAGAAATGAAAAACGTTGTGTTCAGCCATCCCTTTTTCTTTTTTTTTTTAAATTTTATTTATTTATTTATTATTTTTTGGGGGGTACACCAAGTTCAGTCATCTGTTTTTATACACATATCCCCGTATTCCCTCCCTCCCTTGACTCCCCCCCCACCCTCCCCCGAGGCCCCCCCACCCTCCCCGTCCCAGTCCTCTAAGGCCTCATCAAGCCAGAGACAGATTTCTCTAATAAAGACATAAAACGAAGTCGTCCTTCCAAGTCCTGGAAAGAAGAGCTTCCTTTCGTAATGGAACAGACCGAAAGGAATCTCAGGTAGACCTGCCACGAAGCACAGGGTCTGACCGCCTCCGGCAGGGATAGCTGTCATAGCTCACCAAGAACAATCCAGGGTTGTAATCAGGCTGTAATCAGAGAGGCGCAAAGCTGGTTATCTCAGGCACTGAGGCTGTCCTGCCAGCGTGCAGCTGGCAAGCTGCCTGACCTCAACAAAACCCAAGGATGCTTTGGGTCAGAGGCAGGCTGATGAAGTAAGTAAGTGGCAGCAAGGGTCACAGGGACCATGGCCACTAGTAATCCAAAGACAATCTGGGCTTCTTTAGGGGACCAGCAAAGAGAAAACATGGATGGTCGATACATCCCTACAATTGCCACCCCAATGTGGATCCTGCCTGGAGTCTGTCCCCTTCTGCCTGTGGTGCAAGGCGCTGAGTTGTGGAGAAGCTGGAGGAACGTTTTGTGTATCTCCATAAAACCAACAGGGCGGAACAGCAGCCCCGAATAAACATCATTAGAATGTGGTATTCTGCTGTACTGCTCATCATCCTCACGCCCCATGCGGCTAAACTTCATCCTAAACCTAATATCCTACTCTTCATTCAAGGGCCTTGCAGCTCCCGTGCTCTCCAAAAGCTTTTTCACATCAGAATTCTTTTTCTCTGTTCTGCATCATTTTTCATCAGTAGCTCTTTGAGAGCACACACCACAGTCCACGTTGCATTGCATCTGCTCGTGTATCTGTCTGCCTCCCATGAGAGCATTTGGAAGGCAGTGATCAAATGTTGTGTACCTGCTGACTCCACCTAGCTCCTACCCAGTTCTGTGTACACAGAAGGTGCTCAGTACATGTCTGTTGATTTAGATCAACTACATGGATACTTTTTTAAAGGTTATCTTTAAAAAATTTTTTTTTCTGTTTATTTATTTATTTATTGGCTGTATTGGATCTTCGTTGCTGTGCACGGGCTTTCTCTAGTTGCGAAGAGCAGGGGCTACTCTTCATTGCGGTGTGCAGGTTTCTCATTGCAGTGGCTTCTTTTGTTGTGGAGCACAGGCTCTAGGTGCGTGGGCTTCAGTAGTTGTGGCTCGTGGGCTCTAGAATGCAGGCTCAGTAGTTGTGGCGCACAGGCTTAGTTGCTCCACAGCATGTGGGATCTTCCCGGACCAGGGATTGAACCCGTGTCCTCTGCACTGGCAGGCGGATTGTTAACCACTGCGCCACCAGGGAAGTCCCCACTACAGGGCATTTTATGATGGTCAATTTCCTTTGTTAACCTAAGAAATCCAAGAATAATAAAGCCCACACTCAGAGTGACATTGGTTTCTCCTAATGCATTTAAAACCCCAGGCAGTATAGCCTAGAGGTTAAGAACATGGATGTAGGAATCAGAATAATGTCATTTGGGATCTCAGCTGTTTCTAATTAACTGTGTGTCCCCAGGCAAATTACTTTCTCCCTCTAATCCTCAGCTTTCCCTCTGTAAATTGGGGCAGATAATACCTAACTTGTTGGCTTGCTTTAAGGATTAAATGAGATAATACATGCAAAGCACTTGCCACAGTGCCTGGCTCAGAAAAAAGCTGTAAACAGCAGCCATTGTTGGTGTCATAAGCGTGACCACAAGCTCTTGTGACTCCAAGCATGGTAATCCTAAACGTCAAAAAGTATACTGTTTAAAAACTAATGAGGGTGAGAAAGAGAACCTATAGACCAAAGGAAGTTCAAAGGTGTATCAGTCAGTTATAACATAGGGGACCTTATATAGATTCTGATGGATGCTAATTGAACATGGCCTTTGTTGGTATTAAGGAATTACGGTTAATTTTTTAAGATGTGACAATGGTATTGCAGTTTTGGTTTTTAAAAAGAGGAGAGCTTATCTTTTAGAGATACATTCACAGATTACAGTTTACTATTTCTGGGATTTGCTAGGGTGGGATTGGGGGAAGCAAATGAGGGTTTAGATGAAATGAAATTGGCTGTTAGTTGATAATTGTTGAAGCTGGGTAGTGGGTACATGGGAGTTCCAATCATTTGAAAATTTGGAGTTTTCCATAAACATTCAGCTACCTGAATATATTTGTCATGGGTCAGATTTCCCGTGGGAAGCAGAAGATGGAGGAAATTTCCTGGGTGAGCTCTTGCGCTCAGCATCTGTGAGGGAGGGAAGGAAGCAGGGTGAGACTGCAGGGAAAGGACTCATTGGGTCCTATGGGAGCTCTGGGGGTGGGATAGCCCTTCAGAGTCATCCTGAATGAGGTCAAGGGAACTGGGCTTTTCTAGTCTCACGTGACCCGTCACTGGGCGTGGGCACAACCTGGGCAAAAGAGGGGGTGTAACTTTGAGCAAGGCAGCAAGGCTCTGCAGCCTAGAGTAAGCCCTGAAACACACTCACAGCAACTGGGGGAATAAGTGGACGTGCATAAGGATACATATTGGTCAGTAGCAAAACAAACAAAAAACCAAAACCCTTATTTATTCCATCCAAAGTACAATGACTGGGCCTTTCACAGCCTTAATCAAGATGGCCTGATAGCAGGTATTTCATTTTTGTGTGTATTTCAGGATGTCATCTTTCTCTTTGTGACTTTATCTACCAGCTATAGCTTGAGGAAGACATTTCCATTATTCTGTAGAAAGGATGCAGGAGCTTTCTCTTGAAACCTTGGGATGAAGCTAGAGAAAATAAATAGAAACAGTGAAAATTCCTAGATAGTAACATTCAAGAACACACTATCACAGCCAGTTTTGTTTTCTCCTGAGGCTGAAGGGCAGGTTTCTTTCTTTCTTTTTTTTTTTTTTTTTTGGCTGCACTGGATCTTCGTTGTGGCGTGTGGGCTTCTCCAGTTGCGGTGCTTGGGCTTCTCTAGTTGTGGTGTGCAGGCTTAATTGCCCCGCGACATGTGGGATCCTAGCTCCCCACCAGGGATTGAGCCCACACCCACTGCATTGGAAGGCGGATTCTCAACCACTGGACCACCAGAGAAGTCCCCAAAGGGCAGGTGTCTGATTCCACCTCAGGAAAGAGTCTCAGCTCACTGAGTCTAGACACAATGCTCGGGCCTCCTTGTGCACCAAGGCTTGCGGCCAAAGAGCAGGGACTCAGTTTCAACAAGGGCTAAAACAATCTTTCCTCTCTTCTGCCACAACACATTTTAACATTGGAATGAAGGAAAAAATGCAAGCTATTTTCCCCCAACTGAATAGCAGATCCTGAATATCTGAAGTCTTGGCAAGTGTAATTGAAGAGGAGGTGTAAACTATATTTAATGAAACTGCTAGTTGAATATACATAGATTACTGTTGCTGGTTCACGCAATCAGCTAGTGGACACCTAATCATCTGGAATTACCAGAAAGCAGGAGAACTAGGGCTATGCAATTTCAAGTTTTTTCACTCTTATTCAGTGGCATATCAGTGGAGGGAGAACAGTTCTATCTGGGTGCAAACAACAAGGGGGTCTATCCTCTGTTGGGAAAGTAAAAACATTTTTAAAATGGACTGAACCTCTGACTTGTTTTCACCATGCGATGGGGTTTGGCATCTGGGCAGGGATAAGGGAATTTGCTCTGTGTGGAATCAGCTGAGGTCACTCTCTCAGCGGCATTTAGCAGGTAGCTGGGCTGGGATGGAGGGTCCAGGAGGTCTTCACTTACACATCTGGCGCCTGGTGCTCCCCCGCGCGGCTTTTTCCTCTTCACATGGGGTCTCATAGTTCAGTAGTATGCTTCAGTTTCCTTATACCCAGGTGGCTGACTTCCTTAAGCAGAGGCAGAAGCTGCCAGTCCTCTTATAGGCTAGACTCAGAACGGGCACGTGATTCCTTCTGCCTTACTCACTGCTTCTGATTCCTTCATTCCGAGAGTCATAAGATGAGCCCCGGTTTAAGGCAAGTGGAATAGATTTCACCCCTTGATGTGCTTACAGGGAGAAAAAGAGATCACTAGCATTCATCTTTAGACACATATTTACCTCAGGCAAAGTATTTAAAATCTCACATACATATAAGACAAATAAAAACTGAGAGAATTTACCATCAGAAGACCTATTCCACAGAAAAGGCCAAGGAAATTCTACAGGCAGAGGGATGTGATGCTAGGCAGAAAGTAGGCTCCACACAAAGAAATGAAGCCCCCCCAGAAATGGTTAAACTGAAAGCAAGATATAAAAGACATATTTTTAAAAATTGAAATATGGTCGATGTACATTATATATGTTACAGGTGTACAATATAGCGATTCACAATTTTTAAAGGCTATACTCCACTTATAAAATATTGACCGTATTCCCCATGTTGTAAAATTTATCCTTGTAGCTTCTTTACTACATAATAGTTGGTACCTCTTAATCCCCTCCCCCATCTTGCCCCTCCCCCTTCCCTCTCCCTACTGGTAACCGCTAGTTTGTTCTCTGTATTTGTGAATGAGCTTCTTTGTTCTATTCACTAGTTTGTTGTATTTTTTAGATTCCACATATGTGATATCATACTGCATTTGTCTTTGACTTATTTCACTGAGCATAATGCCTTCCAAGTCCATTCATGTTGCTGAAAATGGCAAAATTTCATTCTTTTTTTTTAATGGCTGAGTAGCAGTCCATATTGTGTGTGTGTGTGTGTCTCTCTCTCTCTCACATATTCTTTACCCATACATCTGTTGATGGTCACTTAGGTTACTTTCATATCTTGGTAATTGTAAATAATGCTGCTCTGAACATTGGGGTGCATGTATCTTTTTGAATTAGTGTTTTTGTTTTTTTCAGATATATACCCAGGAGTGGAATTGCTGGGTCATATGGTAGTTCTAGTTTTAGCTTTTTGAGGAAGCTCCACACTGTTTTCTGCAGTAGCTGCACCAAGTTACATTCCCACCAACAGTATACAAGGGTTCCCTTTCCTCCACATCCTCACCAACGTTTGTTATTTGTGTTCTTTTTGATGATAGCCATTCTGACCAGTTTGAGGTGATATCTCATTGTGGCTTTAATTTGCATTTCTCTGATGATTAATGATACTGAACATCATTTCACATGCCTGTTGACCATCTGTATGTCTTCTTTCAAAAAATGTCTATTGAGTTCTTCTACCCATTTTTAAATGATATTGTTTTTTGATGTTGAGTTGTGTAAACTGTTTATATATGTTTGATATTAACTATCAGTCAAATCATTTGCAAATATTTTCTCCCATTCAGTTGATTGTCTTTTTGATTTTCAGTGGTTTCCTTTGCTGTGCAAAAGCTTTTAAGTTTACACAAAATAGAAGCAGACTCATAGGCATAGAAAACAAATTTATGGTTACCAGAGGGGAGAGGGAGGGACAAATTAGGAGTATGGGGTTAACAGATACAAACTACTGTACATAAAACAGGTAAGTAACAAGGATTTACTAGATAGCACAGGGACTTATATTCAATATCTTGTAATAACCTATAACGGAATATAATTTTTAAAAAAAATAACTGAATATCACTATGCTGTATACCTGAAACTAATACAGTATTGAAAATCAACTATACCTGAAAAAAAAATTAGGGAAACCTAAGTATATAAAAGATATAACTTGCCTTAGCTGACACTGGGCGAAACCAGTATTCTACCCAACAACAACAGAATGCACGTTCTTTTTAAGTACACATGGAACATTTACCAAGACAGGCCATCATCTGAGCTAAATGAATAGATGCATATTCTGAAATGCTTCCACAAATTTAAATGCACTGAAACCTTACAAAGTATGTTTTCAAACTTTAACAATTAAACTATAAATCCATAACAAAGGGATATCTGGAAAACCCCCCAAATCTTTGGAAATAAAAAATTACTAAGTAACACACGGGTAAAAGAGAAAATCACAGGGAGAGTAGAAAATATTTTGAGTTGAATATTTATTTTTCATTTCTAAATTTACAGTGTTGGGCTGCACCCCACAGGCCAGCACACCTTGTAGCTGCCCAGCCTCAAGACCAAAGAAAGAGCCCGGAAACAGCAACAGAGACATCAGTCTTATCGAATAGGGGATCTTTACAAATATGAAACAAAAGGTCCTGAAGCATGTACACCATGTATAGCAGACGGCAGGCAGGACACAGCATCAACCTTCACTACTCAGGGGAGAAAGAGGCTACCATTTAGGGGGAATTGATGTCAGATTGGCTCATCAGTTACCAGGGAAACCAGCAGCTGGGGCGGGGGCAAGCACATAGGCAGTTATTGACTGAGTTTTATAATTAAGAGGATTGGTTAGTCATGTGAGTGAAATGGGACTGGCCGAGCAGGGGAAGTACAAAAAGCAAGGGAACAGTCATCTTGAATGGCCTGACCATACACATAGGTACAGAGCTTTCTTTACACAAAGGCAGAGTATATGGCCAGGGAAAGAATGTGATTTCCAAGGCTGTTTCTATCATTAGCCTAAAAATACAAATACTCTAGAGAAAAGCAGATTACTTTAAACTCACAATAAATCATGTGAGTAATCCATACAAGAGAATAATAAAAGGAAGAAAAATCTTGTAAAAGCATATTGATGGCATATTAAGATATTTTTACTAAGTGGGAATTCATGTTATTTCTGGTCAGAATGTTAAGGTGTGATCCCAGTTCTGTGTTTATACAGGTAGAACCACTTCGTTTTTCTATTTACTGAATTAGTGGGAAAAAATACCCTCTGGCATTTGCCATCTCCTATGTTCCTTTATTGTAGCAACAAGAAAAGTCACAAAATAATATTTTAAGTAACAGATAATATATTGGTGACTTTTTGGACCTCCTTCTGGACCTGTGGGTTGATATGTTTTTGAATAATAAACATGAAATAACGATTATCAAGCTAAATGGTAGTGGGAAGTATATGAATAATTCAAAATTTAAGGGTTCCTTCCATGTGTGAACCTGGTATTCTTTGCGAGGTATAAGTGACCTCAGTGGCATAATTCCTACAAGCAAACAGCACAATGCTTAGAGGCTGGGTATCATACTTTTCCCCCTTAGTGTTGTTAGAAAAATAGACAAAAGCCTTCTCTAGATGATGGATAGACTTGTGTTCTCAAAACCTGGTCCATGGCCTACCTGCCTGCATCTGCATCACTTGTGATGCCTGTTAAAAATTTGTATTCCTGGTCTGCACCTGAGACCACCTTGATGTGTCCAAGTCGCTGTCGTTAAGTCCTCAGGTGCAATTTATAAACAATAATGTCTGAGAAGAGTTGAGAATTCACATTCTACTACATCAGATTAATGACACAGTGATTGAGATCCAGTATTTTTTCTAGTTCAATATCCAAAGAACGTGGAAGCTACTTTTGTGGATTGTAAAAATGTAAAATAATACATGTAAAAAACCTGGAAAATGAGGAGAAAATATAAAGAAAAATCATTTCCATAATACGGCTGTGGGGGAAAACACAATATCAATATTTGGTGAGTAGTTGGTGAATCTCCTTCCAGCACACATTCCTCATGCTTAAAATAGGAAAGATCGTGTAACACTCACAAGTCTACCTTTTCACATCTTTCACTCGACAACAAAATTTGTTTTTAATTAAATGCCTAGGATCTAAGATAAGATCCCTCACTTTCTGTTCACAATTAAGTGTTAAACCGACCATCAGCGGCCGCAGCCGAGAAGCGCATAGACTGAGATCATCCTCTTGGAGGCAGAGTCACGTGAGACAGGAATCGCCTGCTGAGACCGGACGCCCCCCGACCTCACGCCGAAAGGGACCGGACGGACCCCTGCATCCGAAACACCACCTCCAGCAAACCTACGTGAGCAGCAGCTGGTCTCCCTCTAACGTGTGCCTGAAAGCCACGGAGCCAAGTAAGAGAAGGAAGGCGCCCCGGCCCCCGGCAGCCCCCTCCTCCCCCAGCCCCGCGGCCTGCGCAGCTTCCGGGGGACGGCGGACAGCGGCGGCCGAGGAGCGGGGTCGTCGCCGAGGCCCCGCGAACGTTGAGCGGCCGAGCGCGGCTGGCGCCCGCCCGGCCTGCATATCGCCGCCCGCCCGGCAGGGGGCGCCGCGGCCGCGCGGGAGACGCGGGGCGCCGGGAGGGGGCGCGCGAGGCCGCCTGGGGCCGCAGCCTCGTCCGCCCGCCCGCGCGCCTCTCCCCCTCCCGCCGCCCCGCTCGCGCCGCGGCGGGCGAAGCCCCGGCGACGGGAGGGGGCGGGGAGCGGCGGGCGCCCGAAACGGCCCTGCGGCTCAGAGCGCCGCGCGGGAAGCGGCACGAGCCCGAGGGGGTGGGGAGGCGCGGGCGGGCGTGGGCGCGGCGGGAGTAAGACGAGCGGGCGCGGCGGGAGCGCGGGGCAGAGGGACGCCGGCCACCCTGGACAGCGCACCGCCGGCCGCCCGGGCCGCCGACCATGGTGAGTGGGCGCCGCCGGCCGCCCTTTCTTTCTCTCCGTCGCGGACGCGCCGGGCGGGAACGGGCCGAGGGAGCCGCGGCGCGGGAGCTGCGGGTTCGACCGCTGGAACCCGTCGCTGTCGGCGGGCCGGGCCGGGCCGCGCGGGCCTGGGGAGGGGGCGGTGAACGTCGGGGCGGGGGGCCCGCGGGTCTCGGGCGCTGGGTCCGGGCCCGCGGTCCCGCTCGGCCCCTCGAGGCGCCCGCCGCGCCCGGCCCCCGGTTGCATGCACGCGGCCGCCGGGACGCCCGCCGCACCGCCCCCTCCTCCCGCGGCCCGGTCCCCGCACTCGCGCCGGGCCGACCCCGCCGCGGGCAGCGCTGGCTGCGGGGCCCCAACGGCAGGACGCCTGCCTGCGCGGCGCCCGCGCCCCGGGGGTGTGTCTGCGCGCCGGCCCGGCCTCGCGCGGCGGGGTCGGGGCGTGGGTCTCCGTGCGCGGCCCGGGGCGGAGCGGCCTCCGCTTTCCGTGTGCTCTCCGACCGCTGCTCTCCGGCCCCACTCCCAGCGCTTTCCTGGGCATCGAGCTCCGTTCCTGAGAGAGACGGGGGCGTGCGTGTCCGTGTCCCCGCGTGTCCGTGTCCCCGCGTGTCCGTGTCCCCGCGTGTCCGTGTCCCGTGAACTGCCCGAGGGTGTTGGCGGCAGAGCGTGGTTGTGCGACTGCAGAAAAGGAAAGTGTGTGCCAAGCGCTAAGTTGGAGGCAAAATTATGTGAAGTCTGTCGTTTGTCCTCAATGGTCCCTATCCTGTCTTTGCTTCTCCCCTCCCTCCCCTATGGTCCCCTCCCCACTTCAGGGCTTGTTAAAATATGCGAATCGCCTTCCCCCCACTCCAGCTGGCACCGGTCAACCTTAGAGTGTGTCCTCTCCACCGCTTCGGGCACACGCTCTCTCCCTGATGATGGGGATGCCTTGTCTGGCCACTCTCCCTAAAATTCTAGTCTTTCCCACCCAGCCCACCGCAGTTCACATTACCCTGTCTGCTTCGTTTTTTTTTTTTTTTTTCTTTAGCATCTGTTATTTAACATACTAGCTATTTAGCCTATGGAGTGTGTTGAATATGTTCCCCGCCAGAATGTAAGTTTCAGTAGGGCAGAAATTTTTTTTGGTCCTGTCGTTCACTGCTGTATTACTAGTACCTCCAACAGTGCCTGGCACACCGCAGGTGCTCAGTAAATTAAAGCAATTAACCCAGTAAAGTGGCCTGCTGATGCTAATGTTAATGTACAAATGAGAAGCAGCAGTGCAGCTACAGGATTATCTGTCCAGTTAACAGTTGTGATGATGAGACTCACAGGTGAGGTTGAGCGGAGGGATGCTCTTGGACAAGAGGGACTCAGTTTGGTGGCCCTCAGTGATAAGAGTATAGGTGGCCTTGCTCTTGACACCTTGGTATCTGGGTGGACAAAGCATTTTTAGGGCTGTCGCCTTCAGGGCCTGAACCTTTCTTCCAAATTATTATGAGCTGTAATGAGTAAGGAAACAAGTCCAAGGGTATCTCCTTCACTGAGTGGAAGAGTCAAGGGAATTAACCTAAAAGAGCCAAAATAAAGGGCAAGCTATTACAAGCTGCTCTATACAATCATGATACTACCTTCAGAAAAGCATTTTTCAGAAACTTTGGGTCTTCAGAGGAGACTTTTTTTCTTTTCTTTTTTTTTTTTTTTTGGCACACGGGCTTAGTTGCTCCGTGGCATGTGGGATCTTCCTGGAGCAGGGATCGAACCCATGTCCTCTGCATTGGCAGGCGGATTCTTAACCACTGCGCCACCTGGGAAGCCCTTTTTTTTTTTTTCTCTTCTTTTTTTAGAGGAGAATTTTTTTTTTGAATAAATGTCCAAATCCAAGTCTTCTCACTTAAAAAAGATGCAGAGAGTGTGAAAGTTCAGGGGTTATAATCCATAAAAAAGTAGTGGTTCAGTTCAGAGACACCCCTCTGGATCCAAGTCTGATGTGAAGTCCCTCACGATGTCTCTGCTAATTAGTCTTATTCCAAAACATATTTCTCTTTCAAATTCCCTTCTGTTTTTCCACTTCCAAAGTGTAAATTTGTGGCAGTCCTTTTTTTTAAGCCTGGGGAAGTATTTTTGTAATCTGAGCCAAACTGCTTAATAAAATTTACCTGGGAAAGTTTCTGAAAATGATGTAATTATAGCCATCACTGTACAAGTTGTGCGGTTCTATGATTACTGTTTTGTCCAGGTATGTAGTAAAAATTAAAGGTAAAAAAGAAAGAAAAGTACGTTTGTCTTTGAAATTAAAAACAACTAACCAACCAAACACAAATGAAAGACACCGCATCCTTACCCAAGTTTATATTTGTGGGAGATTTTGCTGTGTTATGACTCTAGTCAGAATATCAAGTCATTTTTTTTTCTTCGAAAGCATAGCATTATCAAAGGAGTATAAAATCCATTTTTAATGTATCCACTTGGGTAAACTTGCTTTTCGGTTCTTCAACAAAAGGCTGGAACTTAATCTAGCTCCCTTCAAGACATGTTTTTTTAGTTGAGGTGTAATTGATCCCTTCAAGACATTTTAATCACGGTTGAGGTTCAGGTGCTTTCATAGTCTGAAAGAGTGTTGAAAATGTGTTAAGTGGATCACATCGTGTATCTAGTTATGTTCAGAAGGCAGGGCCTTCTGGTCAGGGCAGTGGCAAGGATCACCTCCCTTGGGCAGCCAGATGTGTACCATCCAAACCAGATGTGTCAGGTTTGGGTTTTAGGAGTAGATGTTGACCGAAGGCAAGAAGTTGCACTGGAAGCTCTTAATTAGGTTCAACCTGGCCAAAGTGTGTCAACATCAGTATGTCATAATTGTGAAGTTACAAATTTGCTCACTTGTGTTTTTTCTTAATGGAATTAGGACATTGCTGGTATTTCACGGACTCTGACAATGAACCATTATAGTAAATTGCTAGTTTAAGTATAGCCATTTAAAATTTAACAGTTTAATCATTGCAGAGTGTAAATTGTTCTGGGGCTGATGTGGCAATGTGGAGCTCGAGGTATGGAGTCAGTCTGGGTTTGAATCCTGGCACCAGAATTTACCTGTGATCTTGGGTGGATTACCTTCTTTAGGCCTCAGTTCTTCCTTCTGTGAAATGTTATTTCATAAGGTTGTTTGAGGAACAAATAAGATAATGCACTTAATGTATCTAGTGCTGCGAGTGTTCAGTAAGTATTAACTATTATAATGACGTGTTCTTCTTTCTCCCATATCTGTTTGCAGTTGAGACACCTCTAAATGATGTCTGTGAGTCTTCTCAGAGTTCTCTTCCCCATATGTGATCCTAAAACATATATAGTATCACTGTATCAGCGCTGTCCAGGAGAAATATAATGCAAGCCACATATGTAGTTTAAAATTTTCTAGTAGTCACATTAAAAAGGAAAAAGAGACAGGTGAAATTAATTTTAATGTTTTAATCCAATTCATGCAAATATTTTTCAACATGTAATAAATGTAAAAAAATTAGATATTTTATATATCTTTTCCATATGAAATCTTCAAAATCTGGTGTGTTTTATGCTTACGGCACGCTCAGTTCAAGCTAGCTGCAGTTTCTCCACAGCCACGTGTGGTTTGAGGCTACTACTGTATTAGACCAAACAGCTCTAGATGATGCACATCTTCCGAATGTACCTCTTATCTGCTAGAGCCTTTCCACTTGTGAGAACCTCACTGCCACCTTAAACCTAGCATGGCTGAAGGAAAGCTACTCACCTTTCAGGCTCGCCTCTTTTGCCTCTTGCTGTTAGTAATTCCACCAGCTCTGGAGTCTACTGTGTCAGAAATCTGATTCTTACTCTCTTTTTTCTTTATATTGTTGTCTAATATTCTCATATTTTTACTTGAAAATATCTTTCAGTCTCTTCTCTCCAGCCCCTTTTCCACTACTGCCTTTTCTACAGGTTTCCTCTTTTGTGGTCTATTTGTATTTTTACTTGAAGCTTGCTATTTCATCATTATTTTCACTTAGTAGCTTAATGCTGGGGGCTCTGGTCCTGATGTTCAGAGATCTTGTCCCCCCTCCTCCCCAGCCCTCTGTTCCCCCTTCTTCCTGCCCACCTCTCTCCTCCAAATCACCGCCCCCCACATTCTCTCCATTCTTTCAGCAGCTTTTTCATGTTAAATCGTAAATGCTTTCTATTTTATCACTTATTTCCATGTCAAACACCTTTCCTTTATCAAATGTCCAAAGAAATATACTTTCACTGATAATCTGATATTAAAATGACCCACCCAAGAAAAGCACAGGTAAAGGGAAGAGAAAAATAAACCATGGGAAGGGAAAATGAAATTATTTTTGAGCTTTATCTACCTTTCAAGAAATATCACTGGACCTGATTAGTAAGAATAACAGCAACCTCCACCACAGTGATGACACCCTGTGTTACTCTGTGCCTTGGAGGAGCAGGGCACTCTCCTCTGTGCCTGGTGAGCAAAGGCACAAAGCAGAAGGAAGGCTCTGGACCAAGAGCAAGAAGCCTGGCTTCTCGTCCTGGCTTTGTTGTGGACCAGCTCAATGCCCTTGATCAGGTCACTCTGGGGCACTGTTTACTCTTCAGCAAAATGCGTTACTCTCTCTTTCACAAAATTGTTTTGTCAGAATCAAACGGGGCCTTTACCCTGGCTGTTCCCTCTGGCTGGTTCTTTCCCCTGAGAGCTGTGTAGCTTCTTTCTAATACGTTCTTAATTAGACTTA
Organism: Hippopotamus amphibius kiboko; assembly: GCF_030028045.1. Lineage (NCBI taxonomy): Eukaryota > Metazoa > Chordata > Mammalia > Artiodactyla > Hippopotamidae > Hippopotamus > Hippopotamus amphibius. Next base: position 7,937,215 of record NC_080196.1, on the reverse strand, counting down.
TGCTAACCTCTCTATTGAAAACTGGAACCTGCTCAGCCGTGTTCACACACATCTCCTTACGCTGCTCTGTTGTTGATTTTTCTTTTTTATGACACTGCAACCTTACAATTTCCTCGTTTACATAGTGCTCAGAACTTTCTAATAATTTACTTATTATGTTGTGTGATTTGTTGTCCTTCATACCTGAACGCAAGCTTTGTGAGGGCAGCTTTTGTTTGCGTTGCTCAGTGATGTTATCTCAGGCCCAGAGACTGGCCCCTGATGTACAGTAAGTGCTGAGCAATTGGCAGAGCGAAGGCAGTCCTGCCAGTTCCCCGTGCAGTGTACTCGTTTCTCGTCGCATCCCGTTTCCCACGTGCCAAGGATGAACTGGGAAATGAACTTTTCTGCTTTGCAGACATATCCACAGCGCAGACATATCCACAGCGCAGTCCCTTCAGCGAACAGTCTCTCTCAATGCGTTTAAAATCATTTATCACAATTCAGTTGAGGCGTGTTTCCGTCGTGTGCATGCTTCACCACTGCGCATGTGCCCGAATAACCTGTTAGTAAATGATAATGTGTGTGTATTCCTACAGCTGTATTTACACCTCACAATTGTTATATTTGTGAAAGGAGCCAGGTTAGGTCATTATTTTTAAATAACGAAATCTATGATTTCATAACTTCTTATTGAAATCAAAATGTGCATTTCTGTAATTATATTTGCATTTCATAATTTGTAGACTGGGCCAGGTTATGTTGTTTTTACATAATGAAATCTATAAAGCGTTAAGTTCTTACTGAAATTAAAAATGAATGTTTATTTAAATAATAATATAAACAAAGCTATGACTCATGAATTTACTGAGTAATTTTTACCTTACGTATGTTGCCTTTTGGCTTTGAGTTATCACTGCAGTACACTAACTATAGTAATATTTTAATCAGTAAAATGTTTTTTAATGCATTTTTACACACATTATCCCTTGAAGCCTCACAAAAGACTTTTGAGAGACAAGTCCTGTATCGCTACCAGTTTAGAGGTGAGAAAATTGAGTTTCAAAGGAGATAAATGATTTACCCAAGGTCACATACTAGGGGTAACAAAACCAGGCATAAACCTCTGACTCCAAAAATACCACCTCTTCCGCTAATCCATAAAGCCTTAACCTAGAACCAGTGCAGATATACTCTTCTCGTGCAAATATGATGAAAGAAGAGCACTTTTTCATTACTGTAGATGAGAATGGAAAAATCAGAATGACTTCCCCATGTAGTTTCTTTCCCATGAGTTATAAGAATAGGTAGATAGATGCATAGAGATGTATATATACACACATACATTTAAAAGTATTGAATACATATAAAACCTAAAGATCTGTTTCGTATACCTGGAAAATGGAGCATGTGAGGGAAAGTGGTTTTTTTTTTTTTTTTTAACATTTATTTATTTGGTTGCACCTGGTCTTTGTTGTGGCACTTGGGCTCCTTAGATGCAGCAGGCGGGCTCCTTAGTGTGGCATGCAAACTTTTAGTTGTGGCATGTAAACTCTTGGTTGCGGCATGCATGTGGGATCTAGTTCTCCGACCAGGGATGGAACCTAGGCCCCCTGCATAGGGAGCGTGGAGTCTTAACCACCAAGCCACCAGGGACGTGCCAGGAAAGTGTTATTTTAAATGGAGGTGACCATGAACAACATATGTACGTATCAGACTTAATCTCCGTACAGTGTAATAAGTAGGGAAACACCCATATAGCAGACAGTTAAGTAATTTACAAAGGAAATAGCCTGTTTTTGAGTAGAATGACTGCAGTATGAAGACATTGATCAGAGCTTTGCACGTGAATTTGTTTCATAATGAGAGTTCATCATTTGGGTTTGTTTCCAATACTTTAAAAATTTAAAGTATTGATTTTTCTGTAAGGCTAAGCAGAATTTGGTTTACTAGAATCTTTGAGGTTAACAGATACTATGGCAACCTGGGAGACCCTTAATTTTTTTTTTTTGGCAGGGTGAAAAAGTTTATTGACTAATGCACTGAAGAGTTAGATTAAAAATTAACTCAAGCCTTTAAAGAAGATATCAGAATGTGTCCATAATGCAGAAACCAGTTAGGCCATTTTCAGTTTTCCGGAGGGATCAGACCTGATCAGCTAACTCTCTCCTCTGCCTGCGGGAGGTCTGTGCAGGGTTCTCCACAGCACCGTGGGAAGAAAGAGGATGGCTGTTGTTTGACCTTCTCTGCTCCAATTCCAGAGGCTTTCCTTAAATTCTAACAGAGAAGACTCATTCTCTTGGAGCCAGCAGCTTCCTTGATTTTTGGAAATGCAGATTTCACGACTGTTTTAATGTCGGTGGTGCAGTTACACCTAAGAGGGAGGGTGCTTTGTGTTGTCGGAAAAAACCTCAGTTGTCAGAAATGCACTTGGAGGCTGTCTCACATCCCTTTTCTCCACAGGCTGGGGAGTTGTACTTTGCATTTTCAAGGAAAGCATTCTCTCACCTTTGGCCTCTTATCTATTCAGATTCCTAAAAAGAAAGGGCATGTGTCTCAAGTCCTTCTGGGATTTACTGCCTCAAGTGTGTTTCACGCGCAAACGTGGCTTCACTGTTGTGTAAGCCATGTTTCTTCTTTCAGCAATAGTGTGGTTATTACATTGACCCCTTAAAGGTCCTGCCACTACTACTAAAATGCTGCCCTGTTTTCTATTTTTTTTTTTTTTGTAAATTAGGTTTGCTATACCATAAATCTTTTTCTTTTTACAGTTTAAAAAGTAAGTGGAGGGACTTCCCTGATGGTCCAGTGGTTAAGACTTTGCCTTCCAATGCAGGAGGCGCAGGTTCGATCCCTAGTCAGGAAACTAAGATCCCATATTTGTTGGGATGTGGCCAAAAACTTAAAAAAAAAAAAAAAAAAAAGGAATTGTCCCTGGTGTAACAGATTTCTCAAAAGAACATTAATCTTTTCGGTGCTTGCTTTGTATAAAATAGAATAAGTATCTGTAGTAGTCTTAAGTCCTTGGTGCAAACTTTGGAATTGATAGTTTGCATTAATTCTTCTTTTGAAGGAAAGAGAAATGTTCTCTACATTTGAGTACCATGTTCTTTAAAATCGGTACCAAGGAGATGTGGAAATACATTGCCTCAGTAAACTTTTGATTAGGTATACCCATGGTTCGCTCATTCAGCATGTGATCAGTAACAGACAGTGTGCTCAGCACTGTCCATTTAAAGAGAAAAGACAGTTATGCTTCAAGAAGTCAGCAGTGCAGTGGGAGAATCTTTTGTGTCCTCGAGTGCAGCATATGAACAAGTCAGCTGAGGCTTCAAGTCACTCAGGCTAGTAAATGTGCTTTATGTCAATGTAACATTTTATCCATTAAGAAGACCTAGTATAATGTGACTAGTTGGTGTTGCTACCTAAAAAAATAACGTGCAGCATGGGTAACTTGCTTCTTTATCAGGCCAAGAATGTGGTCAGGACAGGTGGTGGCTGGTAATTGAGGGGCACAGTCATCAGGATAATGTTGAGATCATGGCTGACTCTTGCAACACCAGCGTTCTCGGAAGACGAGGCAATTCAGTGAGAGGAGAGAACATCAAAACAGTTGTCTGAGAGCGAGCGTGGGTAGAAGGAACATGAACTTAGGAGTCAGACGTGTATTTAAATTATATGCACACTCCCCGACTCAGTGAAGCCACACGTACTGACTCAGAATCTGAGTGAGGGCCTCTGGAATCTGCGCGCCAGGAATCGGGTGCACGCGAATTTGGAATCTAGTGCTCTAGGGACTCAAAGGAATTACGGGCCAGTTTGTAGCAAAAATGTTTAGTGTATTATCATTAAGGAGTTGGGATCAACACTGGATCCTGAATAGGTTGGATTTTGATATGTAGGAGAAAGGTAGACTCGAGCAGAACATTCCGTTTAGGGAAATAACTTGGTAAGGAACTAGAAAACAATAACAAATATATTTGAGGAAAAGCTACACTGCGAGCAGCTTATGGACAAGGCCATGTCTTCGCAGAGCCTAGCACAGAATAGGTGCTCAATAAAGTGCTGAGTTTGGGAACAGCAGGATTATGGGATGGATCAAGTCAGATTTTGAAGAGTCTTGAATCTGAGGCTAGAAAGTTTACTTCTAGGTTTTGTAAACCAGGTTTTGGAATGGGGAGTCAAGTGATGAAAGCATTATTTAGAAAGATTAATCTGATTTCCGTAATATCTGGGGCTGGAAGAGCCTGGATAAGGAAGTTATAAAGGGGCAGAACTAATATGTTCTCTTATTTTCATGTTGTCCACTTTTGAAAACTTCTCTTTCACCACATTCCTGGGTTCAGTTCTCTACTCCATTTATCTCACCTGTAAAATATGTATAATAACGCATAGTGAATATTGGGTCAAATAAGCTAATATTTAAAGCCCTTCATAATATACAAGCTAGCTGAGAGTAGATACTCAAAACTGGTGGCCATTACCCACAGAAACAATCATATTTACAAACCTAACTTTTTTCTCTGTGCCTGGGATAAGATCTTTAAAAATCTAACTTAATTGATCCACCTGTATTTACATTAAAATTTTTCCATATTCCTGAGACTTTAGTTTTAACATTCAGGACTGTTTCTGGAGAGAATAAGTGATAAAGACTTAATTCTCTGGTTTTTGGGTCCTTTCTTTAGGCTGCACGAGTTCTGTTAATTAGTGAAAAATGAAAAGCTAAACTGTGTGTTTGTTTCAGAACAGTTTCTCTTTTTGAATGGTTCTCACCTACAGATGCAGTCACAAAACAATGTATTTTGAAAATTGTTTCATGGATTTGAATCACAACTTTAGAAGATCCTAAGAGCTCCACGTAATCAGATTAAACTATAGCTGTTTGCCCAACTGCCCACATCAAATTGCCTATGTCTTGAGCTTCTTAATTGTGCTTAATCTAATGCCTTAACCCCTAAAAATGGACAAGAAAACAGATCTTCCACGGTCTGCCTTTGCCACTGGATCGTCATTACTTCGGGTACTAAAACCCTAAATATAGCAGATTTTGGATTTGTATGTTGTGTTGGAAGTAATGAGGAAAGAGTGTGTGTACACACACACACACACACACACACACTGCTTCTTTTCCTACTTTTTCCCTGTCAGTTTAGAAGTAGTGGAAATTGATTAGAAATTTAAGTGTATGTGTAAAACTGAAGTAAGTGGACAACATGGGGCTTACTCTTCATGATCTAGGAGAGGACAGTGTTAGAAGAGGCCAAGATTAGTGGGAAAAGTGGAAGATTCTTTGGCTGTGGACAGGGAGCAGAGCTGCCTGCCTGGCTGGTGTGAAGCTGTTGCTACAAGGGCTGGTCCAGGCAGAGCCAAGGGAGGGTTTTGAACCAAACGCGACAAAGTCTCCGGGTTTCTGGTCAAAGTCCACCATGCCCTCCAGCATAAAGCCCTTTCCTCCCTGGTAGAGTTATTTTGTCTTGTATGGCTTGATTCCCTATCAGTTCATTTTTCCAAAAATAGGATAATTACAGCTTCAATTTGTGCACCACTTTAGAACTTTCTAAAATGTCTCTCATGGTGATGATTATAATACCATATGTTTGCATAATGCTTTTCAATTTACAGAAGACATTCACAGCATCTTAGCTGTATGTTATTTAGTTAGTTGCTTAGTTCGTTATCTGTCTCCCTCACTGCCCTATAAGGTCTGTAAGGGCAAGAGCTTTGTACGTCATGTTTACCACTGCAATTTCCACAGGAGAGTGGGGCCAGTGTGTAATAGACACTTATCCAAAGAATACTTTTTGGATAAATGGATAGATGTGTAAAGTAGGAGGAAACGGAGGCTCAGATTGTTTTATTCAGAGTCCAGTAACTAGTAAATGGTGGATTGGGGATTCAAACCCACTTTATACCTGTTTCTCATGTCTTCTACCCCCATTCCTTGTTTCATTACACCAGTTGACTTTCCTGATACCCATGGTATTTTCAGCAAGACTGAAAAAACACAAACCATAAAAGTGACAGATTTGACCATATCAAAATGCTAAATTTTGAGATGATAGAAAATACCATAGGCAAAGATTTAAAAAACAAGCAACAGACTAGAAGGTATTTGCCATCTATATAACAATATAGATTGTTATATACACAAATGACTTTTATAAATCAATAAACAGACCATTAGCCCATTAGAAACATGGATGAGGGTTACTAAACGGAAGCTCCCTGTGAGGAAACCACGGTCAGTAAACACTGCAAGACACACCCAACAGTGGTAGTGATAAGGAGATGCAAATTAAAACCATCCTACACCCGTGAGCTTGGCAAAAACTGAAAATGCTGACAGTAGCAAGTCCTATAACTTTGCTTAGAGCAATATGGTAGCTTTTGCTAAAATTAGAAGTTGTAATAAACAACATAGCAGTTCCACAACTCGATTTATTCCCAAAGAAATTCTCACTTATGAACACAAGGAGATTTGTATAAAGCATCATTGTTTATAATAGCATAAAACTGAAGACAACCTGAAATCTCCATTAGTAATGAAATGGGTAAATAACATTGTAGAATATTCATATGATGGGTTACTATACAGCAGTTACAGTGAATGAACTAGATCGTCATGTATCAACATGAATAGATGAAGCTGCAGAAATCAAGTGTGATATAATTTACATACATTATGAAAATGTACAAAACTGCAATTTTTGTTTTACCTGTATATAAGTGTATAAAAACATGGCCAAGAAGACTTGACATGAAATTTATTGCAGTAGTTACATCTGAGGAAGGAATAAGGGACACAGGATTAGGGAGATATACAAAGGAAAGGACAGCTTTGGCAAATATATTTCTCAGTTCCCAGCACCAGCTAGGTATATTCAGTAAATATTTATTGAATTAATTTTAAAAGATTTGAAACAAATGATAGTTTTAACAAGTGATATATTTAACTTCTTTATTTTTTAATGCTTTTACATTTTTAGCTAAGTTAGTGGATTTGAATTTTGGATAGAGATCTGATATGAATAGCACATGTGGGACAGATGAGCCACAAGGAGGAGGACGGTCTGTTGTTTTCTTAGACCCTAGTCCGTCCTTCTTGGCTGACAGAACCAACTCTGAAAGGCTTGGCAGCCATGCAGTTTGAGAGAACTAAAGGACAAATTGTAGAGGGGCACGTTTGTCATTCTTGATGTTAATTAAAGGAATAAGGAGCTCTTCTCATGTGCGAAAGAGAGAGACTAGCCAAATACGGATGATAGCAACTGATCACATTTATTGAGTTCTTGATGATAGGACAGAGTTCCAGGTACTGTTACCGGAAGCTTTCCCACATCTACTCATCGTCACAGCAAGCCTGGGAGTTGGTACTGTGGTTTCCTTTTTACAGACAGGGAAACTGAGGCAGGCTGAGGAAAGAAGAGTAAGGAGCATTTTTACTCAAATTATACACGGTGATACTTGTGCGTTCTAGTAGGAGGACAGTCGTGAAGGGCTTTGAACCACTGACGTAGCATCCTCTCACTTTCCCTTCTCTAACAGCTGACTTACTGGTGTTGTCTTTGAGAATATTTATCTTGGGTCCTTTTCCAGGGTTAAAACTTAAACTGGAATTTTGTTACTCTGCTTTTTACATCACTGCATTTCCTCTTCTAATTTTTAAAAAAATTATTAAAAAAATTTTTTAAAATATCACTATTGAGACAAACCCTAATTAAAGAAGAGACATTTCTCCTTTGTGATGTCACTCCCTCTAATTATCCAAGGGTGATGGCGGTAGGATATTGAAGGATGTGACAGCATGCTGCTGAATTGGGATCTGAAAATGCAGAACAGGGAACGAATGTCTAATAAGCATCTACTTAGTGCACAGGCCCATCATAGATGCTTTTACAAATATGAAATCATCTAAGCTTCACTGTGAAGTTAGGATTACTTTTCTCATATTATAGATCACGAAGATGATACTCAGATACTACTTTGCCCAAGGTTATGCAGCTACTTAGTGTCAGAAGCAAGACTAGAAGCCTTGTAAAACTCGCATTCTTTCCAAGGAACCACCCTGAATGCCTTGCTACCTTTTTTTAACCATAACCCCACACACCAGACCCAGGATTGGCTAATATCACCACGTGAGTGAGTGGCGAGAAGACACAGCATTCCTCTGAATGGTGGCAGTTCATTGTCCACTAGCTCTGGGTAGGCAGGCTGCTTTTCCTCTCTAAGCCTCACTTTCCTGATCTGTCAGGTGAGGAGAACAAGCCTATTTTATAGAGTAGCTGAGAGAATTGAGATGATAATATGTAATATGCTCAGTAAATACAACGGCTGATACCTAATAAACATGTTCTAGTCTCATTTATTATTGCTATTATTATCACCTGTAGTTTCTATAATGAAGAAATCAGTGACATTGGGGGTAATTCTGAAATTAGGAATTTCTTGACATGTTGTTTTAAAGTGGGGGAAAAAAACCCAAAAGCATGCTTCATGACAGCTGTAGGTAACTGATGAAGGAGAGTGTAATGCTTTTCTTTATGAACCAATCAGTAAGTAAAAAAGGGAAAGAGAGCCTACGACCGTTATTACAACTTGTAGGCATTCTCTGTTGATAGAAATAGTTACTCTGGACTGAAGCCATCCAATCACAGGTCACTCTGTTCGTCCCCACCTGCTTCTAGCCAAGAATAAGATCTCTTACAAAAAGTGGCCAAACTGCAGAGTCAGGTAAGCTATTGCTTGATTTAACTTTATAGTTACCAGGGCAGCCACAACAAGGGAGGCGCACAATGTTCTAGGACAAGGACCTATTTTAATCTATTATGGAATTAAAATGCTACATCCAAATCTAAAGCAGAACCGAACTCCCAAAGAGAAAAAGACATCCTGTCAACAAAGCAACTCATGCACTCCCGTAAAGAAGCTCTCTAGCCATCATTTGGTTGATGGAAGAGAAAAATCTATGTGTCTGTAGATTCCCCCCAACAAATGTCCAAATTAGGCCCATTTGGAGGAATGATATTGGGGAAAGTTTTTAACTAGGCACAGGCAGAAGCGATTGGTTATATCAATGAAAATATGGCTTTCACAGCAAGAGAGGTAATAAGTTCTACCACATTCCAAAATTCACATCCAAAGGCTCTGTTTAAAAAAAAAAAAAGATATTGACAGTAACTGAAATAAATCCAGAAGAGAATGCTGAAGAAGGTGAGGGTCTAGATTGCAGGCCACATATGTGGGCGTGTGTGTAACACTTAGCATATTCAATTAATGCTTGTGGAAGGAGGAAGGAAGGGTCAGACGACAGAGTCAGGGAGGGAGAGGCACGTGGGAGAAGGTAAGCTTAACTGAGGCTTTTTAGGAAATATGAAGGCTCAGTGTGAAATGTCAAATATCTAAAGGGCTCTCATGCAAAACAAAAATGGCACTAGTTATATGTGATTTTAGAGGAAAGAACTAGGATTGATGGGTAACCGTTGAATGGAGAAACATTTTTAGCCCAAAATAAGGAATGATTTCCTGAAAACAAGAAACATTTAAAAAATAGTCTGTGCTACCTTGCAAAGTAGTGAAAAGTCTTTCTCTAGAGTTTTTCCAGTAAGGTGGGTGGATTTCTAACAGCATTATTGTGGAAAGCAATCATTTCCAGCTTTGGGTGGAAAGTTGAATTAGGTGTCTATGATTCTCTGATGTTATGAGAGCCAGTAAGCTGCTCCTTGATTCATCTGAGGTTTAAAGAATCATCCTGTGTGTTTCTATGTTTCTATTTATAACAAAGTCTGGACCATGCAGTGCTAATTCTTATGCCTTTGTAGTGCTATGTGGTAGGAAAGGAATCCTTATAAAGAAACACGTTAATCTTTAATATGTTCTTAAAGTTATTTTTCATAAAACACAGAAGGGTAAGCTTAAGAAATGGAGAAGTACTCACATCAAAACTTTTCAAATATTATTCTACCTAAAGATATTGCATCTCTGTATAAGGAAAGATAGTTACTCTGTAGAGTCAGATAGTTACTCTGTTAGATATAATCATGTTAATACTCCATATAGCTATATTAAAGTTCATATGAAGAAATCAGGCTACAGTTTATAAACTGGCAATAAGTCCTATTTCTGGGTTGAGTGTGGCCAGAGACAAAATTTCGTATCATTAATCCAGTGATCATATTGGACTTACTGCAAAGGTATACTTATTTTACTGATTCTAAAATGTATTTGGACATTTTAGATATATCCATGTTTCATGACTCCTTATAAAATCTTTGTTTCTAGGTAAATAATACTCAACAGCAGCTAATTCAGTCATCATAAGAAGGGAGTTTTTGTCCTGTATTATGTAACTGAGGTTCAAGGCCACAGTACTTATTGGCACCAGAGTCAAGGCAAGAACCTGAATCTCTTAATTCGTGTTCCAGTGCTTTCTGCCTCGTGATGGTGGTTATTGACTTACAGTGAAACAATAATCTTTACTAAGTGAGTTCATGTGTGGGCATCTCCTTTAAGAAATTCCATGGAATTGGGAAAGCCTGTTTTGGTTAAATAGGACCTTTAATAGGCATATAACATTGAGTTCATCCTGCATCTGACATCCTGCTAAGTGCATGCAAGTTATTACCCTTAAAAGTTTGACATGGGCTTCCTAGGTGGCACAGTGGTTAAGAATCCGCCTGCCAATGCAGAGGTCACGGGTTCAATCCCAGCTCCAGGAAGATCCCACATGCCGCGGAGCAATTAAGCCCATGTGCCAAAAAAAAAAAAAAAAAAAAAGTTTGACATGAATATCTTTTATTCTACAAGATTTTATCCTAATATAACTGTTGCTGTCATGGTATTAAATAGCCTTCTCTGTGAACATATTTGACTCTTCTATTAGGAAATTCTAGAGACTGAAGGAATAGCAGGCTAGAATGAACAATTAGGTGAAAGTTAGACTACTCCTCACTCGCGTCCTTCAAAGGGAAGAGAGAAAGTGGTGAATGTGTGTGTATGTGTATTATAAGGTTTTCCCTTTGATTGTTACCAGCGGCTACTTCATGATACATGTCTTGGTGGACTTGAGTTCTATAGCAATGAGACAATGGACATGAAGAAAATGCTAATAAGTGGCTTTCATTTCCCCACAATTTCTAGTTTGTCCAGTGAAACCAAGGAGGCTCGTTATTTAAGAATCAGCTTATTGGTGGCTGTCTCAGAGATCTGTAATATAACACTTAACCCAAGTCCAGGATTAACGTAGAAGAGTTGGCTGGTCCCTCCAGTTACAGCTGAGAAGGATCACAAAGGATTTCCTAACACGTGCTGTCCCGCTGAAGCTGGCAGCCCAGCCTGGCACTGTCTGACCTTTTTGCCTATCTTGCTGCTGGCTACGGTGGTCCTTTACACTTTCAGCCCTTGGTCTATTTAAAAGCTATGCAAATTAGTTGGCCAAACTTTCTTTTTAAAAAAACAAACTACTCGTAGTCTAACATCGCCTTCTTTAACTTTTCTAATTTATGTAAATCCAACACACATTTCACACAATCAGACCAGAGAACTTTTTTTTTTTGTCTTTAGGTCTCTAGAGACTAACTTGGGCCACAACTTGAGAAACAACTAGAACTACTAATTGAGATCACTAGTGAATGGGAGTGCTCTCATAACTGTCACACTGTCTTCTGAAAACAGGTCTGCATCAGATACCTTCTTAAATAAAACTCTGGAATGTTTCTCTCTCACCCCTTCCACTGCCCAGAGTTACTACCCATTAGTGTTGCTGAATTTATCCTTTCTGTTTTAGAGACGGGGCGGGAAAACACTAAAGATGCATTAGCTGTAGTAGTTAGCATTCACTATAATGATACTGTTCTAAAAAGCCACATATGAAAAGAAAAATCAAATAACCTTTGAGTACTGAAAGGCTAAAACTAGGTGAAGACTTCTGCCCAGAAACTTTTTTAAATCATAAGATCATGAAGATAACAATTAGTGTGCTTTGTGTGTGTTTTTTTATTTTATAGAATTCAACTAGTTTCTAACAGACAAAGGAATAGATTGACGCACACACTTTTAAAAGAAAATTTGGTAATCTCATGTGAGTTAAAATGGTTATACTTCTTTGACTCCATTTTAATTTTTATGGTACATTTATAATTGTTTCAAATAGGCATTTATTCACTTTGAAACATTTCTTCTATCCTGTTAAAAGTTACTCTGCAGGTAAGCATTCAAAAGATCTTGCTTACGTGAAGTTAAACTGAAAAATAGTTGAATGAAAATGAGTGAAGTCATGAGAAAATGCTCAACATCACTAGTCACTAGAGAAATGCAAATTAAAACCACAGTGAGGTATCACCTCATACCAGTCAGATTGGCTGTCATCAAAAAAGCTAGGAACAGTAAATGCTGGAGAGGCTGTGGAGAAAAGGGAACCCTCCTTCACTGTTGTTGGGAATGTAAATTGATACAGCCAGTATGGAAAACAGTATGGAGGTTCCTTAAAAAACTAAAAATAGAACTACCATATGACCCAGCGACCCCACTACTGGGCATATACCCAGAAAAAAACATAATTCAAAAAGATACATGTACCACAGTGTTCGTTTCATCAGTTTACAATAATCAGGTCATTGAAGCAACGTAAATGTCCATCGACAGGTGAATGGATAAAGATGTGGCACATATATACAATGGAATATCACTCAGCCATAAAAAGGAATGAAATTGAATTATTTGTAGTGAGGTGGATGGGCCTAGAGTGTCATACAGGGTGAAGTAAGTCAGAGAAGAACAAACACATATGTGTTTCGTAACACATATATATGGAATCTAAAAAAAATGGTATTGATGAACTCTGGTAGAGGAAGAATAAAGACACAGATGTAGAGAACAGACTTGAGGACATGGGGAGGTGGGGAAGGAGAAGCTGACACAAAGTGAAAGAGTAGTATTGACATATATACACGACCAAATGTAAAATAGATAGCTAATGGGAAGCAACTGCCTAACACAGGGAGATCAGCTCGATGACGGCTGATGACCTAGAGGGGTGGGATAGGGAGGGTGGGAGGGATGCTCAGGAGCGAGGCTCAAGAGGGAGGGGATATATGTACAAGTACAGCTGATTCGCTTTGTTGTACAGTGGAAACTGGCACAGTGTAAAGCTATTACACTCCAATAAAGATTGGAAAAAGAAAAAAGAGGAAAATGAGTGAAGTAACCCAGCTTACCAAATGGAAACTACTCATGGTTAATATGAAAGGCTGCAAATTTCAGTTTCACTGATTTCAGTCCCATTTGCCCAGTTCATTCCCAATTTACCTGCTGGGTTGACATACTTCAGACACTGGCACCATATATGAAGCTAAAAATATATTTAGTTATGTAATAAAGTAAATTAATATAATGTTTTATGTCTCTCTCCAGTAGTAGCTTCAAAATTCTTATATAGGCAAAGAATGGGATTATCTGATTGGAAGCAGAGATGGAAGGTGGCGACCACAGGCAAGGGCTTGAAGCATCTGTTATTTAGAAAACTGAGAAAATACGCTACAAAATGCTTTCTATTCTCCATTGACTAGGAACGATTCATCAATAAGCTTAAGGATAGTAATATTTCATAAAAGTGCTCATCTAGCAGGATTCAAAACAACAGTTCAGTAAGAACCGGGAGAGATGATTTGCGATACAGTGCTAATTAAAGAAAAAAACGGGGGTCAGAGACTTATATTTATGTAATATTCTATATTTTGACATAGGATCTTGGTAAAGGCAGTGGGCTTAGCCGCGTGTGGTGTATAATTGTAGCAGATCGTTTTGTCTTCTGCCTTATATCATCTGTCAAATAGATAATACTTGTCACCACTCTCTTCTCTCCATCCCCATCCCACCCATCGACCTGTCTGTCTTTATCAGCAGCTCAGTGTTTGGGAGACCATGTTGGGCTGATGATTGAATGTTGATCAATTAAGGTGAGACCCCAGAAGGTGCTCAAATTAACACAAGATATATAAAATTATTTTGTAAAACTCCCTAACCATCATAGATGTCAGGTGGCCATCAAAAAGGCCATTTTTTTTTTCCACACAGAGCTCAGGCTGCGTTTTGCCTTTCTATGACTTATTTTCCTCTTAGAGCCTGCTAACGATGCTCAGTTTGACTTGACATCTGGTTTAAAATGTTAAGGAAAAGGTATGATTTTCCTTTACCTCTTAGAAAAGGCTTTACACAGTGAAGTGTGGAGCAACTGTGACTATAATATTCTTCAAACAAAAAAGGATGTGGTAAGGATTTCATTCCTCAGGGGAAGAGCCTGGATTGCTCAGTAACTCCCAACTGGCTGGTTTTATAGCTTGAAAGAAGGAAAATATAATAGTCTATCCATGTGACTCACAGATTGTCTCTTAGTATTAGCAGTAAAATAACACATCTTTTGATGTTACCATGAATATACTGAAATACTGTAGATATTTTTAGAACATATAGAAATAGATTAGGATATAGGTGTATAAATAGGTGGAATAGATAGGTATGATTATTGCTTAAGAATTAGAAATAAAGGACTTCCTAGGTGGCGCAGTGGTAAAGAATCCGCCTGCCAATGCAGGGGACATGGGTTCGAGCCCTGCCCTGGGAAGATTCCACATGCCACGGAGCAACTAAGCCCGTGTGCCACAACTACTGAGCCTGTGCTCTAGAGCCCATGAGCCACAACTACTGAGCCCATGTGCTGCAACTATTGAAGCCCACGTGCCTAGAGCCCGTGCTCCACAACAAGAGAGGCCACTACAATGAGGAGCCTGCGCACCACAATGAAGTCTCCCCTGCAGAAACTAGAGAAAGCCCATGTGCAGCAACGAAGACCCAACGCAGCCAATAAATAAATAAAAATAGATTTATAAAAAAAAAAATTAGAAATAAAATCTGGCTCATGTCTTTTCCAAGAAACCATTAAAAGCTTTCCTTTGTTTTTACATTCAAAAGGACAGCACTTGTCCATGCAGAGTAGCCAACCTGCTTCCCCTCTGGTCAGTACTTGATAACCAGAGCACGTACAAACAGAATCTCCTTTCATTGCTGCTGTTAATTGTGAAAGAGCTTTATTCTTCCCCATGTCCCCAAATTCAGAAGCTGGTACAGTTCCAAGGTGTCCTGAATACAGCTATCTGGCCTTGGGTTAAATCTCCAAGGAGTTTGGTATTCACTCACAACTTCCTGGGGAAATAGAAGTTGTAATAATCATTACAGATATGTTGCGTCGCAACCTTAGCAGCTCTTTTGGTGCCTCACATATCCAGTATTGAATCACCAAATGACTTTATTTTCCATTTGTGAAATTGACTCTTTGTTTTTCTGTATAGCAGATTTCATTTTATACACTTGAAATTAAGGCAAGTTATTTAGTATCTTTTAATGAGACCAGAGTGTTACAAAAGAAATAATGTGTTTGGATTTTATTTCCATTTTCTTGGAGAGAAGGCCATGACTTGCAAAATGACTGCAGGGGGAAACTAATATACGAGGGTGAGTCAAAAATTACCCGCACGTTACAGTAAAACATATAACATTTTTCATTTATAGACCCATTACTTTCATCTGTAAACTGCTGTAATTGTACATTTATTTTCATTTTCTGCCTATACTAGCTCTTGAAATAAGCAATTCTTCAAGTTTTGAAATAAGAGCATTAAATATTAGCATTATCTTTCAGTAGTGGAATTATGGGCAATTTTATAATGTATTATATGATATTTAAAAAATAAATATGAAATGATTTTACAATCAGAAAAAAAAAAAAATTACCCGCACGCTGGCTGTAAAATTTATAGCTGTTTTAATATAACCGGAGTGCGGGTAGTTTTTTGACTCACCCTCGTAATTATATTCATTATTAAAAATTTGCATTTGTTTAGTCAAATTTCAGTTTCCTTAAACTTGGTGAATTTCTTTGTAACCAACGAATTAATTCATAAATTATTTAAGTTTTGTGAATATATTTTTAAAGTGTTTAAAATCTATTTTCGAGACTTTACAAATCCTATGTACTTACATCATATCTTTGTTAACCAGGAACCATTCTGTGCTCGAGAGATACATCTCTGAGCATAGCTCACAGTGCTTTGTGTGTATACGCTAATGTTTCACCAGGTCTTTCCCCAACTCCTCATAGTTCCCTGCACTTCGTCTGCCCTCGCCCTACACCCATAACCGAGCAGGTTTTTCCGTCTCTTCCTTTCTGTTCTGTGTGGGGGAGATCACAAAGCGTTCCTCTCTTGCAACCCCAATATTGTATGTAAATTTCAGCGCATCCTGTACTTTTTACACCACTGCATGCTTTCTCCCTGGGTCCCACAGGGCACTGAGCCGTGAAGAATCCCAAGTAACAGACTCTTCACTCACCCTTACTCCTGTCATGTCCAAAGCTTTGTTACTGAGATGCCTTGTCTATATTTGCCCACTCCCCTGATGTACCTCCTAGGGGTGAGTCCCCTCCCAGGATGGGTTGCCCAGGCTCTTGTGCAAAGAGGACTGACTGCCCCACCAGTTTGCGGAGAATTCTGAGCTGAGAGGTGAGCCAGCAGCACCACCTCACAGTGTGTCAGCATAGCAGGAGACTAAACATATACGCCCAATAGACACCAGAAAACTATCTAAAATACATTACAGGCCGACCTCAAGTTATTGCACTTCACAGGTCCTGCGTTTTTACGTATTGAGGGTTTATAGCAGCCCTGCATCAAGCAAGTCTATCTGTGCCATTTTTTCCAACAGTATTTGCTCACTTCACGTTTCTGTGTCACATTTGGCAATTCTCACAATATTTCAGACTTTTTCGTTATTTGCTATTGTGATCTGTGATCAGTGATCTTTGATATTATTGCTATGACTTGCCGAAGGCTCAGATGATGGCTAGCATTTTTTACCATAAAATATTATAATTAAGGAATATACATTATTTAGACATAATGCTGTTGCATACTTAATGTACTACAGTGAAGCATGAAGAACTTTTATATGCACTAGGAAACAAAAAAAATAGTGTGACTCCCTTTGTTGCAATACTTTTTTGTGGTGGTCTGGAACTGAACCCACAATGTCTCGGAGGTATGCCTGCATTGAAATTAGTAATTTTAAAACATTCATATTTATCTCTTAAATATTTTATTTGTTCTAGATTTTTAAGAGTCCTACTAGTTGGTTTCCACTGAGTCATGGGTCTTACAATTTTGGAATTACTGCTGTCTCGGTATCCCTCTGCTTTAAAAGACAGTGATACTTTGTGAAAGCTCTTTCGCTGTCTCTATTCTCTCTTCTCTCATCCTAATCCCCAGCACTCTTTACTTGCCATGTATATATTCACACACAATAACCCTGATAACTCTCTAAACCTGTCAAAGAAGAATGTTGTCAAAGGAAAAAGAGGTCAAAAGTAGACCCTGAGATTCCTTAAAAAACTAAAAATAGGACTACCATATGACCCAGTAATCCCACTACTGGGCATAGACCTTGAGAAAGCCATAATTTGAAAAGATACATGTACCACAATGTTCATTGTAGCACGATTTACAATAGCCAGGATATGGAAGCAACCTAAATGTCCATTGACAGAAAAATGGATAAAGATGTGGCACATATATACAATGCAATATTACTCAGCCATAAAAAGGAACGAAATTGAGTTATTTGTAGTGAGGTGGCTGGACCTAGAGTCTGTCATACAGAGTGAAGTCAGAAAAACAAATACTGTATGCTAACGCATAAATATGGAATCTGGAAAAATGGTACTGATGAACCTAGTGACAGGGCAGGAATAAAGACACAGATGTAGAGAACAGACTGGAGGACACGGGGGGAAGGGGAGGCTGGGATGTAGTGAGAGAGTAGCACTGACATATATACACTACCAAATGTAAAATAGATGGCTAGTGGGAAGCTGCTGCATAGCACAGGGAGATCAGCTTGGTGCTTTGTGATGACCTAGAGGGGAGGGTGGGAGGGAGGCTCAAGAGGGAGGGGATATGAGGATATATTTGTATACATATAGCTGATTCACTTTGTTGTACAGCAGAAACTAACACAACATTCTAAAGCAATTGTATTCCAATAAATATGTGTAAAAAATAAATGTTAAGAAAAGGGGACCCCTGAAGTTTGCAAGCCCCATTTCTACTATGATATTCATATATGTCTGTAATATATTTATATAATAAATACATTCCACAAATACTTATTGAGTGCCTAGTGTGTGCCAGTCACAGAGGACCTTGGCCAGTTTGGCAGAAGGCTAGTGGTCAGGAAAAACCCAAAGACAGGGGTCATCCAGGCAAAACAAAGAACACCTGCAGGGCGGTGGGGAGGGGGAAGGATGGATGGATAGATGTGATTGGAGGAACTTGAGATAATTAAATATGCCTGGGGCAGAGAGCGCACATGGGCATCTGGAAGGAGAGGGGGCTTAGAAAAGTGAATTTTGGTCAAGTTGGCTAAAGAACGTAATAAAAGTTATTTGATTTTTCAAAAATTCCTCAGATTTTATGGCAAACAATGCAAATTTTCCCTGCAACATCCAGTTGGATGTCAAGGAATCAAGGTTAAAATGTAGGTGTATGTGTCTCGGCTATCTTAGTGCAGGTCACTAATAGAGTGGACCTTCCTTCCCCTGAGTTCTGTACTGTGTTATTTGCACTGTATTAAAATAATGATGATAATAACATCGGTAATGATAAAAACACTGAGGTTGTCACTGGACTTGGCTTGCTTTGGGGCTTTGATGTGTGTGTGTGTGTGTGTGTAATTTTAACCTACAAGGGGTAAAATCCTGTTTTTACTTGTAACAAAATGGTAATCTGACCAGTGTTCTGAGGACAGATGGCTACAAACACATCAAAGGAAGCCCTAACAGGTTTATTTGTTTTGATTGAAGAAAAATCCTTCTCTTAATGTGGGAATTATCACTCTTGCCCTAGACACCTCTTCCTATGGTGTGTGTTAGTGGATGAAGTAGAGGGGAGTAACTGAAGAGTTGAAGGGCCGTCTTGTGCCCTTCTCTGAAGGCATCTCTGTAAGACCTATAGCGAAGTATTAAACAGCTACTGATCTTTCGAAGATAGTCGAATTTTGTTAGCCTAGAGCCTGTAATATAAGACTCGAGATTTAACCAAACACTGCCAATTACTGTTGAGAGTTGGGCTGATTACTATTTTTTCCAGCTTTATTGAGATATAATTGACATATAACATTGTGTAAGTTTAAGGTGTATAACATGATGATTTGACACATTACCAAAAAAGAAAAAAGAAAAAAAATATTATCGTAGCATTAGCTAGCTATCACTCCATCACATCACATAATTGCCATTTCTTTTTTGTAGTGAAAACATTTAAGATCCACGGTCTTAGCAGCTTTTGGTACTATATAACACAGTATTGTTAACAGTATTCACAATGCTGTGTGTTAGATCCTCAGAACTTAATCTTATAGGGGGAGGTTTGTACCCTTTGATCAATATCTCGCCAATTTCCCCCTACCTCCCAGCCCCTGGTGGCTACTACTCTACTCTGTTTCTATGATTTGGCTTTTTTATATTCAACATTTTTGTCTTTCTCTGCCTGACTTATTTCACTTAGGTTAACATCCTCAGTGTTTGTTTGAGCTGTAACAGTAGGATTTCCTTTTTTCTCATGGCTGATATTCCTGTGTGTGTGTGTGTGTGTATGTGTAATCTTCTTTATCTGGTCAGCCTTTGATAAATGCTTAGATTGTTTCCATATATTGGCCTTTGTAAATAATGCTGCAGTGAACATGGAGGCACAGATACTTCTTTGTGATCTTGTTTTCATTTTCTTTGGATATATATCCAGAAGTGCGATTATGGGATCATGTGGTAATTCTGTTTTTAATTTTTTGAGGACCTTCCATACTGTTTTCCATAGTGGCTGCAAACAATTTACATTCCCACCAACAGTGCACAGGGTTTCCTTTCTTTGTGTCCTTGCCAACACTTTCGTTAACTGTTGTGTTTTTGACAACAGCCATTCTAACAGGTGTGAGATGATAGTTCATTAGGGTTTCACATTTCTGATTTGTGATTTGCTCATCTTTTCATATACGTGTTGGCTATGTGTATGTCTTTTTTGGCAAAATGTCTGGTTCCTCTGCGCATGTTTTAATCAGGTTATTTTTTGCTTTTGAGTTGTATGAGTTCTTTATATATTTTGGATATTAACCCCTTACCAGATATATGATTTGCAAATATATTCATTTCTGTAAGCTGCCTTTTTATTTTGTTGATTTTCTTTTGCTGTGCAGAAGCTTTTTAGTTTCATGTAGTCCCACTTATTTTTGCTTTTTGCTTATGTTTTTGGTGTTACACCCAAAAAAATTATTGCTAAGGTAAATATCATGGAGTTTTTCCCCTGTGTTTTCTACCAGGAGTTTTGTGGTTTCAGGTCTTATATCTAAGTCTTTAATCCATTTTGAGTTAATTTTTGTGATTTGCATAAGACAGGGGTCCAATTTCACTCTCCAGCACCATTTATTGAAGACACTGTCTTTTCCCCATTGAGTATTCTTGGCTGCCTTGTCAGTTTTTGGTTGACTATATATATGAAGGTTTATTTCTGGGTTCTCAATTCTGTTCCATTGGTCTATGTGTCTATTTTTTTGCTGGTATCATACTGTTTTGATTACTGTAGCTTTGTAGCTATATTTTTGTTTGAAATCAGGACATGCGATGCCTCTAGTTTTCATCTTTTTCTCAGGATTGCTTTAGCCATTGAGGATCTTTTGTCATTCCATACAAATTGAAAGATTTTTTTTTTCTACTTTTGTGAAAAAAAAGTGATTGGAATTTTAATACAGATTGCATTGGATCTCTACATGGCTTTGGGGGAAGTATGGACATTTTAACAGTATTCTTGTCCATGAACATGGGGTATCTTTATTTATGTCTTCAGTTTCTTTCATCAAAGCCTTATGGTTTTCAGTATACAGATCTTTCATCTCTTTGGTCAAATTTATTCCTAAGTATGTTATTGTTTTTGATGCTATAATGAATGGGATTATTTTATTTCTTTTTCAGATGTTTAGTTATTACTGTAGAGAAAGGCAGCTATTTTCCATGTGTTGATTTTTCTATTCTTCAACTTTACTGAATTCATCGGTTAGTTCCAAGGTTTTTTGGTGGGTCTTTAGGATTTTCTGTATATAAGATCAGATCATTTGAAAACAAAGACTTCTTCCTCTTCAATTTGGCTGCCTTTTTATTTCATTTTTCTTGCCTTATTGCTCTGGCTAGGACTTACAGTACTACATTCAATAAGAGTGATGGGTGTGGGCACCCTTGTCTTGTTCCTGATTTTAGAGGAAAAACTTTTAACCCTTAACCATTGAATATGATGTTGGCTGTGAATCTGTCATATATGGCCTTTAAGTTATGTTGAGATATGTTTCTTCTATAGTCAATTTGTTGAGTGTTTTTATTATAAAAGGATGTTGTATTTTGTCAAATGCTTTTTCTGCATCGAGATTGTTTTATGGTTTTTATTGTTCATTCTAATATTAATGTGGTGTACCATGTTTATTGACTTGCATATGTTGAATCATCCTTTCATCTCAGGAATAATTCCCACTTGATCATGGTGTGTGATTATTTTAATGTGCTGTTGTATTCAGTTTGCTAACATTTTATTGAGAATTTCTACATCTATATTCATCAGGGGTATTGGTCTGTGATCTTCTTTTAGAGTCTTTATCAGGCTTTGGTATCAGGACAATGCCGGTCTCAAAATGAGTTTGGGAGTATTCTCTCCACTTTTTGGAAAAGTTTGAGAGCGATTGGCATTAATTCTTCTCTAAGTATTTGGTAGTATTCACCAGTGAAACCATCTGGTCCTGGGCTTTTCTGTATTTTGGGGATTTTGATTACTGATTCAAGCTCCTCACTCGTAACTGATCTGTTCAGATTTCTGTTATCTCATAATTCAGTATTGGTAGATTGTGTGTTTCTAGGAATGTGTCCATTTCCTTTAGGTTATTCTTGGTGTAAATTGTTCATAGGAGTTTTGCATGATCCTTTGGATTTCTGTGATAGCAGTTGTAATGTCTCCTCTTTGATTGCTGATTTTGAGTTCTCTTTTTTTTTCCTGAGTTAGTCTAGCTAAAGTCTTGCCAATTTTGTTTATCTTTGCAAAACCCATCCTTGGGCTGATTACAGTAATCACTATCTGTATCAGTACAAAATAATAAAATACATATTCGATGAAAATTAATTGTCATGTAGTTACACAAGAATTTCACAGTCACATTTTTAGTCATTTTATGTCATATCTATTTCACCTTTTATTTCAGATGAATAGGAAGAGACCCAACCGATTAAAAATTCTGATTTTTTTGTTTGTTTAGACTTATGGAGGAAATTGTACAACTTTCCTCTGTAATCATTCCATTAACGATGTTTCCCTTACTTTTTAATTGTAATATTTTAATTACACAATATATTGTTAATGATTTCTTATTAAAAACTAAGCCATACAGAGTAGAGAGTCTCTCCCCCACTTTTTCGATTACCCCTGTCGTTCTCCCTTTCCTCCCCAGAGATAATCATTCTTAAGTTTGTATGCCCTTGCAAAATTTTTCCTATATTTACCTTATATATACTTGTACCTATACATGCATAGGCAAATAGATTGAAGTTTGTTAAAGTATTTATTGAAACCAAATCAGATAATGTGAAGCTTATACTTTACATTATACTTTACTTTCAAGCCATGATTTTTTTTCCTCATAAAAAGTCATTCTTTAAGGCTTATAGAAAGGCATTCTTCAAGACTATTTTTTTTTTCTTTTACCCAGTGTCTTAGCTTAAGCTGTCATAACAAAATAGCATAGACTGGGTGGCTTCAAGAGTAGAAGTTTATTTTCTCAGTTCTGTCACCTGAAGTTGGAAGTCAGGGAGCTGGGTTCTGGTGAAGGCCCTCTTCCCGGCTTGCAGACAGCCGCCTTCTCCTTGTGCCTTCACAAGGGCTGGGGGAGAGAAAGAATAAATACTTTGGTGTCCCTTCTCCTAAGGGCACTGGTCCTATGATGAAGACCCACCCTCATGAGGTCATCAGAATCTAATTATCTCCCAGAGGCCCTGTCGACAAATATCATCACATTGGGGGTAAAGGCTTCAACATACAAACATGAGAGACACAAACATTCAGTCCATAAAACCCAGACTAGTAGTTTGAATACAGGTGCCAACATTTTAAAAATGACTAAACCAAAGGGAAAATAAATATTTATTTAGGAGCTTATATAATCTTATCAGAGTGCAAAGGTGGGGCTGAAAATGAAGATAAATTCAAAAGAGATAAAGGTCTAAAATTCCATTAAGTAAAAAAATCAGTTGTATAAGTATAGGATGGGTAAAGCTAGAATTTGACAGCAGTTAACATGAGAAGTACCTGGTGATGTTGACAATGACTAACGGACGTGATGTGTGAATGCAGTTTTCTGCTACATTAGTAGAAATGTAATATCCTGATCAAGAGTGGCCAGCAGTCTCTCTGCATTCTTCCCTCAGCAGGCCACTTTCAGAATACTGTACTCAGATATAGCAAATGTAAGGAAAAATACAACCAAACCAGTGATTTTGTTTCTGTTAGCGCAATGTGGATACTGTCTAATGGGTTTGTAGAGGCAGCTAATTACTGAAGTGCCTGCAAAATGCACAGTGACGTTACTAGTATACAGCGAGTTTGAATTTCATAGAGTAGAATAGGCAATAAAATACTTGGTAGCTTTGTAGAAAGTAAGAACTTGGTATTTTTATGATAAAGGCATATAAGAAAATTAATACCTTGATTATAATTGAAACAAATTTCAAGAGGACTTCCCTGGTGGCGCAGTGGTTAAGAATCCGCCTGCCAATGCGGGGGACACGGGTTCGATCCGTGATCTGGGAAGATTCCACATGCTGGGGAGCAACCAAGCCCGTGCACCACAACTACTGGGCCTGTGCTCTAGAGCCTGTGAGCCACAACTGCTGAAGCCCGCATGCCTAGAGCCCGTGCTCCACAGCAAAAGAAGCCACCGCAATGAGAAGTCCAGGCACCACAACGAAGAGTAGCCCCTGCTCGCCACAACTAGAGGAAGCCTGCACCGCCCAGCAATGAAGACCCAACGCAGCCCCCCCAAAAAAAAAAGAAAAAAAGAAATTTCAAGACACCGTGGTCTAAATCCTTCCAATCCAAGGATGGTCGTAGACACACCTGGGAGCTTGGGAGGAATGCAGACTCTCAGGCCCCATCCTGGGCCAACTGAGTGAAAACCGGCGCTTTCAGAAGATCTCCAGGTGATCCATGTAATCCTTAGAGCTTAAGAGCATGAAAAACTTCCAGTTATGTTCAATGAAAACTTTAAAAAGCTGTGAAGATATCTCCAAACTTTTTATACCCTCTCAAAGACTGATGCAACACTCCAGGTAGAGTGAAAGTGATGGATGATGTAATAGTGGTGGCTTATATAACTGTTGCTTTGTCCTTCTAGGCAATTCTATCATTCTTACATTTTCATATTTTTTTAGCACAGATTGAAATGATTGTATATTGGTGAGATAATTCCTAGGATGATTAGCAAATGTTTTAAGATACAGAAAAAATAAGATCACTAAGATCCCACAATGTACCTTAGATTTATGAGTACATTGAACTCGTATTTTAATTGCAAAATAGAATGAGTTTTATTTCTATTTTAAAAATAGACAATTTTTTTGTTTTTTTGGAAGAAAGAATCTTCTGGGGAAAAAAAAACTCAAAGAATAAAATTTGGTCCAGTAGACTGTGATGGTATACCAAGTGTTAAGAATCTTTCAAAATATACTGGAAACCAGAATGTATATATGAAAATATAGCTAAGAGTGTGAAGTGATGTGAAATAAGTATCAAGTGAGTACAGTGAAGGTTTAGAAGAATGAGAGCTTCGTCAACACATTCATTAAGTGCCCATGACGTGCCAGACATTGTACTTGGAATTGGGATAAAATGGTCTATTGAAGCTTATTTTGGTGCAGGACTCAGACAGTAAACAAAGTAACCAGCCAGTGAATGTTTGTATGATGCTAAGTGTTAGAAAGAAGCAATAAAGGGACTTCCCTGGTGGTCCAGCGGTTAAGATTCTGCACTCCCAGTGCAGGGGGCCCAGGTTCAATCCCTGGTCAGGGAAC
This sequence comes from Hippopotamus amphibius kiboko, assembly GCF_030028045.1. Taxonomy (NCBI): domain Eukaryota; kingdom Metazoa; phylum Chordata; class Mammalia; order Artiodactyla; family Hippopotamidae; genus Hippopotamus; species Hippopotamus amphibius. Next base: position 7,912,044 of record NC_080196.1, on the reverse strand, counting down.
TAGATCCCACATGCATGCTGCAACTAAAGAGTTCACGTGCCGCAACTAAGACCCAGCACAGCCAAATAAATAAATGTATATATTTTTTTAAATGAAAGAAACAGTAGAGCTGTTGAGGGGATAGAGACAGACCAGGATTCCACAAAGCAGAGGCTCTCCTCCTCGTCAGTAATTAAGGGAACATGGGAGGAGTCGCCATTCGACCGGACACTGAATGAAAGGAGAAGGAGCCGAGTGGAGAAGTGGCACGTAAATAAAACTGCAGCAGGATTTTCTGTTCTAAAGACCATTCATCTCCTTAATTGAGTGAAACTGCCTACAGCCTCAGGGTTATTACCCAGGATGCAAACACCGTGAGGCCCTGGTTTCTTCACCAGCTTAGTGTCCAAGATGTGTCCTGGCACAGGAAGCAGCGTGAGCTCCGCAAAGAGCCTCTGCTCTGCGGTCCCAGCTCAGAAACCTTCCCCACCAGTCGTGTGAAAACACTGACCCGCTATTACCGAACTTAATTCTTAAGCACAACAGATCCACTCTTGAGCTCAGTCTGTTTCCACCTGTGTAAATTGGGGAAAATACCTAACTTGCATGGCTGTGGTGAAAATTTTAGCTCATATACATCAAATGCCTGGCATACATTAAGTGTGTGAAAAACAGGAGCTATTATTACTCACCGTTGTGGTTGTTAGTTCATTTATATCTACCTTAAGATGTAGCCAAATTACAAATGTTCCCCCAGATTCTTCATCACCTGACTTAGTTTCAGTCTCATTATTTGTCTTACAGAGTAATTTTTATAACAATTTAGAGTTCCCATAAGTGGATAAGAGTTCCCTACCTCGTGCCTCCCCTCAGCCTAATGGTAGTGGGGGTAGGTGTTGAGTGGGTGGGCCTCTCAAGAGCAGTTTGGGGTCATTGTAAAATAGGCATAAGTGACATTGTGGAACTCAGCTGCATGAAAGGCGAAAAATTTTATCATGTCTGATTTTAGCCATCCTCCAAACCTCCCAGAATCATTCACAAATGTGAACAGGTTTCCATTCTTCAAACACAGGGGTGATTGACTGGGAGCTGCAGGGGCCTGCAAGAGGGGGATCAGTGTTTGCCAGCCATCCTGAGCCCGGGAACAGCAGAGAGGCCTCACTGTGGGAGGGGGTGGTTCTCTAGCCTGTTCCTCACCCCAGAGGTTTCCAGAGTCCAGTCTGGTTAACCTGAGCTGTCAGATCCCATTTCCTGACCTGCTGTCACCGGACACTTCAGATTTAGTTTTCTCTGAAATATTTTTGAAAAAATAATGTAAAGATTAGGATACTGTATTTTCTTCCAACTTAACAGTCTGTTTCATAATCTTAATGGCTTTCACTCATTTTAAAAAGCCGTGAGGATAGATAGCTAGTGGGAAATTGCTGTATAACAAAGGGAGATCAACTTGATGATGGGTAATTCCTTAGAGGGCCAGGACGAGGGAGGGTGGGAGGGAGTCGCGGGAGGGAGGGGATATGGGGATATATGTATAAATACAGCTGATTCACTTTGGTGTACCTCAAAAGCTGGTACAAGAGTGTATAGAAATTATATTCCAATAAAGAGCTTAAAAAAAACAAAAGCAGTGAGGAAGGGGGTTGGTCATGGAAAATAATAGGTAACTATTCTGACTGAATAACTATCCTTAAAATGTCATGTAAAACTACATCAACAAAATAGGACCAACCCAAGAGCTCGGATCACTGGATCTTTATACAACATAATGCCCGTGTTGGATAAATACTGAAAACCATAAACTGCCTAAAACATAACTGAGGGAAGGAGGGAGGGAAGGGCTGGAAGCTGAGGAAGGGAATGATGAACGCAAAGGAAGAGGGAAAGGGTGGGGGTGGGGGAGGAAGAGAGAAGCCCGGCATCTGGTTTAGGGATCACTTAGAGATGAGAGCATGCACAGGCAGGGTTCTGGTGGCGGGGTTATCTCTGCTTTGCTTCCGGGCTCAGCTTCTGTAGCATGGCCCTGAATCATGGTGAGAGCGCTGCTCATCTGATTGCAAGACAGCCTTTGCTCAGGAAGGTCGGAGCCGTCAGGGGGTTCAGGGTGAGGCAGTTCCCCAGCCATCAGAGTTCACACCTTCAGGAACAGACCAGGAAGCGGCCTCCCGTTTGAGACGCCCCTGGTTCATATTGAGTCCCAGTCTTCATCGTGGTGGCCAAAAGTTCCGTGTGCCCTTCTCGGCTCGCCTGTGTCCCAGGTACTCTTAACAAATGGTAGCATGGTGATCCAGCTCACCTGCGCTGGGAGGTGCGTGTCATGTGGCTGGGAAGACCCTCTCACCTTTCCATGAGAAGTCAGCCCAGTGGATCTGCCTTGGATGGGTCCCCACTACCTCCACATGGTGGTCCTTATGGCAGTAGAACAAGGAGCGGGCGCAGGACATCACTTGTGTGATACACAACACTGCTCCTGGGGTGGGATGCGAGGGGTGTGGGAGGTAGTGATGGCAGGTGCAGTGGACGTGATGAAGTGGGTGGAGGTTAGCTTGCTCTGGGTTAGGGCTCTTTGATCAGATAGATACATTTCTGATGCTTTTTATTCTCTTCCATAAATGCTGCTTTCCATGTGGAACCACTTCCCTCTAGATTGTTCCCTAAAGAGCATATTTAGCATACCTTGTGGTGCAGCTGTGCTGGCTGCAGTCTCACTTATGTGTATATGAAAATGTCCTTATTTCACTCTTGTTTTTGAAGGATAGCCTGCTCCCCTCCCCTGCAGTCCCGCAACCACCGATTCTCTGTCACATAGATAACTTATTTTCTGGAATTTCACGTAAATGGAAACAGGCAGTGTGTATATATATATGTTTTTGGTCTAGCTTCTTTAACATAACATCATAATTTTGAGATTCATCCACGTTGTGCGTGCGTCAGTAGTTCATTCCTTTACGTTGCCGAGTAGTGTTTCATTGTATGGTTATATCACAGTTTGTTTATCCATCCACCTGCCATGAGTATTTGTGTATGAGTCTCTGCACGGATACCTGCTTTATGTTCTTTGGGGTGGCCTAGAAGTGGTATGCGGGATCATATGGTAGGTGAATATGTATGTTTTTATCGAACTGCTAAATTGTTTTCCACTGTGGTTGTACTATTTTGCATTCTCACCATCTGTGGTCGGCAGTCAGGAGGACACGTTTAAATAAGGCCCTCCTTGCTCCCACTCTTCCTGTGCTTCAGCTGTTGCTATACACAGGCACAGACTGAATTCGAAGTCATGAAACGTGGCTTTATTACGTGAGCAAGGAGAAATCACTAAAGTTGTTCTGGAAGTGAGCTCGGAGAATTGTTGTTTGGCAGAGAATTCTGTGGCCTGGCGAACTTGGAACCTAGTCAGGCGAGGGAAGCGGTGGCCATGGGCAGGCGTTTCCCTGGCCCAGAGGATTTTTTTCCCCGTGTGGAGGGCAATGGCCAAAGGATGACCAGAGTGGGGCCCTCTGACGTGGGGAGTGCAGGGCGGCCGCTGTCTTGCCCAGGTGTGAGGGCAGGACTAGTCCCCTCTCTTCTAATCCAAATTCTAACCACCTTTGAAAACTCACCTTCCGTTTTCACTCACGTGATATCTTCCATCACTGTGGCTGCTCCGTGTATCTCCTCCTCCTCCGTTGTTTGCCAGCTGCCTTTCTCTGTGTGTCTCACTTTCCCCAGTCTGTCTGTAAGCTCTTCAGGCGAGCACTCCATCCCTTTTTTCTTCCGATGTCTGACAAAATATTATGTACTTACTAGCTGTTCAGAAATATGGATTGAATGAATGAGGTGCTGCTGATGGTTGGTTTTTCTCAGCTCCTAGGGTCACCTGGGGAGTGTCCGGCACGCCTCTGTGTTTACATACGTAGGACCCAGTGCACACCTGAGAGCTCGTCCCCCACACTCTGCTCTCATTCTTGGTTGGCTAACACACCCCTGCTCTGTACTTACTCTTACCTTTTACTGACTCAGGGTGAGCTCTGATTTGTTCTTCAGATGTCCTCTCGTTGTCTCTTTAGCCTACATCCTCGCTAACTGGATGAAATAACCCGGAACCAGAGGTCATTGTTTGCAGGTTTCTGACCTTCCCAGCTTTGGCTTTGTTTCTGTCAGATGGGTCCCTAGAGACCCCGGCCATCGCATTTCCCAAGTGAGTCGTGTCTCGCTGTGCTTGCTGGTCCTCCTCCTTTCTCCACCTAGACGGTGTCCTGGGGTCTTTCAGAACTCAGCAAAGCAGCAGCTCTTCCTGGATGGCTTCTCTTTTTAAGAGATTTACATGAAATCTCCTACCTGGTTTTTCTTTTGTTTCAGGTGTACAGTATAATGACTGGGTATTTGTATGTATTGCAAACTGAGCACCACAGTAAGCCGAGTTAACACCCATCACCACACAGTTACAGTTTTTTTCTTGTGATAACTCTTTAAGATCTACTCTTAGCAACTTTCAGATATGCAGTACAGTATTATTAACCAGTCGCCATGCTGCACATTGCATCCCCCGACTTAAGTTTTTTTACAGCTGAAAGTTTGTGCCTCTTGACTCCCTTCACCCACGTCTGCTCTCCCCCAGCCCCTGTCTCTGGCAACCGCCAACCTGTTCTCTGTATCTGTGAGTCTGGGGGTTTTGTGTCTTGTTGTTTTAGATTTCTCACATACGTGAGATCATACAGGATTTGTTTTTCTGTCTGACTTATGTATTCACTTAGCGTAATGCCCTCAGGGTCCATCCATGTTGTCACAAATGGCAGGATTTCCTTGTTTTTATGGCTGAATAACATCTCCTTTTTCTTCAGTCTTACAGCATGTCCCCATAACCCCTCTCATCATGCTTAAGAAACGGGTCCGTAATGACTGATCACGTGCCTGTTATCCTGTGTGAAGATATGGGCCGTGCCCCACTGGACGTCATGTTTCAGCATCTAACGTGGTGCTGGCACGTCGTGTTGTCCAGATAATTGGTGAATGAATCAGTAGATTAACAGTGAAATGATGAAAGAATTCATTCATATTCACCTTTCATTCTCTATTTTCTCTTCATATCTTCCCCTCTTAACTTTTGTTTCTGTTTTTTTCTCCACTGTCACTAAATTTCTGCCATAGAAGTAATACGAGTGTTGTGACCTTTAGAGTTTTCTTAGATCTACAGGTGTTGGAAGATGGATTTTGAACCCTAGCAAACAAATTGGAAAAGTTTAAACGGTGTGGGCAGATGTCGCAGTGGAGATGGTTTCAGTGGTATCTGTCCCAAGGGCGGGTACCTCAGTGAGGTTAGCATTCTTGGCTCAGGAGTGAGAGGCCTCTGGACAGATCTGCCCTATTCTAACGCCATGCAAATACTATTCTGTCACACAGAGATGTTAGGTAACTGACCTTTCTCCAATCTGGAAGTCTGCCAAGGTGTCCATCGTGGAAACCAAAGATAAAAACACTGTTTAAAAACTTCCAAACTTGGTTTAGCCCTTATACTTTTCATAGAGATATTACGAAATAATAAAGATCCTAATACACTCGTCAGCAAGTCGTGGATGCTAATAAATGCTAGCCTTTCATTTTTATCCTCCTCCCCAAGCTTTCTAAGGTTCCCAGAGACCCAAGTTTCCTTGACATTTCTCTCTGAATCAGTGTCATGAATAAGGGACAGATGCAGACGGGATGTGCTGATCACCAACGTGCACATCTTCTTTTCAGATGCCAGGAACTTAATCCCCCTCTCTGGCCCTTACATGTTCATTGAGAATGAGATCTTTTGACTGCACTCCAACTGTTGATTATGGAGAATGTTCTGTACGGACTTAGGGCTGGCCAGGAAACTCACACGTAGCAGGGACCAGTCCCCTCGCCCAAAACCCTCGCCAAAGATCCCTTTCCTGAAACACTGTGCAGTGATCCATCTTTTCCTGCCTTTGCTTGAGGAGGTGCTCTAGACCTTTGTACAGAGGTAGGGAGCACCTGAGCAGGTATTTTGAGTGGTATAATGTCAGACGAGTGTGAAGAGGAGCCAAGTCAAGAGCCAGCTTATCAGCCTTAAGATTCCCAGCAGAAACTCTCCAGTCCCAACCCTAATCCCGCTAAAGTGGTAGCAGTTAATCTGGTGTATCCTAGTGACACTATCTACTGTAATATTAAATAGATGGTAATGTACTGAAAATGTTTTGAAAACAAAACATGAAGGTAATGGAAAAAAATAGCTGTAGTGCTTAATTTCCTTACTTGAAAAACTAGTCGTTTTTATGGCTTTACATTCAGCTTTGTAAAATACAGTTCAGCTGAATTTTCATCTAATAATTAAGTCCTGCAGGTGTAGACTTTCCCTATTGCTTGCACACAACCCGTTAACTGCAACAATAGAAGTTGCTTATGGAAAAGCTTATGCCTCTAAAAGCATTTTCAAGGCAAAGGGGATGGTCAGTAACCGTTCAGTGTTTAAAGGTACCAAGCCTGTCTCCAGGACTCCTCTTGCCTAAGAAAACGAAACAGGAGTTGTTTCCTTTCAAATCTTTACAAGCTTATGAAAGGTGAGGCTGCATTTACTGGTCCACTTTCCTCAAGTCTCTGCAGTCAAAAGTGCCTCAAGGCTAGGACACTTAAAGATTCGGTTAACCGCATGTTGTTGGTAGTGGTTCACTTTGAGAGATTTTTCAAAAAACACCCACTTAAATCATTTTTTCTTTGTCTTTTCAGGAGCATCTAAAGGCCTTTGATGATGAAATCAATGGATTTTTGGACAATATGTTTGGACCTCGGGGTGAGTTGCTTGAGAACTTAATGTGGAAGGAACACGGTTTAGTTAGAGAAGAGCATGGTACCCTTTCTGGTGTCTTGAAAATAGTATGTGGCATTGAGAGACTTACCCGCCCTCACCTTCGATGTCCTCCTCCCAGAACGTGCAGAGGCCCCCTGCCTCCTGCTCAGCCTCTCCTGGGATTCAGGCTCCGGGAGCAGGAGCAGAGCGCAGTGCCACCCTTGCCTCTGCTGCCTCTGGGGCCACCACGGTGGCGGTACCTTTCCTTCCAAGCCTGCTGCTTCCTGTCCTCCCCCACCCATCCCCTCCCACTTCCTCACACACACAGTCACGTGCAGTCTTTCTGCCCTTCCCTGTCCCGATAAACTCCTTGCAAAGATGTGTGGGCTTCCTCTGCCCAGGGCCACGAGGTCGGGCTCCTCAGCGCGCAGCCATTCGGAGTGTCCCGATCGCTCCTCCATCACCGGTCACTCAGAGCACAGCAGGGCCTCCTAACGCGCCTGCCCCTTCTCATCACCCATTAAGTGTCAGCTGCAGTGACCCCGTAAAAGCCGAAACCACATGATGTGGTGCTCTAGCTTGACTCACCAGCATCTTCCAGTGTCCTCAGGATGAAAACCCAGTTCCTCGTCATGGACCATGCAGCCCTGTGCTGTCCAAGCCCAGCTGCCTCTCCGATGACAGTGCTGCTCTCCCCACGCTCTAGACATCTCGTACTTCCTCAGTATGTAAAATTTGTTCATAAGCTGTTCCTCCTGCCTAGTCCTCTCCCTCCCCAGTGTAGTCAGCGTCTTATGCTGCCAGGTGTCAGCTATACGTTACCTTCTCATGTAGGCTTTCCCTGACCAGGACAGCAGAGATTTGCCCTCTAAGGCGGGCCTCTCATTATGCTGTATTTCAGCCTCTGTTTATTTCCTTCATACACTTTATTAATAGCTCTTTCTCCCAGGAGGGCAGGATCCAGGGCTGTTATCTCCAGGGTGTATTACAGTTCTAGGGACCAATTAGACACTATATTTTGCAGATATTGAATAAATGAATAAATTCTCAACAGCATGTTTTGTTTTCCTTGAGCCTTGCTGGTTTACAAAGCTGGAAAATCTACAAGTCATCTCCTCAGCATTATTGGGTGGGAGGAGGAGGGACATGAGGTTTTCCTGTTTCTCAAAATCTTTAAACAGAATCATGTAGAGATGATTTAGACCACTCTTCAGTTTGCACACAGGCTTCATAAACTATCCTTAGCAAATGACTATTTATATAGTTTTAGTGAAATAATACTGATTGTACAGAACTTTAAAATACATACATACGTATATACACACACACACACCCCTCTCTAATATGTCATCATCCGTGTGATGATCCTGTGGGGCAGTCAGGGTGGGATACTTGTAGCTTGTGACCTGCTTTACTTGACGTGTTCTCTGCCGTACGGTTGTAGTTGGCAGAGTCAAGGGCGTGATGCTCTCACAGGCATGTGGGGCTTCCGGGTGACTGGCTTTCTACATAACATTTGTACTGGAGGGTTAACCAGCAGTGTTTCTGAGCCAAGGTCACTGAACTTTGCCATTGTTAAGGTCACTGTGACCTGGAATTACGTGGATGGGGATTATTTAAGGATAGGATTACAGTTGTTTGTTTAGCTTTGGTCATTTTTGTGGGAGTTCCCTTTGTAGCAAGGAGATTGTGAGATAGACAGTTGACAACTGAATCAGGTGACCTTCATAGTGACAGGGTGTCTAGCCTCCAGGCCATCAAGCATCCTCTTCCCTTTTGAGAGGTGGCCAGAGCTGAAGTTGTCTGGCAGGCCACCTGGTAAACTTACAGGTGTCCCCAAGCCTTTTCTGACTTTACCTACGCCATGTAGGTGCCATCAGGGGAGGTTGTTCTGGACAAATACCTGACCCGGATGCAGAGCTAATGTCTCAAGTTCCAAAGATAATGTTATAAGTATTTGTTCCCATCTTTTGGTTGGAACAGTTATGATCTTCCCTAACAACTGTGGCAAACATTTACAGGACTGCGACAAAAGAAAATGATAGGCTTGGGCACTGTATTAGGTAACACGTGCTTGACCTGATCTGTCGATTGATATGCATTTAATGACTGTTTCCTTCAACTCCACACTAAGTGGCTATAAGTTATGAATGAAACAGAGTAGAAATATAAGATGTAGTCCCGTCTCACAGAGCACACACTGCGGCTGGAAGGTAAAACCAACACCTCTGAGATGGTCCGAAAGCAAGGAAATAAACCATGTGTGTTAGTTTCCTGGACTGTCATAGCAAAATCCCACAAACTGTATGGCTTAAAACAACAGTTTATTCTCCCACAGTCCTGGAAATCAAGGTGGCGGCAGGGCCTTGCTCCCTCTGCACGTCTAGAGAAATCTGTTCACGCCTTGCCTCTCACTGCTTTCTTGTCGTTGCCTTGTAGCTGCATCGCTCCATCTCTGCCCCTGTCTCCACATGGCCTTCTCCTCCTTGAGAGCCAGTCTGCCCTTCTTATAAGGACACCGGTCACTAAGCAGGGCCCACCTAATCCAGTATGACCTCATCTTAACTGGCTTATCTCTGCAAAGACCCTATTTCCAAATAAGGTTATATTCACAGATACTAGGAGTTCCAACTTGGACACATCTTTTTAGAGGACACGGTTCAACCCATAATACCATAACAAGAGGCAGGATAGCAGTTTAGTGCAAGTTGTTTAACTTTTTTTACCCAGTTTTTCTCAGTTATAAACTGCAGATAATACCACCTGTACAATGGATTTATCACCTCGACTGTGGTGGTGGCATCACAGGGGTTTGCATATGTGCAGACTCATCAAGTCATACACAGTAAATACGTGCAGGGCTTTATACATCAATCACACCTCCATAAAGCTGTTAAAAATAGTATTACCTGCATAATTAGCTTGTTTTGAGAATTTTAAGTAAGTTAATACACATAACAAGCTTCAGGACTGTGTATGGCACAAAATCAGTGCACAGTAAATGTTAACTATAACAGTATTATAGCCATGATAACATGTAAGTTGTAAAATAACTATTTTGTTATGCAGATGAGGAGCTGTAATTATGGAAGAGCAGTGGGAAACGTTTTCCTTCAGGAGCCAGGACCTTGACCTGGGGGTTGAAGGACATGTAGGCTTTAGGACACGTAGGATGTGGAGGTGGACGTTAGGACGTGGCACAGCGCACACACTTTATGACGGATAATTATGAGCCAGTTGTGCGGAAGGTAGTATCTGTTAGCCTCACGGATGCTCCTCTCTTACCTTTTTATCTCTGTCAGAACTAGGAGACATTTACAGAATAAGCAGTGGGCCAAGCTTGAGAAGCATAGAAACGGTCATCTGTAGGATGGGGGCTGTAGAGAGGCTGGAGGTGGACCGGGTGGCGGGGAGCAGAAAGGGAAACTGGGACTGCGGGGACCAGAGGGGTCAGGAAAAGGGAGAAACCAGCTCCTACAGGTCTATTTACAGACATCAAAAACAGCATGCAGTTTTCATAATTCTGGGCCAAATCATTTTCTCTATTTAAACAACAACAAAAAGGAGCAGAGAAGAAAAATCATTTCGTGTCTACAGTTATTTTCTAATGACTAGCTGTGTTATAGATCTATTATGTGTTTTATTTAGGTTTTAGAATTTTCACTTTGCAGAGTAAGGGACACCTCTGTCCAGGTTCTTGCCTCCTGGCTGTTTGTACTTTTGGTCCAAGATCAGGTTTGGGTCCTTGGTTTGATTTTCTGCTCTCGGTTCTGAATCCTCAGCTGCAAGGCTCAGCCTTTGCTGTCTCCAGCTTCTTGTGCTTGCCCTACTGTAATCCCACTCCTCCATTTGGACCAGCTGAACTCTGAACCATTCCTGGTTTATGCAGTGATCCTAAGCAAATTCCAGGGAGTGTGGGTTTTAGGAATTAGGACACAATATCAATGTGCCTTCTCTCCTGTCTACCCAAAGCTTCTCCATGGGAGGCAGCAGCAAGGCAAAATGGACTGGGAGTTGGGTGCGAGTTCACATCCTGGTCTGCCGACTGCCAGGTGGCCTTCTGCAAATGCTGACACCTTCTGAGCTGTTTTTACATCCACAAAATGGCATAATATACTTCATATTTATTGCGTTAGAGTAAATACAGTAACTGTTCCAAAGTTAGACATTCAAGAACTGTTACTTCCCACCTTTCTTACTTGTCCCTGTCACTTAGCGTTCGGCTTAAGCGCGGTTTGCTCCGTGGACCCTTCCTTAACTTTTCCAGCCCCCACTGGTTTCTTCCTCTGAACTATAACCCAAACCCAGCTGTCGTACTTGGTGTGAACAGATACAGCACATGTGCCGGTGTCTCCTGAGCATGCGGGATACCCTCGGGATTCTCACTGTGTGTTTCTTTTCAGATTCTCGAGTCAGAGGTTGGTTCATGTTGGACTCCTACCTTCCTACCTTTTCTCTCACTGTCTTATACCTCCTTTCGATATGGCTGGGCAACAAACACATGAGGAACAGACCTGCTCTTTCCCTCAGGGGCATCCTCACCTTGTATAATCTTGGAATCACACTTCTCTCCGCGTACATGCTGGCAGAGGTAAGTGTTTGCGTAGCTAAAGCCAGAGAACAGTGACCAAGTGATTTTTAGAAGCAATTATATCTGGCGTTCCAGAACTCTCCGTGGTTATCAATACTGTTCTTTAACATCTCAAGAACCTGTTCCAGCATCTGATATTACTCCTTCCAGAAGTCCTAGAAGTCTTTGTTTCTAACTTGAATTTTTCTTATCCCAGTTTAGACCTATTTCTTTAGTCCTTAGTCGTTCATTGTAGTTTAAAATCGCAATTCAGGTCTGAACGGGCCTTTAAAGATCATATGTTATAGTTTTCTCCTTTTATAGATTATGCTGAGGCTTAGAAAAGTTAACCTGATTTGCCTGAGAATAGACAGTTATTGAGTAATTGTTTTTTAAGTTAAATATCAAATACAGTTAGTTTGACTGAAATGCAGAAATACCATCCCTTAAAGCAGGGGTCCCCAACTTCTAGAATCTAATGCCTGATGATCTGAGGTGGAACTGATTAATAATAATAGAAATAAAGTGCACAATAAATGTAATGCACTTGAATCATCCTGAAACCATCCCTGCACAGCCCCCCCCCCCCCCACGCCCCGCCCTATCCTTGCAAAAATTGTCTTCCATGAAAACAGTCCCTGGTGCCGAAAAGGTTGGGGACCACTGCCTTAAAGGATACTCCTCCCATCTTTGGGTCACTGTGTGTCCTCAGGACTGACTTCTAAAGGCCTTGAGTGACATTCCAGCTTGGCTGTGGCTGCCCACATTACATCATGTCTTCCCTGCTCCTTTATAACGTGCCAAACCTAAGTAATTTCACAACAAAAGAACAAGTGGTGATTGCCCTGCCTATGCAATCAAAGGTTATTTTACTATAATACAAGAGAAAATCGAAAAGTCTTCAATAAACCTGCTTGAGAGAGAAAACTAAAACAGAGCAATCTTTTTGGGGAAAAGTTAGGATAAAGTTGTTCATATAAATTATAAATGGCTGACAGTGGCATAGGTATAGCTGCCCTCCTGGTGTCCTTGGCTTCTAAACAAAGATAAATTCTTGCGTAAACTGCAGGCCCTCTCACCCATACAGTTTACTCTGTGCATTAGGCTGACGTGCACCATCCTAATAATGCGAATAACCAGCACCTAAAACGACTGTCACAAAACTCTAATTAGGGAATTTTAGGTATCAGAGTGCAGGAGACAGAATTTGGGGTCAGGAAAGCCATGCTGACAGCTCTAAAATCAAGTCACGTAGGTGCTCCCTAATTTACCGGACTCTAAAAGGGGAATTTTTATTTTAGGTTCCCTCTGGGTAAATTTTAGTTCACTAGATGAGCTTGCAAGGTAGTGATGCATGGGGTCAGTTTCTCCCTGTGTAGCAGAGGGAAAGTTACTCTTCCTTGGGTGGTTCTCGGAAGTGGCAGCTGCATCAGGAGGGCCAGCCTGACCGTCTGTCTCCGTTGGAAGCTCTGATCCCTGGTGGAAGCATGGGTGCAGTGGAGGCAGAAGACCCAAATTCAAGTGTCAGGTCTTCACTTTCTCTGCAACTTTGGAGGAGTTACTTAGACTCTCTGAACCTCAGGCAGCTTAGCTTTAAAACGGAGATACGATGTCTGTCCCGCTTCACTTCCTTGTGAGCGTAAGGATGCATCAGCTCTGTCCAGCCTGCTTTTAGTGAGCACCTGCTCGGTGCAGCCCAGGGGCCACAAAGATGGTTAGACGTGGTTTCTGTACTCGAAGAGCTCACAGACTAGTGCAAGTACCAGTTGTCACCGTTCCAGTGAACATCAGTCACCGTCAGCGGGAGCAAGAACAGTAGTTCAGTGTCTGAACAGCCAGGTACAAGGTTTGTCCTCTTCAGGGAGAACCTCTGCACGAAGCTCATTCTCCACTATGAGCTTTAGCTCTGGCTCATCCACTGTTTCTCTTCTCACACTTTTCCATCTCTTGGTTCAGAATCACTACTTTTGGTCAATCACCTCCTACTCTCCTGACTGTAACTTCTTTCAGGGTATAAGGTCTTCTCTTAGACAGGAGTCAAGGGATAGCTTACCTTAACCATGCTAACTTGTTACACCTAGGCCAGATGTTAGCTTAGGCCAGGAAGATACACTAAAACTACTAACCTTCTTCCAACAAGTATGTTTTGAGTCCCTGCACTGTGTCAGAGTGTGTTCGAGGCTCTGGAGCACAGCCTCTGCCCTAGTGCGAGAGGGAGTGATGGGCTGGGCGGGGGTGGGGAAGCCTCTCTGAGGAGGTGATGTCTGAGCTGAGGCTGGGTGATGAGAACAGCCCAGGCGTACAAAGACCTGGGGAGGCACTGGCGCAGGAGGAGTGGCAAGTGGGGGGCCTTGAGGCCGCAGCAAGCTTGGGGTGTCCGAGGACCGTGAGAAGCATCAGTGTGATGAGGAGCTGGGACAGTGGACAGAGGCCCAATTTGAGATGAGGGGGAGGGGTGGCAGGTTACTTCGGTCTTGTCAGGAACTTGGCTGTTGTTCTAAGTATAATGCAAAGCCGTTGGAGGATTTTAATGGGGGAGTGATAGGATCTCCCTTTTTATTTATTAATTAATTTATTGGCTACATTGGGTCTTCATTGCTGCATGTGGGCTTTCTCTAGTTGTGCAAGCTACTCATCGTTGTGGTGCACGGGCATCTCACTGTGGTGGCTTCTCTTGGTGCAGAGCACGGGCTCTAGAGTGCAGGCTCAGTAGTTGGACACACGGGCTTAGTTGCTCTGCAGCATGAGGGATCTTCCCAAACCAGGGCTCGAACCCATGTGCCCTGCATTGGCAGGCGGATTCTTAACCTCTGTGCCACCAGGGAAGTCTCTCCCTTTTTAAACAGACCATTCTGTCTTCTACATGGAAAACAGACTCTGAGAGTGAGTTGGGGGAAGAAAGGAAGCAGGGGTCTGTTTAGGAGATGATTGCTGTGCTATGGTCAACAGATGCCAGTGGTATGGATTCAGGTGGTGGAGATGGGGAGTGGATTCTAGACATATTTTGGAGCGAGTTAGCCCACACCTCCTTCAGGCTAACCCTGTTTGCCAGCCTGGTTTCCATCTCTTCAACGCGTAGGTTGGGTGTTTCCTGCAAGCCAGCCCTGCTAGGGCGTTAGGAAGGGTCCAGGGGAGGCAGATAGAGCCGCTAGAGCAGAGGCTGCTGACTTCTGCTGTGTAATTTGTCAGATAGCCCTGCAGAGGTGCCGCGGGAGGGAGACAGCTTGGGTAGAGCTGACTAAAGCAGAGTATGGCCTCTCCTTTCCTGCTACTTGGTCATTCCTGCTCAAAGTAGATACTAGAGCCCCTGACTGCGGAACTACAGCCTGACCACAGAGGTTTTTAATTAATCTTTCTGGACAAAGTTAAGTAACTTTATCTTGAAAAAGGTACACAAAAAACTTACATGCACTTCTAGGTATTCCTAGATCCCCTGTGGCCTGTTACTGGTTCCCACTTGAGAACCAGCATGTAAAGCTGTGGGGGACCTGGGGAGTGACTTGCTCTCTAATAGACCCCATCAGGGAAGGTCAGTCTCCTTTACTTTCACTGGATTCACTTATCCTGATGGTCTGTACTTACCATGATGATAACTGAAAGGTGTTTTTGCTAGAAGAATAGAGAAGTAAATAAGAATAGTGGAGAGAGGACTCGCAGGCTAAAACATTCTCAATGTTCTTAGTAGTTCATCTCTTCTTAATGTTCAGTTCATTCACATCTGTCCCTCCCTGCTCTGTTTCTATATTTTAACAGTTCTGTACCTTTACATATTGCTGGTAAGCCACGGAAGATTATAGGCTTTCAGATATAATATCTTATGGAAATCAAAGCCAAAGGCCTTATATTCTAGAACTTTAAGTTTCCTAGTAATAATGGGGAAGAATGGAGAAAACTTCTTTTGTAGAATTTTCCACAAAGAAAGTTCATTTTCTTATGATGTTGTAGAAAGAATACTAGACAAGGAATTAGGAGACCAATCATTGTTCTACCACTTTCTAGCATGTGATCGTGAGCAGATAATCCACTCATCACATAGCCACTGAGCACCTTCTCCATGCCAGGCATCGGGCGAGGAACTGCAGACACAAGAGGAGCAAAGAAGGGGGCGTAGACTTGTTGGAGTGTTTGGTTTTCGAGCATAATGGGGAGAACACATGTCAATCAGCTGCAATTGCACAAATGGCTGATTACCACATAGCATAGACACAACGTAGAAAGTGATTTAAGAATGTTTCTGAGCCCTGGTTTTCACATCTGTGAAATGGTAATAAACACATAATTCATAAAATTACTGAGATGATCAAATAAGATAAATATTTACATCTAAGCCAATGTACAGTATTAACATTTTAGTGTAGTTTCTCCTTACATTTGTTTACATTTACTTCCACATTTTATTTGTAGAACATGATTAGATAAATTCCTTACATAAAATATTTTGTTACTCAAATAATAAGCTAAGTTCTGTTTTTGGTGGATACGAAGGTTAGAAGTAAATTATACTAAGGATTGTAACCACTGATGTCAGTTCAACAGCAAGAATTAGATCCTTTGATAACGTGTGTTTGGGGACAGGATCTAGTCAGACTCTTTCTGGGAAGAACTCAAATCTTGAATAGACGCCAATCAGAAATACGAATGGGAAAGTCAGTTTTCGTCCACATTCTTGCGTTGATTTTTTTCCCTTCCCTTTCATGTTCCTTTGGCAGCTTCTTCTCTCCAGCTGGGAAGGAGGCTACAATTTGCAGTGTCAGGATCTTAGCAGCGCAGGGGAAGCCGATATCCGGGTGAGTCAGCCGTCTGCACCGTTTCTCCTTCCAGACACGCGGATAGAGGCCGGGGTGGGGTAAGAAGGGGTCTCTGTCCCAACAGAATTGCTTACTTGGGGGACAGACTGAGGGAGCCACAGTGCATCCGTGCAGTGGGTCCCTTTGCAGAGTGGAACGAGGATGACTGCTGTCCTGTTGCAGGATGATCTCCAGTTGTAGCGCAGTGGAGTTACAGTGCAGGGCCTTGTGTGCAAGAAACGATAGGAACATGTGTGTATTTGCTTGTACGATGGCAGAATCAACCAGAAGCTAACAAAATGGTTTCCTTTTGGGGGAGGGAACAGGGCAGACGGGATAGGGATGGAAGCTAGACTTCTCTGAACGTACCTTGTCTTCTATTTGCTTTCAGGACCATTAGCTGTTTTACATAATTATAAAACAAATTTAAAAAGAATTCAAGGCAGGCTTTCCCCCCAAATCTTGGAAATAAACTAAAATAAATATACCCATATATTAAGTTGTTGACATAACCACCCAAAGAAGAATTATTTCAGGTGCCTTTATTTATGTTTTATTTATTTTTGGCTGTGTTGGGTCTTCGTTGCTGTGTGCAGGCTTTCTCTAGTTGTGGTGCATGGGCTTCTCAGTGCGGTGGCTTCTCTTGTTGCGGAGCATGGACTCTAGGCTCGTGGGCTCAGTAGCTGTGGCACATGGGCTTAGCTGCTCCGCAGCATGTGGGATCTTCCTGGACCAGGGATCGAAACTGTGTCCCCTGTACTGGCAGATTGTTAACCACTGCGCCACCAGGGAAGTCCCTCAAGTGCCTTTAAAACACAGTGTTTTGACTGTATATCCCGAGTGAGATGATCTTAAAAGCATTCAGTAATTTTAGGGGGCTGCTATTATTAATAAAAATATTGGTATTGCTTTTAGTGAGACTATTATAGGTATACTTAGGATAAAGTATATAATATTGTTAATATCATTACAACTAATATTTGAAACATAGGGGAAAAGAGAAACTAAAACTCAGTAATCATAGATCCAAATTGGAAATATCAAAATTAACTTTATTCTTTCTAAAAACAAATGTATTTTTTAGCTTTGTCTACAGGAAAGGCCTAGTTAGTCTCTGACAACCCAGCAATGATATCAAGATTGTGCTCTCTGAATGTAATCCCCCAGAAGGGTTTAGGGTTCCTAGAGAGTTGGCCGGTTCCTGTCTGGGTGGGAAATATATTTGAGAAGAATCCAGGACATCTTGTGACAGAGCAAGGAGGCTAGAGTCATAACAAGATGTAGAGCCAACTTGAAGGGACTCCCACAGCTAAAGGCAGGACAGTTTGAGTATCAAAAGGAATACTGACATATTAAATGTATTTTAAAAAGAGTTTAAAATGATACTTAAAAAAACCTCTGAAGGTTACTAGAACACCAAAGTCATTCTAGAAAAAAAAGTTAAAGGAAAAGAATCAAACATTTATCTTGCCTTTCATAATTAAGTTTCCAAATAGCTAAAGACTGTTGGGTGAAAGTTCAGTGGAAACTTCATAATTAGATCAGGCTGTTAACACCCAAACTCACTGTTGATTTGTTTTTTTTTTTTTTTTTTTTGGGTGGGGGGGGCGCTGCATTGGGTTTTCATTGCTGCACACAGGCTTTCTCTTGTAACAAGTGGGGGCTACTTTTCATTGTGGTGCACGGGCTTCTTATTGCGGTGGCTTCTCTCGTGGAGCACAGGCTCTAGGCATGTGAGCTTCAGTAGTTGTAGCACACAGGCTTCAGTAGTTGTGGCTCACAGGCTCTAGAGCACAGCATCAGTAGTTGTGGTGCATGGGCTCAGTAGTTGTGGCACATGGGCTTAGTTGCTCCATGGCATGTGGGATCTTCCCGGCCCAGGGATCGAACTTGTGTCCCCTGCATTGGCAGGCAGATTCTTAACTACTGCGCCACCAGGGAAGTCTCCTCACTGTTGACTTTAATATCAGTGGGATAGCCAGAAATCAGGTAGCTGTTGATGTGCTTCCATAGGAGGTGCACAGAACCACATCTGAAGTGCAGTTGACTATTGAACTACGTGGATTTGAATCATGCGGATCCACTTACATGCAGACTTTTTTCAGTACTAAATACTATACAGCCCACAGACGCAGGATCCGAGGTTTGGAGGGCTGGTGGTAAGTTATGCACAGATTTTCGACTGTGCAGAAGGTCAGTGCTCTGACCCCCGTGTTGTTCAAGGGTCAACTGTATTCTTGCCCCAAACCTTAAACTTGAATCCAGTTAAGCCTCCAACTCTTCCTGCTGTTTACAGGAAATGTGGGGGGTAGAGAAACAACCCCAGGAAGAAACAGTCCTCCAAATCCGTAGTGTTAGGAGAGTCTGTACAGCTGACCTAGTTTAAGAAATAAAAGACATGAAAGAAAACAGGGGAGCAAGGAAAGGGAACTGTCACTGATTAGAAGAAACTTAAGAGCCACGTCAAACCAGTGCAAGCTGGACCCTCTTTGGATCCTGATTTAAACAAACCAATTATAAAAAGACATTTTTGAGAAAATCAGGTGGATGTGAATGTGGACAGGGCTATTAAAGAATCATTTATTAGATATTAGATTAGATGGTATCTCGGTGGTCATGTTACAGTCTCCTTATCTACTAGATGTTCTTATAGATAAGATGACACTTTGTATTTGCTTATGTTACTCTCGTCCACCACCCCAAAAAAGTGGTGGGAAATAGAATTGATTCCACAAATTGGAATCATACTGAAAATTTCAGTTCAGTGACAGATACCAGAGGGTTTGTATTACTTACTCTTCCTGAATTTGTGAATATTTGAAAATTTCCATAATGAAAAACATGGGTTATTAATAAGAGGTGGTAGAAACCTTTTAATTAAAGTTTTAAGGTGTGCATTTTTAAATGTTTAAAGCTGTAATACAAAAAAGTAAGGTATATAGATCTCTCTACACCTATTTCCTTTTTTAATGTACCATCACAGACTAGTACACTTTGGGATACCATACAGTTCTCTGAAAGCCATTGTTGTATGTGTTTATTTATGGTTTAATATTTTTGAAGGTTCATGATTCCCTCAAACATTAAGATGGGTACCAGCACACCTTATGATTTTCTTGGGAAGTAAATAGTAGCACACTAAATTGCAACTTCAAAGTTCTTCTTATACAGTGTCTCCTCTTCTGTTCAGCTCTTAGTGCTGAGAACTCAGTGCCTTTAATGAAGGTGCCTCCCTGTGACGGGACTGTGTGCGGGACTGGAGAGGGAAGGGAAGCCGGCGTCATGCCCTACTTGGGCGGTGGCTGGGGCGGGGTCTGACAGGCGGAGGAGAACCTGGACTTTTCATCTTTTCTTCTGGGGAAGAGACATGAAAGAGTTCATCATAGTCTGCTTTTGAGGATCATGATGTTTACGGGACACAACATGACCGTTAAAGGAGTAAAGTTAAAATCAGTGGACCAGCAGTAGTGACCTGCTGAGTGCTAGGCCCTGAGCAGAGGGCAAGGAGGCCGTCTCCGCCTCGCAGTGACTTCCAGCCTCCTGGGAGAGGCCCCTTCCCATCACAGTTGCTGATGACAGAGGCGTAAAGTAATCTGGGACTGCAGGTGAAGGAGGGGATGCTTCAGCCCCAGAAAGGAGGGTTAGCTCGTGTTCCAGAGCAAGGCGCCATTTGAGAGGAGTGATAATAGGATGACAGGACCATGCCAGACGTGGGGTAGGGGAGGCGTGCTGGACGCAGGCAGAACGAGAAGATGGTGGACACAGCAGCCCCCCAGGCCAGGGGAGGTTCTGTAGGTGCAGCGGAGCAACTTGATCAGATAGTACTGTCTTTGGAAAGATCATTCCTTTCACTAGAAGCGGGTGGATTGCTGGGATTAAGGAAAAGCTAGAGGCAAAGACACCAGGTGAGATGCTTCCTCAGTAGTCTGGAGAGGTGGGCAGTGCTGGGGCATCGTCACGGCTCACTTTTTCTTTTTCCCGTGTTACCTTTCGTACAGGTAGCCAAGGTGTTATGGTGGTACTACTTCTCCAAATTAATAGAGTTCCTGGACACAATTTTTTTTGTGTTGCGGAAAAAAACCAGTCAGATTACGTTTCTTCACGTATACCATCATGCCTCTATGTTTAACATCTGGTGGTGCGTTTTGAACTGGATACCTTGTGGGCAAAGTAAGTAATGTTGTCAGTTCTCCAGCTCTATGTGACCAGTCTCCCGTATAGAACACATGCATCAGGAGCTGTGGGCCCGGCACGGCCTGCCTGTCACATGGGGAAGCACGCGTTTGCCAGTGGCCGTTTCATTTCTGCTCTTTGGTCCTGGCAAAATCTTTGAGTATTATGATGAATTTTTAAAATGTTTCCTTTTCCATGCACCAGATGCCTGATGGCCTGAAGCACGTACCCCAGCTGGGGCAGCTTTGCTCCATTACCTGGAGCTGTAGAAAATATACTATAGCACCTTCCACAGTCACCACTTGGCTGTGATACAGGTTGAGTCATTTCAATTTTGAGGGCTTGTTTTCCATTCTGAAAAATTAAAGTCACATTGCTGTGACCCACCAGAGCAGTGACTTTCAATTTTTTTTTTTTTACCGAGACCTCAGTAAGTAATACATTTTATATCACAACCCAATGCACTCATTCACATGTATACATTTTGTATGAAACAAAAATTTCATGAAATATTATTTAGTCTGGCTCTGTGTGATGCACTTAGAAAAAGAAATCAATCTCACTTTTTTCAAAAAGCTAATAACAACTCTCACTACACCGATTTCACAGTTGACTAATTTGTAAGTTATGACCTGCAGTTTGAGAAACACTGAGCTTGGGAGAATGGCATTTGATATTTATTGTCTTTTCTATTTGATATTGTCTTGTACCCAAGAATTTAAAAGTATTCCATGAAAAATCAAAACAGGTAAAACTTAAGTCAAAATGATTTTGTCCTAAGATTTAGGAGCTTATAGAGATGATATTTTAAAAAACCCCAGGGGTTTTTGGAATACATCAGTGACTGTGAAGTTGCAAACTGAAACTCCAGTGAAAAGAAAAATTGCTGGCAGTGCAGTGGACAGAAGGATGCTTTTACACCTCTCCTAGACTGACATACTCTGGTTTGAGTTTAGTTATTAAGATTATAATAGACTTATAGTGTAATCAATATATAGACTATAATCAGTATCAAAGGACTGTTGTCAAAGTTATTTTCTGTGATTATCAAGTTTCACTTATAAATCACTAAAGCATCTGCAAGTGGGTCTTAAATGATCACTGTGTAAAGATATCATATTTCATTCACAGGAATTCTGTGTGTATGATGATTTCTGTTCAGTCTAGAATATTATAAAAATAAGCATCAACTACTGTTTTTAATTGATGGGAATGAAAACTCAGGTTGGTAAAGAAACATCACTAATATTGTGCTGCCTGGTACTGTGAAACTATATTTGTGTTTTCATATAAATTCACTGCCCTGACAAGTTACCCAGTCAATGTTTAAGGACTTGCTAGATTCCTGGTGTTGCTCTTGTTTCTTATTCATTGATTTGCATTGGTCTATCCAGATCGCTAACCCAGGATTGGGAACCAGGCAGGAGAATTTAAATTGATCAATTAACCAATATATGTGCAGTGCCTTTTAGTTTACATAGTATTATCTCATTTAACCCCATCACAACCTTAAGAGGTAATTACTATACCCATTTTCCAGATAAGAAACAGAATTTACCAAGTAATATATCCAAGGGGCCAGAGCTATTAGGTGGTCCTCTGGCTCCACAGGGCTGACAGTGCACAGACCCAGCACGTTCACCGTTCACTGTGCTGGTACCGGTCCCAGCCCCTTACCTGCATGGATTGATGTCATCCTCACAGCAGCGAGTTCCCTGTTTCCATCTCTGGCACCTCGTCTCTCGCAGCTTGATCCTTTTGACTCTTAGTTGACCCAGCCTAGAACTTAGCCCTTGCTTCTTAATTCCCTGAAACACGATTCACCCACGTTGATGGCAGAATATTTCATGAAGGTGACAGCTGGGGATGGGGGAATTCAGTGGCACAACCCAGGACAGCAAATACCCTAAAACAATTTTAGACATTCCTTGTCCCAGAAGTCCATGTGAGGTGGTCCAGCTACCAGGACAGTACCACAGGCCTGCCTCTCCCCCGCCCCAGCCTCTTCTCATCCTGCTGGACCTTCTCTCTCTCCTGTATCCTCTCACCTTCCGCAGCATCTCCTGGTTCTGGGTCCCTTTCAGGTAGACTTTATTTACTTCACTACAAAGAGCGATACATTTTCCTTGCCTCTTTAGCACCCTGTTCAGCCACGTACACAGGTTGTTTCTACAACTCAGATGGCTCAAAGGTTTAGCTAAAGCAAAGACACCTCAAATTCTGCCACCTGATTAATGACAGTAATGACAGACAGCAAAGCCTTTTGCACGTCAGGAGTTACCTGTTTGGTGGGCACCGACTGAAACCTGCCCCAGCTTAGTCCCTCTGTCTGTGTGACATCGGCTGAGTCCTGGGACAGTGGCACAGGTATCAGGGTGAACTTTGTGAGTGCTGCATTGTCGTTAGTCTTCAGTTACAACGTACAGGAAGAACACTACTTGACAAAGAATGAACAGTCCTACTTTCTGGAAGAACAGTAATCTATACTGTACTTTTCTAGGTTTCTTTGGACCCACCCTGAACAGTTTCATCCACATCCTCATGTACTCCTACTATGGCCTTTCTGTGTTTCCATCTATGCACAAGTATCTCTGGTGGAAGAAGTATCTCACGCAGGCTCAGCTGGTATGTCTTCCCTCTGTCAGCTCTTCTCCACATGAAGCATCTGCACACCCTCAGTCCCAGCCCTGGAGGTCAGGGGCTTTTCTGCGTGTGAGAAGGTTGCCTATTTTCCTCTAAAAACTGACTTTTAAGAGTGAAACCTTATGTGTTAAAACGTGCTTATGGATACTTTTTAAATTAATATCTGTTAAAGCATTTTTATCTAAATGATTTCAACTGATTTTTCCAGGAGGAAATTAATCAGGCCAATTTTATACACTTCCTGATTTCAAACAAAACTTCTGGATAGGACAGTGGGCTGCTTCGGCGTTTTCTTGTTTAACTCCTGCAAGAGTAGGGAGTGCGAGTGGCTGGTTTCTGCCCGCCCCTGCAGCGTGGCCCCCCACCTTGCCGCCCCTACAGGTGCAGTTCGTGCTCACCATCACCCACACCCTGAGCGCCGTCGTGAGGCCCTGCGGCTTCCCCCTGGGCTGCCTCATCTTCCAGTCCTCGTACATGCTGACGCTGGTCATCCTGTTCTTAAACTTCTACGTGCAGGTAAGTTACCTGTAAATATTCAGCGGGAAAAGTCGACTCTGCACTTATGCATTATGTATTTAATTTTACCAGTTAAATATTGTGGTAGCACAGGCTTGTTGATAAATTCAAATAACACAGGTGCGCACAGTACAGAGTGAAACGTGCATTCCTCCCTGAGCCCTCCTCCTCCTCAAAGGATAACTGCTGTTAAGGGTCTGGTGGGCATTTTGTTAGACGTTGTTCAGTGCATGCATATAGTTTTATTATCAAAGAAATGCATTGCAATCATGTATTTGCATCATGCTACCAAAGTCGGACCTCTGAAAGTTACTATACACAGTGTTTAACACAGATCCAGGAATTCTGTATGAATGGAGGAAGACATGGACCAAATGAACTTAATATTTTAAAAAAACTGTTTCCATATCAGCTACTGCAATGTTGTCGACTCTCTGTTTATTTCAAAAAAAAAAAAAAAAAAAAAATTCTTCTAAGGAGAACCAGTATGGAAAGGTCACACTGACTTTTTCTTAAGTGTCATTTTCTTTTTAACTAACAATTTCAATGGACGAGATTTTTAAAATGCAGTTTCACAGCGACTGTTTCTAAGAACTGATGGCAGCGATAACAGCACAGGCCTCAGGTGGTTGTAGATTTTAAATTGCTCTTTGTGGGCTGCGGAAATAGAAAGCTTCATAAGAAAAAGGAGAACATATAGTTTATTCAAAACAGTACTTTTGAAATTGTAGTCAATTGTATTTTCTCCTGCAGACAAACAAGTGCTTGCTGATTTTTTAGTTTGGGTTGACTTTCAGCAAATGCATGGGTTTTTTATACAGAGTCCAACTGTGGGAACTGAACTTTTGACAGCTTTTCAGCGCTTGTCTTTCTGAAATTGGACTGGCAAGGCTTTGTCTTTTGTAAGAGATAAAAGTTTCCTTTGAGAATTTCTAAAGAAATAACCATTGATAGAACCAAACAAAGCCACCACCACCCCACCCCTCCACCCCCTGCCAGAAAAACCCAAAAAAACAAAGCTGCTGAATGTTGCAGGAAGGCTAAGGGAGTCATCTTGGTGTTGAAACTTGAAGGCAAGCGGTAGCCCAGCAGGGGGGCCGATGGCACTCAAAGCCCCACCTGTTGGCTCAAGCAGAGTCTTTAGTCCTTTAAAGTTGAGCATATGCTTTTCGCTCTTGAACCCTGTTGATACTATTACTTTTTTAAAAAAAAAGTGAGATCGAGTATCTTGTTAGAATAGGAAGGCGGGGCCAAAACGCAAATCAAGCCAAAATCCCAGGTGCTGGTACTTTTAACATAACAGCACTTTTTCACTTGAATTGTATTTTTTTAAAAATTATATCCTTAAGTCATGGGGATGTAATGTACAGCATGGTGACTTTAGTTAAAAATAATATTGTACTACATATTTGAAAATTGCTAAGAGATGAGATGTTAAAAGTTCTCATCACAAAAAAATTCTGTACCTATATGTGGTGATGGTAAACTAGACTCTGTGACCATTTCACAATATATACAGATACCAAATCATGTTGTACTCCTGAACGAACGTAATGTTGTATGTCACTTATTCCTTGATTTTTAAAAAACTTCAAAAAAAATCATTCTTTCCAAGTAAGTAACTAATGCTAAATAATTTGAATGATAATCCCATAAAACTTAATATATAAATACTAATCTGATGTGGATAAGGTGAAAGAAACAACTTTTCATTGTTGGAATTCATGCATTTGTCTTGTTTTTACCCTATTTTTATTTTTAACCAGAAGCTTAAAAATAGTCATATTACAAACAAGAATTCTTACTAGAAAGTTCAGTACCCAGTGAAAATCATGCATTGTCTTAGGCAGCATGTCATGTTATAGACAAGGTCTTTTTTAAAAAATTATTTTCTCTTTTTCTCTTCAACATGTACACATCCAACAGACATACCGGAAAAAGCCAATGAAGAAAGATACGGAAGAGCCACCTGCAGGGAAAGAAGTTAAGAATGGTTTTTCCAAAGCCTACTTCACTGCAACGAATGGAGTAATAAACAAGAAAGCACAATAAATGTCAAGTAAGACAAAGCATATATAATAGCCTAACAGATTGGCTTGTTTTAAAGCAAAGACTGAATTGAAAGTTATATATGTTTTAGCATAAACTAATTTCTTTTGAGTTTGTACATCATTTGCACCTGGAATGTATTCCTATATTGCTATAAGGTTAATCTGTTAACTGAATGCTTCCATCAGCAGTGAGGTGACAGCTCTGCAGACCTCAGAACTGGTGCAACTCCTCTCCTTCCCCCACAGACCTAACCCCACACCAGACACTTTCTTGATAACGCCTTATGTACCTACAAAGCCAGGACACGGGGAGCATTGCTTCTCACAGCAAGTCTGCAAATAAGTTAGAGTTTTGTTCAGATTAAAATGGTTAAAACAAAATGTTAATTATCTTCTAAATACAGGGTATGCTCTAATCTATTTTCAGCAATAATTGTCAGTACAGGAAGTAATCAGTCCATTTGTTCCTTTAGGAATCAACCCCAGAAAATACTAAAATGATCACATGAAAGGAAAACCCAACAAAACTTTTCTCTCTCAAGTCTGTCCGTCTCTGGAGTCTCACATTCCCACAGCTACTCCTAATTCTCAACTTAGTGTCATGGTAATAAAGTTTGTATTTTTTTTTTACTTTGAAGAAGAATCTTCTGCCCAACCCTCACAGCTCAGGGGCTTGGACAGGAAGTAGTTCCTCAGTTCTCACTGGGTTTTTAGATATTCCTGTTTTCACATCTACCTCCGCTGCTACAGGGCTTCGGGGTAGGAGGCAGATGCAATGCTCAGCTTTAAAAGCAGGATCTGGCTTTCCTGCCCACTTCCTCTCTGAACAAGGATGTGAGTCCACTGGGCCCTCTTCCTTAGAACACTGTGTCACTGGACTATTTCTAAGTCAGAACTGAGCACTGGGGGCAAAGCAGACATTGAACTTGTCCACGATTCCTTGTGAGCCTCCTTGTGAATATTATCTCCAAATACCTACTGTCACTCTTTGCAGGTTAAGTTTTTGAAAACAGGAAGAGAGAAGGGGCTAGGGGAAGGTTCCGACCCTGAGCCCTGGGCTTAGGAATGGGCCGCAGTGGAAAGCGCCAGTCTGACAAACTCGGCGCAGCCTTTTCCTGCTCAGGTAACACGCGCTCCACAAGGAAGCACAAGGGCAGAGGAGGGTGAGAGGGACCATCTCCCTTCTCCCGAGGGTGGGACTGTTATTTGCTATTAAACGGTCCCAAGAAAGGAAACTGAAGATGTTTCCTCAAGATTTCATGAAGATTTATACCCCTAAAATTTTTATACCCCATAAAACAAGATTTGCCAACTTTGACTCTTTACCTTCTTTCCTACCTTATTTTAAGAAGTTTTTAGGTCATAACATTAACATCGGAGGCATAGGTGCCACAAAGGCGTTGTCACCATTGCCCCACCACACTGCAGGCTGTTTGGGAGCAGCTTTGTCCTTTTGGGGGCATTTCTTTTTTTCTGAGCTTTAGTTTAAAAAAATTTTTTTTTAGCTACAGGAAAACAAAAACACACTGACTTTGGTACTGACATGTACACTGACCAAATGGACTCTTCTAACTTCGGTTTCCTGTAAACACCCCTTGGGATTCCGGTGCTCTGAAAGGCCACTAACCTTAGTCCAGTCATCACAGCAAGGGCGTTGCGCTCTGCAGCCCCTTCTCTGCCAGTTGACCCATTTCCACCAAACAGACATCTTCTGTCTGATGCCCACTTACTCTTGGATTCTATCTTTCCAAATAGTTTTCTAAAACCAACTTGCTCTAGGGTGCTTAACTCTCACTTCATCACGTCATACCTGCACAGTTGTAAGTATCGTTCTCTCCCAGAAACTCATGTTACAACAAGGGCTCGCTTGGAGCATGACTCTTACTGCTCCTCTGTGACAAAACCCACAATGGACTGAGGAGGAAGCGCCTCGGAGCAGCTGGGCTCTAGTTCAGTTTTAGGTCTTGACGTGAGCTAAAATCTGTTATCAAAGCACACTCACCGCAGGTAAGAAGACAGACAGCACTGGTCAGTCACCGTCTCCGGCTTACTCTTAATCATCAGTGAGGCCCTAGGCTCACCACCTGACATCACCCCTGCAGCTCTGGATGCTTTGATGGGCTTCATATCCACACAGCAAGGAGGGAAGAAGCATCCTTCAGCCAAAGGAGAAAGCCCAGACAGCTGGAAACCTCTCTGATCAAAGGAAAAACTTGATTAGTTTACACTTTCAAGCTCAGTTTGGTTAGAGGTTTCAGGATGCTTATTTCCAGCTTGGTCTTTAATTCTAGAGAAGCTTAATGAAACACCTATAGCCTTAAACCATTCAAGAGCTGGTAAAAATACAGAGCTATGAAGTCTTAGTCACAAAAATTGAATCAGGTAAATATCTTCACCTGTTAAGTGTTACAAGTTTAAACAGAATGTTTACTTTTAATGTGATTTTCCTAAAGCAAAGCTTAAAAAAAAAAATGTGTCATTTGTTAAGAAAAAAGGCAAAGGTTTTTTCCCCCAGATAAATTTCCTTACTCATAGGTATGAAAACACTTAAATGAGTATTATAAGCATGTATGTTGTTAAATCCAATTTTTTAAACTAACAAGATGAAATATTTACTTCATGGAGTTAAATACAGAAATTTCAACCCATCAAAATTATATACTGAACTATTTAGGTGTATTGTGGGGGAAAGTCCTCCCCATTAGAGAAGTATTTTTAAGGCAAGATGCTATTTACTGTGATGAACAAACAGTACTTTGTAAGAGACCAATATTTCATATCATTTTATGTTTCTGGAGACTTTATTTGGAAAATAAGGATTTTTTTTGTTTTTCCTTTGAAAATACTTGTATCTTAAGAACATGGTATCATGATGGGGGCAGCTAGGGAGGCAGGAGAAGCCATTTTTCTTTGTAGATAAAAAGCATTCTGTATAATTGTTGTATAATACATTGATTTTACACTAAAGTATGTGGTGATTCTTTTTATTTGGTTCAAAGAAGTTAAAATGTGTTCTGCATGTTATTTGAAATGACCTATTACTCAGGCATTTTTTTAACAAGGTGATGTTTTAGCAATTAATTTTAGATGTTTAATTCATTTCAATAAGCAGTGGGCTTTTCTCTTACAGACCAATTAAATAAGCACAGGATGTAAAGGTTATAACAAAAACTGCTATACAGCATAACCCAGGGCGGAGCACTGGATTGGTTGAAGAGACTTGGGCACAAACAACACGGTACCATGCTCTGCAGCCCTGGACTCTCCCGTTGCAGAGACGGGCAGACAGGAGGCCGCTGCAGCTCAGGTGTGGGCATGTGAGCCCAGACTTGACCACAGTGAACCCTGGGAGAGACTTAAGGTCATAGAGCAGATCACAGATTGGCACAGTGTCGCTGTAGAGAGTAGAGATTTAATGTGATGTTGAGAATAAAACACAGAATGGTACAAAAGAGGACTCAAAGTCTGCGTATGAAGTAGCTGAAATTCCTGGGCAGGAAGAAGGATGGGGCAGAATATACTGAAAAGCAGGAGGGGAAGAGGGAGTGGGAGGTGCCCTGAAGCGGGGAAACTTCATCTTGCCTCTCTGAATGGGGATTAAAGAGCCTCCCCTTAACCAACTGGGATTTCATCATTTTAAACAATGGGTGGAAGCAATTCATTAAAGCCTAATAACTGTTGTTGTAAATTAAAAGCTGCTTATACATGATTAAGGTCACCTAAATAAGTTTTAGTTTCTCTGTATAAAGGAAAATTCAATGTGTTTTTATTATTACATTTACTATTACTACTTAAATTTATTATTTAGGCTTTCTTCAAAATCAAATTACATTCACATTAAAGGAGAATTCTACTCCAGGGCAGGTAAAAAAAAAAAAAAAATCACTCTTACAACACCTAAACTACACTCACCTAAACTATCCCTTGACCTTCAGTAACACATGACTTTTAGTCACCGGGGAAAAAAAAAAAAACAGTAAAAGCTATTGATTTGTAGGTCGTTCTTCTGTCTGGAGAGGCTGCGCTGAGGGCACACTGGGATGGCACGCAGAGGACAAATACATCTCAAAGCCACACCCTCACGGAGCACTTTGGGAAGGCAGCCAGCATGGCTCTACTACGAGCAACCCCCCCCCCCCCCCGGGAGCCCACTGTGACACCCCCGGAGGCCAAGTCCTGTTCCGCAGCCCCGCCGGGGTGAGGCAGGGCGCGGCCACCCCCAGCGCCCTCCAGTCTCCCGCACGCACCTCGGCACCTGCGCGCGACACGGCCTGTGACCTTGAGGTGGGGGCTGGGCTCCCATGTTTGCCCGTTACCGCCGCTGTCCTTTTACACTCGGCCGGTGAGTCTGTCTGACCCCTGAAGGCATCTGAGTTTGTGACAGCTGAGCACTGAGAAACGAAAGGGAAAATTCTGCACAGTTTTGCCTGGACTGATGTCATATATTTTGAGGGAAATGAACTTTCCTGTTGACTGTGACTCCCCTGATAAATGTTACAAGTTGCAAATTTCTCGGAAAGATGTCAGCCCTTCACCAAAGACAGTCCCTGTAGAATGAGCCTTTACTTTTTTAAGGCTAATTTAATCCTATGGGTGTTGATAAACTCTAGAAATAGTAATGTTCAATTGCAAAATTTATCAGATCTACCTTCCCAGTGCTGTATGTTACACTCTCTACACAGAAGTGACCCCGATGAAATGTCTGCCCTTAGAGTTCATAGTCTGGTAAAGTAGATGGAGAAACAATTATTAATTAATAGAAGTATTGAAAACAGCTTACCAAGAAAACTTTCCCAAAGGAGACAGTGCCTGAGCTTAGTCCTGATGAGTGAGGAATTCTCCAAATAGACGAGGAAACTTTGTCCAAGGAAATTCCAGAGGTTAAACACCCAGGATTCTAACGAGAGTCACCATCCCCTCCGCAACGGTGAGGCTCTTCCTCAGGGCCCCCCCCCCGCCCCCGGGCCAGGCATCACACCACGGTTTTTAATAAAAGACTTAAGAGATCAGACAAGGTCGCTGGTCAGAGAGCTCACGTCCGTGGGCAGCCCCTAGAGGGAAAACGGGTTTGTCACAAATGGTGAGAATGTACTGTTTATACTACTAAACATGTCAGGATTCAGTCTCCCCTCATTCACGTGGGGGAACTGAAGATGAACGCTGAGACCACTGTTTATGCCACACTGTTCTACTACTCCTGGCTCGAGAAAAAGACCAACACGCCTGAAACGCCACCACCGAGTGTGAATAAGCACACTTTGGAAGTCTGAAGTTTTTTCTCCTGATAACAACAGCAACAAACTATTGCACTATGTGTTTGGGTGCAATTCGGGTGCAAGCTGAGAAGCAGGACCTCTAGGAGATACCCACACACTTCCCTACAGAACTTGATCTTACACAGCTGTGGGAGTGATTAAGCAGCCTCTGTAAGGCTGTTGACATTGGGTCTGATGTTGGAGCTTGAAGTTCACACAGCAGACAGGAAGAGGGGATGGATACGAAGTGGGGAAGACCGAGAGCAAGCCCTGAGCTGGAGCCCCCAAGGGCAGACTGCCAGCCTAGCTGCCTCTGACCTTCGTGATGAGGGTGTCCTGCAGAAGCCAGGGCCTGTGTCACAGAGCTCTGCACACACCTGGCCCCTGTCACACACACACACACCTGGCCCAGGAGAAGGAGCTGACAGAGGATCAGGAGAAGGCAGAGCAGCTGCAGGCCTGGCACTGAGGTGAGTCAGCAGACAGGCCTGTGCACACAAAATGGCAAGCCCGTTCCTCTGCCCCGCAAGCCTCCCACTGGACTCTCTCTGTGGCCCACTCTCACCAGGAAGGGACAGGAGCAGGGATTCTGGGACATTCAGGTCACCTAGCCAAGTCGACACATTGCAGAGGCACCGTGTGCTGCTATAAACCATCAAACGTCCCTGTGCCACACGAAGAAATCCAGTGACCCAGTGGAAAGACTGAAAGGCGAGCCCCTAGCTTACCTGAATTCCCAGTAAAAGGGGTTTCAGCCAACGGTGCCCAGTCCTCTGGAATCCAGACGGCATTTGTTTCTCTATTATCTGGCCAGTAATAATGACCATATCATAAACGGGACAATCAAACCATAAAATGACCGGGAAAGTAGGAGCCTGACCAAGTACACTGGGCCTCCTATAAACCAGATCCTAGCCCATGTAGAAACAAGTTTTTCGAGCTTTCATTGACCCAAGGCAAAGCTGAGTTTTTTCATCTTGGAGATTTATTGCTTAACATAGTTTTCTAAAAAGCATCAAAGTTCTGAACTGACACATTGTCCATATATTCTAACCACTCTGACCCCCCTGCCCACCTTCACTCACACACACACACACACACACACACACACACACTTCATTCCCTAGGCTCCTGGCAGAGGTCTCAGCTACGCTGGCTTTGAGACACCCTGTATTAGTCAGGATTCTCCAGAGAAAGAGAACCAGTAGGATATACATATAGATACCTTGATATACAAAATACACATATATGTAAATTATATATAAAGGGAGGGAGATATTTTTCAGCATTGGCTCCCAAAATCTGCAGGGCTGGCCAATGGGCTGGAAACTCAGGCAGGGTTTCTATGCTGCCATCTTAAAACAGAACTGCTTCTTCCAGCAACTTCAGTCTTTGCTCTTAAGGCCTTCAACTGATTGGATGAGGCCCACCCACATCATGAAGGGCGATCTGCTTTACCCAAAATCTATTGATTTAAATGTGAATCACATCTGAAAACAAAGTTAATTCAATAAACGCTCTTATACTCTATAAAGCTTACAACAATATACTAAAACATAGCTCATTAAAAAATTCTCAAAAGATGACAGATGGGTTGTAAAGATTGCTTTAGGCAGATTAAACTATAAATAAGCTATATTATATAACTTAATTATATAATGTATAAGCTGGTTTTCAGTCTACAGTCTCTAATTGTACGTATCCAATCATAAGCAAAGTTCCTTTGTAGATGGCCTTAACTTACCTAGGTTTCATTTTTCTAAAATAAATTCACTCAACTGATATATACAACTTCATGTACCAGACTTTATTAGAGCATTTAGTAATTATCAAAACATGAATATTTCTCCTCTGCTAATGCTGGTAGTTTTGTTAAAGTTCTAGAGAAACTAGAACATCTGCAGATCTAACAAAAGAGTAACTATTTCAAAATATAACACCATTTTCATCTGAGCTATTTTCATCCCATTCAAAGTAAACTCTCCCTTAAAGAGATATACTAAGTAGTATATATACAGATGCCAAGCTTTCTCTGCCCCCAAATAACTTGAACACACTTCTCAAACAAAAATCAATTTTACTTTTAAAAATCATTAAAAAAAAAAAAAAAAAACACCCAACATCACTCCAAGTTGGCAAACATCCCAAACTTCCTATTTTCTGACCAAATTTTAATACAAAAGGTTAACAACCTTTGTAAACAAATGGACAAACTACCAACATAGTACAGGCTATTCCAACTTGGCAGGCCTCAGGAATTCCGTTTGGAGTGAATGAACCCAGAGCACTAAGGCACCGCTGGTGTGACTGGAGGCAGCTTTCTCTCCTTCCCATGGCTCAGACTGGTGGAAAAGGAACAGGAAAAGAGTAGTTAGTGGAGCCCGAACTCTCCCCTCCCTGGTCCCTAGAACTCAGTGAGCCAACATGAATGTCACTGCTTGTCATTGGCTACATCCCTAAGTCAGATATTTAGTGAAGTTGCATCTTACATGGACACTGGGAGGTAAGGTCAGTGCACTCAGGGGAACTGCCTGGGGTCAAAATCCACTCTCAGAAATCTCTTAAACACATTACTGCTTTCGAGACACGTGCCATCTCTCAACAATCTAATGCACTAGGTTATTTTTTCCTCTGGTGTTGGGGGAAAGACAGCTATTTCTTGGGGAGAGGACCAGATAAAGTGGCTAGGCTAGCTTTTGGGGCCACCTTGTATGAAAAATGCATGTTGTTAATAACCAGGTTGTCATTGAGCCCAGTTAGATGCTCACAAAACAAGAGGTAGTAGGGGCTGATGTCAACAGAGGGAACAGAGTCTCCCATCCTACTGCAAACACTAGGGCGCATGTTCATTGAGCAGACCGCAGACAGGATCACCTGTGTGATTTATTTCTCCACTTTTTCCTGTGTTCAGCACATATAATTTAATTCAGGCATCATGGACCTTACTGGCTACCTACCCAACATCTATTCTCCCCTTCTTCCTTATTAACAGAACCCCGCTTTATGGGAGGATGGCAACATGCAGGAAGTTAGACTCTTCCCACCCCAGGTTCACTTGTAACTAGGGAGGTTCACGTGACTCAGTTCTGGCCAGTAAGATGGAGATGAAAGTCTATTGGTTTGGCTTCCACGAAACTGTTTCCCTAGTTTGAAGAAAAGGGGTGAGGGACTTCCCTGGCGGTCCAGTTGTTAAGACTCTGTGTGTCCACTGCAGAGGGAGTGTGTTGGATCCCTGGTCGGGGAACTAGAATCCACATGCTGTGAAACACGATCCAAAAAAAAAAGGGAGGTGGGGGAGAATAGATTCTACTGGCACACATATTTTACCAAATCCTTCACACCTGTTCCCTTCTCCTTGCCTGGAGTACAGAAAACACGCTTAGAGGCAGAGCTGCCATCCTGTGACCACGAAGCCAAAGCCACACAAAGGATGGCAGAGCAGGAAGCTAAAAGAACCTGGGTCCCTAACGACCACGGAAAGCTGCCGTACCAGCTCTGGATAAACACCCACTGGGCTGCTGCTTCCAAGGTTAAAACAAAACCCCTGTTTGGTTTAGCCGCTGGAGTCTGATTTCTCTTACATATGACCGACAGTAACACGTACATTTAATTTGCATTTGATCCAATTCCCCACTAGGGCTGGGAATTCTAATATTCTTAGCCCAGATTAGGCTTTTACCCATATCCTCTTTTAGTACTATTTTGATTTGGAGATTTGTTATTTTTGTTCCCCCAAATAAAATAGTAATGTTTTCCTGGTGATGAAAGTCATTCAAGATATAGGTAATAAGGGTATTCACTACAGATTTATTTGTAATAATAATTTAAAACAATCTGAATGTTCATCAATAGGAAATCTAATGTATAAGTTACAGCAGGCTCATAAGCTAGAATATTTTACAGTTATTTAAAAAATTAAATCATTATTAACTTGGAAAGGAATCCTACTTCTGTTACTGAGAGAACAATGGAAGAACACACATAATATTTAGTGTACCATTTACGTTACTTAAGACATATATATTTAAACTTATAAAGAGATTTGTATATATTCTTACACAAACAGAAAAAAATATCTAGAAGAATATATACTAAACAGTAAGGAGATAGTTCTCTCTGGATGATAGAGAAAAGCAAGGGTTAGGGAGAGGGGGAAAAGCTCACTCCTACTTTATAAATGTTATGCTCTTTGAGTTTATTACACACAAGCAATTTATATCCTGAACTAAATTCTAAAAATACAGAACAGCCTAAGATAGAAAGTAAAGTCACCTAAAATGTCACCACACAGAAGTAACCACAGAGGACATTTTGGTGACCATCTTATAGAATCTAGACCTCTTACTGCCTGTGCTGCACGTACACACACGTGCTCATCCCCTCAACACTGCCCCCTCTGTGGACAATTCTTTTTTTTTTTTTTTTTTTAAGCTCTGTATTGGAGTAAAATTGCTTTACACTGTTGTGCCAGTTTCTGCTGTACGACAAAGTGAATCAACTGTATTTATATATGAATCCCATATCCTCTCCCTCCCACGACTGCTTCCCACCTTCCCTATCCCACCCCGCTAAGTCATCACCCATCATCGAGTTGATCTCCCTGTGTTATGCAGCAGCTTCCCACTAGCCATCTATTTTACATTTGGTGGTGTATATATGTCAATGCTACTCTCTCACTTCGTTCCAGCTTCCCACCCCCTCCCCCCGCCCCCCGTACTGTGTCCTCAAGTCCGTTCTCTACATCTGCATCTCCTTGGACAATTCTTTCTCACCCTCTTCTGCTGGCTTCCTCTCCCTTATCAAACTTCAACACACTGGAGCAGCCTGAGAACTCTGTCCTGGAACAACTTCTGTCTCTAACTGGTCCCTAAGTCAGTTCGTCCAGTCTCTTGCTCAGCCCCTCTGCCATGAATTTCAGTCTTGAATATCCAGTTACCCATTGACAACTCCATCCCGATGCTGAAATCACAAACTGAATGTACATCTCAAGTCAAGCCTTCAATATCTATCCACATTCTCCTTCTCCCCCTACCAATAAAACTGCACCTTGCCCAATCTTCACACACACGTATACACACAAACCACGATCAGCAGTTCCCAAAGTATGAACTAAACATCCAAAGGATCTGTGAGGTCAAAACTACTGTGGTAATAACGTTGTTACTAAGATAAAATTTGCTTTTTTCACCCTTACGATCTCACAAATGTAGAGTTTCCCAGAGGCTACCTGATGTGTGGTGTCACGATGGATTGAAATCAGAAGCAGATATAAAGTCTTCTATGAAAGAGATTTGAAAAAACATAAAACAATACTACTCTTCTCATAGTTCTTGATTTGAAAAGTCCGGTTATTTTTCATAAAAATTGTTATTTACATCAAGATGTAAAGATTTATTACTGTTCTTTTTAAATAAATACATTAAAAAAAACTCAGTCTCAATTTTCAATGTGGAGCATATTCACAGATATAACCCACAAAGCCAAAGCTCTCTGGGGGTCCTCAATAAACTTTAGAAGTGTGAAGAGGTCTTGGTTCCAACCAGTATGAGAACCATTCATAACCAACCACGGGCATTCAGTGAAGAGATTTTAAATGGACACCCACTTTCATCATGTATAATGGTACCTGGAGGGCGATGGTGTGTGCGACAGAACTTTGAAAATCTATAGACTACACTGTCATTATCATTCATCATGTTAACTGGAGCAGACAGGAGCATGGATAACTCAAATTTTGACAGTTTTTGTTGTTCTGGTTTGAAATACATGATGGGATCAGAATCATATCCTTTTGGGGACTTCCCTGGTGGTCCAGCGGTTAAGACGCCTCGCTTCCAATGCAGGGGGCGTGGGTTCAATCCCTGGTCAGGGAACTAAGATCCCACATGCCACACGGTGCAGCCAAAAATAAATAGAAATTTTTTTAAAGAATAATATCATTTTTGAAACCATGTGACTTAGACTTCTGTGATAAAAGCTGATTCTTAACTGGCAGAGGAAGCTTTAGCCATTATAAATTTATGTAGGGATCCCTTTGGATTCAAGCAGGACGAAAACACTAGAATTTCTCCCAGGGCACAGGCACTGGAGGGAAAATCTTCACTCTCCATTCCCCAACTCCCTACGTTCTAAAAAAAGGAACAGGGCTTCCCTGGTGGCGCAGTGGTTAAGAATCCGCCTGCCAATGCAGGGGACACAGGTTTGATCCCTGGGCCGGGAAGATCCCACATGCCGCAGAGCAACTAAACCCATGGGCCACAACTAATGAGCCCACGTGCCGCAGCTACTGAAGCCCGCTTGCCTAGAGCCTGTGCTCCGCAACAAGAGAAGCCATCGCGGTAAGAAGCCTATGCACTGCAGCAAAGAGTAGCCCCCACTCGCTGCAACTAGAGAAAGCCTGCACACGCAATGAAGACCCAACACAGCCAATAAATAAAAATAACTAAATAAAATTAAAAAAATAAAAAAGGGACAATATTCCAAACGGATAGAAGCAGCAGCTTCAGAATGTAGCTGACTAATCACAGTGAAAGGAACGTGCAGCAAGATAAATCAATGTGTCGTTTTAAAATATATACATGTTTAAAGTATATACACATATATATAAGGTATACAGAATATATTCTATCAAGAACACAATTCAGTTTAACTGAAAATCAACTGTTCACTCAAAAGCTTGATGTTTTTCTCAAAATCTATTTTAATTTTTAAATTACTGCTTAAAAAGATAACAATTTGTATCAAAAACACTGGCTTTTGGATGATCCTGTTTATACTTTTCAAAATGTATACTTCCTGGTCTATATCCCAAGCCACACTCTACACCCAGGAAGCTCCAGAGAAAAGATGTGGCTACTTAGCTAATTATGTAAGGTTTTACCAACATCAACCACTCAGGCTCTAGCTAATACCTCAACTTCTAGAAAGAATACTTGTAAAAAAAAAAAAGAAAAAAATACCTCAGCAGTTGCCGTTCACAGAATGATTTCAGATCATCAGACTGCTTCCCCCAAAATCCCTAAAATTGAACAAAAGTTTGGTTGGTTGAAGTGGTTGACAGTTATTCTACCAGGGAACGGATCCTCTCAAGTCACAGAGAATGTTCCAGATGAAAACACCTCACCAGAACATCCTCCTCCAGGCATTCCAGACCCTGAAGATCCTTCTCGAGCTTGCTCAGTTCTTGAAGAACAAAACTGTGAAACTGTTCTAGTTTATCCAGCCTGATGAAAACAAAAGCAAGAAATTTTACCAAGACTGCTTGGATGTGACAAAAGACATTCTTACTTAATCTTCTTATTGCAAAGATACCTCATATTTTTCTCTAGATGTTTCTTATCTTAAAAATATATGTCCCCTTTCAACATTTCCCCCTTGGAAATGTTGTTTGTGAGGGATCATGATTTCATAACCTTGTTTTGAAACCCAACACTTACCTGCACAGATGTATCTGGTTTAGAAGTTTCATTAGGCAATCTGGTGCTTGCTTCTCAGTTTTTGAATAAAGTGGGCTCCCTCTGTACCTAAGCTAAACCATAACAATAACAAAATGAGCACATTTTGAGTTAAACATAACTACATAAATTGCGTGTGGGCTTTGTATTAAAAACATTGTGAGCACATAATAGGCACAGCAAAATTATCACTAAAGAATTATAATAAGACACCATGTCACACACTTCATGCATTACCTCCGGTTAGATACCAATAAAGGACAAGAAGCTAAAATAGGAAAACATATGCACGCAATTGATACACCTATTGAATATCATCAACAAACTTCCATTATAAATTAGCTTACATTGATATCGCAGAAAATAAGACTGGAGATCTTCCAAGTTAGTTCCATGCAAGCATGTTAGGGGAAGATGCTTTTCTCAAATGTGCTAGCTAACTCAGTAGGGATTTACAAACAGGACATAATGGAGGGGACAGAAATGGTTTCCAAGCTCACCTTGGAGACAAGGTTTTGTGACAGCCTGTATGTGTGGTGGCTCGACTGGCCACCACTCAGCTGACCACCCACCCGAGCTCACCTCCATCTTAGTCCCAGACACCTCTCTCATCCATACGGTCCCCCCACCCCCACTTGTCTATCACTGTGACCAAATCATTGCTTCCTGGTTGTCCAGTTTTCTGAGAGTGCCATCGACAAAATCAAACCAGGACTCACCTTTCCAAACAGGACCATCTGGTCCCACGGTAGCAAATGGACTTGGAATAGCTGTCTTATAAATACAAACCAAAATTCACAAAGGCACTAAATTCAGGGACCACAGCTAAGACCAACCTACCTCCCCAGAGACTCAGGGACACCTTCACAAAGGAAGGATAGCAACAGTATTAATGAATATGAACCTGTTACTTTAAACGCATAACGAGCTAGCATTTCATTTTTCAGGGGACCATTACCTCGTATTTTCTTTTCAGTTCTTTAGCGAGGTTTTCAAAGGTGGTGATCATTGAAGAACCTGTCAAGTTCTCTGGCATAACTTTTAAGGATGAGGTAGAAATGCCTTCGGAACAAGAAGAACAGAACATTAAACAAAACTACCAAAGGTGTGCTCAGTCCACCCGCTGCCCAGAGCGTGGACAGTCATTTGGAAGCACAGCCAGATGCAGAAGCCCCACTGGCTGCCTGGCTATGACGGCAGCAGGACTGACTCCGGCCGTGACCCACCAGGCCAGCCTGCGCCAAGAGTCCTCAGAGGATGCTCCACGCTGCTTCCCACCAAAACTCACCCTCTGGCATACGCTCATTTCATCCAAACTTTCCCAGCACTGTAAACCAGAGCAGCTGATAATACGTCTAAGAAACAGGCTGAGGTGTTGCAAGAGGTCGGCTTTTAGGAGGCCGCGATGGGTAGGGCATTTCTAGGGGCAATGCTGGCATAACAGCTTCTAGGTGCCAAGGAATGTTACGAGGGCTCGTGAGGGGTCTGGCACTGTTCTAAAAGATTTGGATGTATCAGCTCATTTAATTTTCACCAGGTCCAAGAGAAACAGGCACTCTTAGTGACCACTTTGAACACAGATATCATATAACTGGTGCAAGCTCACACCGACAGCTCCAGGATTGGAACCCAGGCTGCCTGGCTCTTAACCACCGCCCTCTAGTACCTCGGGGCTTCCAAATTTGCCTTCTTGGAGCCTTTTGTTTCAAAGTATGGTAGTATCACTCATCCAGGAAGTCAACGCCACAGATGCAGACCTTTCAGATCATTCTCCTTCACTTGTACAGAGTGGATATTTCTAACTCAAAAATTTAGCTAATAACCAGCAACGAAAGCAGAGACCTGTAAATTGAAGAACACCTGGGCCCTGAAAATTGCCACAAAGAGTTAAGAGGCAGAAATTAAAACGCCAGGAGGAGATAGTGAGTGCTTGCTTTTATCTACAACTTGTGCAGCAATGTGCTTGTCTCTGAAAGGACAACGTGCTTAGTTTTTAGGGTGCTGCAGCTACTATGATCATAAAACTGTAACTGCCTTGTAATTCACATTGGGACATTCTGTTTCTCACGCACTTGCCACAATCTTGCTTGACCGGCTGCCTGGGTGCACGTTACCTGCCAAGTCTGCTTCTTCTGCCACTGAGGAAAGGGGTCCTGGTTTATCACCTTCTTCCAGTCGTGACTGTTTCCACTCAGTGAACTGACCAGCTGCTCCGCCTGAAGGCAAGCACAGCACATGGATAACCACACACACGTTTCTTGGGTCCCAAATTGATATCGCTCTCTTTTCGCCAGTTAACATCTAGCCTTGATGTGTAGCAAGGGAAATCCGTTCCCTACTTGTTACAAATAGCTTATCACTTGGCATGTTGACTAAGAACAACAGAAGTCTCAAAGCACTAAGTCTACTGATGCCCTGGAAGAGGACCCATGGGAACAGGCATCCCTTTGATGAGCTCAGTACCATTTAGGAACCCTGTTCAGCAGCACACAGGCTGACTGAAACGAAAGGCAGTACTGGCTGGCATCAGAAACGTTTCCACGGCTCTGGGCTAAAGGTGAGGTGGCGGAGTGTCCAGGCCGACCGGCCCTCGGAAGCTCATGGGATCACCCCCCTCGGACGGTGCCACCTGCTGGTGACACTGGAGCCTCAGCACCGAACTGAGGGCCGCCTCTCAAAGGTCCTTGTGGTCCCTCAACGAGCTCAAGCGACTGAGAGCCTCCGCTGATGAGATTTACATACAGATTCTCTCTTCAATTCAGCATTCACTAAATATTTTCTTTTTGTTTTAATTTAAGCATAGTTGCCCTACGATGTTATATAAGTTACAGGTGCACAATACAGTGATTCACAATTTTTAAAGGTTATGCTCCATTTACAGTTATTATAAAATATCAGCTATACTCCCCGCATTGTAGAATATATCCTTGCAGCTTGTTTTACACCTCATAATTTGTACTCTTACAGACTCACAGATACAGAGAACTGGTGGTTACCAGTGGGGAGGGGGAAGGGGAAGGGCTTGGTGGGGGAGGGGAATAAGCGGTATAAACATTTTCTATTTTGATGTTCAGTTTCATCAGTGGCCTCTGACGCGGTCAATAGCACGCTAGCACCAGACCCAACTCCTGCTCTTTACCGTCCTCTTCTCTCCCACCATCTAGGCCTGAGGCTCTGCCTACAGAAGGCATCCATACCTCTCTGCATCCCCACACCGTGACCCTGTCCAAGGCCAGCTCCCTGGGGGGTCTCATCCGTCCCATCCCCTCAACTGTCATCTCCCAGATCCCTCTCTTGCCCGAGCTCTCTCAAGCAGCAAAGCTGTGTTTCCAACTGCCTATCCAACGTCTCCACTGAAAACTCACTCTTTTCCATTCCTCCCCACCCAAACCACTCTTTCTTCCCCACCATACACTCAGCCCCGCCACACACACTTAGCTGGGAAGACATCTGCTCCTCCCCCTCTCCTCCCACATCCAGCTAGTTATTAGAGATTTCCCCCCCTGCAAGTTCTGGAATTTAATTTCATGAATTTGCTCAATGAATATTTGAGTGTCACTACGTGCAGGGAGCTGGGCAGATGGTGAAGATGCAAAGAGGCAAGGTTCCCCTCCTGCACTCCACTGTTCTTCCCTGGTCTCCTTCCAGCTCCTCAGACCCTGGGCCATTCTCACATCAGGGCCTTTGCACTTGCTGCTCTTCTGATTTGCATCTTTCCTCCTTGACGCCATAACTACAGTAAGGTTTCCTCTGGCTGCCCAAACTAAAATTTCAACATAACCCCCAGTTCTTAAATCCCCTTCCCTGCTTAATTTTCCCTTAGCCTTTATCACAATATAATATACTACACATTTCACTGTTCTTGTGTCTTATGTCTCCCCCACTAGAAGGTAAGGTCCAGTGAGGGAGAGCATATTGTCTGTTTTGTTCACTGGAATACCTAACGTAGAAAAATGGCTGGTGCATAGCGGACATCAGTAGACCTTCACAGAATGAATGAATGAGTAAATGCTATAGAATATCCAAGATTCTATAAAATAAGATGTATTTTATATCCTAAAAAAGGATCTTAGTAAAATAAGACTTTATTCTAATTATCTTATACACTACCAGTGAGGGTAGAGATACAGGAATATCAAAAACCTTAGAGACCCAAATACCTACTACAAAAATAACAAATTGATATTAATAAAATTTAGCATTTTAAGATCTGCTAAAACTACCTTTTGGGAGGAAACGTAAAATACTAGTTTTTAGAAATAGCACCACAGTAGGAAATACCAGTCATAAACATCAAGGTGACAAAAGGAAAAGAAAAAGAATTTTGCTGTTAAAATTACACAAGATAGAGAATAGTCAGTGTTAAAATAGTTCATGCCCTGTGGTAAAATAGAAGATACATTTTTAAGAAAAATGAATAACTTAGTTTTAAATGTCAACTTACATTATTTTCTGTTAACGAAAAAAAAGGAAATGGCAAAACAAAAGAGGTAAGACAAGAGGTAATAAATATCTAATTGAGAAAAGGATGATCAAATGCAGAAAGAACTAAATAATACCAGATATATAGACAAAATAATCATATATGAATGATGACTTTCACGGGATACCTTAGTTGCTTTGCTATAACAGAATTTTCATAAACTGAAAACTTTGGTAGAGATCACATGTTCACTTGGAACTTGGAAAAGAAAGAGCCCACAACCAGCCTCTCTAATAAAAATAAAATAAACTGAAAAACGTAAGAATTACTCTCAGCTTCGAGAGGTGCCACTATCTCTTCTCACTGCTCTTAGATTAGATGTGTTCATTTGTTTGAAAAGTATGGATGGATATTTTCTAGGGAGTTTCTCTGCTTCAAGGCTAAATGATTTTTAAAAATCAAAGAAAGAATCCAGACACAGCACTGTCCTCTTCCAGCCTCAAAACAAACAGCACTCATGCTTGAATCTCACCCGGTGTCTACACCCCAGTCAGGGCCCAAAGAAACCACTTAGAAAGGATTGCAGCTAGCCCCAATCAGGCACCAATGAACAACTACTACGTTTCATTCCATTTCTTTCCTTGCTGCCTGTTCTGCCCCTTATGTTTTTTGTTGTTGTTGTTGTTGTTGTTGTTGTTTTTCTGACAACGTATTTGTAGCAACAGCTCAAAGCATGGCCTTGAATTTTGATTTATCATGTTCAGGCACCACCCGTGGAAAAGCAGAGTATCTGTTGGCACAGACAACATGACCTTCAATGGAGAGGGGAGCCCAGGAACACTGTGTAAATAATCTGGCTGTCCCCTGAATGAGCTGCTTGGAATTTGTGAACTTACTAAACAGGGATCATCCAGATGGACCACTTCAGGGACATGGAAATAATTTGGCATAGAAAACCCTTTTTGAAGGGGCAGTCATGGTAAGCACTTTACCTGAAACAAAGGAATGGCTCTCCAGAGAGAACAGGCTCCTCTAGGGAAACCAGTGCACTCATTAAAGGATGCAGGTCCTAAGTGATGCAGTTGATGCAGCTTTGTTTCCATGGTAACTACATGCCTCTTTTAACCGGGACTTTTTGACATTCTTATAAAGGGGTTAACACTATGTACACAGAGCACTTCAAAACTGAACACAAGCAGTAAACACACTGTGGCTAAAACTAAAGTGATCTCGAATGCTAACTCTCGAATGTTTGTTTGGTGGCTGGTAGAAGGAGTGTGTACTCTTGCTTTTGAACACAGCTGTCTTCATTTCCGTGAAAATCAAAGACTTCTACAGTCTGAGAAGCTTCTGAACTTATTCTGGGCACAGGTTGTAGTGAATAATTTGGTGTCCATATTGCATTTATTTACTCACACTTCTGAGTAAATAAAACTAACAGTTTTTAGTGCTACACAGAATCAACCCTATGATTAATAGCCAAGTTCTCCCAAGTTGAGGCATTTTAAAAAATCTTACTCTAAAGTGACACCTCATGGCCTAAAATGATAAA
Source organism: Hippopotamus amphibius kiboko (assembly GCF_030028045.1). NCBI lineage: Eukaryota > Metazoa > Chordata > Mammalia > Artiodactyla > Hippopotamidae > Hippopotamus > Hippopotamus amphibius. The sequence goes on along the minus strand of NC_080196.1, from coordinate 7,867,875 downwards.
GGTCAACAGCTGTCAGTGAGGCAAGAATAGTCTTCTTTACCAAAATATCCTTCCTGTGGAGGCACTTTCCTAGTGCCAAAACCTTTATCTACCAACGTGTACTATGCTGACAATATGAAAAATTAAAGACACTCTTTATTATTGAATTTTTCAGTCTGACGGGGACTACTGAAATCTTTTGTCTAGACTAATGCATTTTAAAAATCAGTAAATCAATTAATAAATATTTATTTGTGACTATTTATTAATGACTACTCAAATTTGCAATTAGGCAGAGATTCATCACTAAATGACAGCATTTTCTAAGTTTCTTATTCTGGTCCCTTGGCAAATATTTACTGAATACCTCTATATGCCAGGCACCGAACTAGGCCTTCATAGCACCACTGGAACAAAGAAGCTGTCCTCCTGACTCCTTCCCAATTCTGGAGGCCTCGCCAAGAAGGTACATGCCGGCAAAAGGCAAAATCATAAATAATCATCCTGTTTGCTTACAGCTCTGGGAGCACGACACATGCAAAGCTCCAGGGTAAACATTAAAACAACGGTCAATGAGCAAAATAGCAGAATAGGAGTTTTCTACTGTCTTCCCCCAAAGGACACCAATTTTGAAAATCATCTACTGACATAAGGGCCTCTGTGGAAGTCTGAGAGTCCAGTGGGGAAGATCTAGCACATTGTTGGAGGAAGAAAAAAATCCAAGACTGGATGCACTGAAGAGGGTAACAGGGACAGTTTCACTTGAACCACATCACCACTTGCTCAAGGCAGCACAGCTCAGGGCCAAGAGAGCTCATGATTTAACTCATGATTTCTCCAATGGGGGAAGGTGAGGGTGTGTGAGTAAGCACTCAGTTTCCCCAGCTGTGCGGGACCCTGCCAAAAAAGACCACTGCTTTCTTGCCCCATCCAGAATACTGAGGTATACTACACAGCTCGGGGGTAGGGAGGGGCTGGGAGAACAGCATCCAGGGTTCTCAGCATCAAAGGGACACAGATCCTCCTAACTACTTCATGGACTCCATTAGGGAGCCTACTCACGAGCTTCTGGGGATACCTCACCTATGTCCGCCCCCTCAACTGGCCCATGGACACACAAGACAATCCATATGCCTCACCTACACACAACCCCACGCTGTGTGGTTGGCTCACTTTGCACCCCACCCCATCCCCCCGCCAAGGGCATTAACTGTGAGCAGTTGCAGATAGCCAGTCCTATTCAGCAGGATTGGGAGTAAGCACACAAGCTTGAGCATCCACCACTACCCCAGGGAAAGCTGTCAGCACCTGGTCTGGTTGTGCAGATTCCAGAGAAAGTGCAATCTACAGCGGTCCCCCAGAGAAGGAAAAGCGTGGAGCAGGCATATCCACAGAAAAGGTCTCAGAAAGCTTCAGAATCCCTAGTAGACAAAAGGTATTTCTCTCCTGAAGCCAGTCAGTAAAGATTAAAGGAGGCAACTGATTCTTCAAATATGAAGACAACAATGCAAAACTTCAAGAAACTACAGATTCAATGCAATCCCTATCAAATTACCAATGGCATTTTTTTTTTTTTTTTTACTGAACTAGAAGAAAAAATACCAAAATTTGTATGGAGACAAAAAAGACCCTGATAGCCAAAGCAATCTTGAGAGAAAAAAAAAAAATAGAGCTGAAGGAATCAGACTCCCTGACTTTAGACTACACTACAAAGCTACAGTAATCAAGACAATATGGTACTGGCACAAAAACAGAAATACAGATCAATGGAACAGGACAGAAAGCCCAGAGGTAAACCCACAAGCCTATGATCAACTAATCTATGACAAAGGAGGCAAGGACATACAGTGGAGAAAAGACAGTCTCTTCAATAAGTGGTGCTGGGAAAACTGGACAGCTACATGTAAAAGAATAAAATAACACTCCCTCACACCATACAGAAAAATAAACTCAAAATGGATTAAAGACCTAAATGTAAGGCCAGACACTATAAAACTCTCAGAGGAAAACACAGAAAGAACACTCTTTGACATAAATCACAGAAAGATCTTTTTGACCCACCTCCTAGAGTAATGGAAATAAAAACAAAAATAAACAAGTGGGACCTAATGAAACTTAAAAGTTTTTGCACAGCAAAGGAAACTATAAACAAGACAAAAAGACAACCCTCAGAATAGGAGAAAATATTTGCAAACAAATCAACAAAGGATTAAACTCCAAAATACATAAACAGTTCATGAAGCTCTATATCAAAAAAAAAAAACAATCAAAAATGGGAAGAAGACCTAAAAAGGCATTTCTCCAAAGAAGACATACAGATGGCCAAGAGGCACATGAAAAGCTGCTCAATATCACTAATTATTAGAGAAATGAAAGTCAAAACTACAATGAGGTATCACCTCACATCGGTTAGAATGGGCATCATCAGAAAATCTACTAACAATAAATGCTGGAGAGGATGTGAAGAAAAGGAACCCTCTTGCACTGTTGGTGGGAATGTAAACTGATACATCCACTATGGAGAACAGTATGGAGATTCCTTAAAAGACTAAAAACAGAATTACCATATGATCCAGCAATCCCACTATTGGGCATATACCCAGAGAAAATCATAATTCAAAAAGACACACACACCCCAATGTTCATTGCAGCACTATTTATAATAGCCAGGTCATGGAAGCAACCTAAATGTCCAACAACAGATGAATAAAGAAGATGTGGTACATCTATACAATGGAATATTAGCCATAAAAAGGAATGAAATTGGGACATCTGTAGAGACAAGGATGGACCTAGAGACTGTCATACTGAGTGAAGTGAGTCAGAAAGAGAAAAACAAATATTGTATATTAACACATATATGTGGAATCTAGAAAAATGGTACAAATCAACTGGTTTGCAAGGCAGAAATAGAGACACAGATGAGAGAACAAACATATGGACACCAAATGGGTAAGCGTGGTGGGGGGTTGGGGTGGGATGAATTGGGAGATTGAGATTGCCATATATACGTTAATATGTATAAAATAGATGACTAATAAGAAAAAATATCAAATTGTACACTTTAAATACATGCAGTATATATGTCAACTATATCTCAACAAAACTTTTTAAAAAGGAAAAAAAAATTTCAAGGAACATGAAAACTTAAGGAAACATGGCACCTCCAAAAAACACAATAATATACAGCAACTGACCCCACAAAAAAATGGAGCTCTGCAATTTGCCTAGTAAAGACTTCAAAATAGTTGCTTTAAGGAAGCTCGGTTAGCTATAAGAACACACAAAGACAATTCAACAAAATCAGGCAAACAATAAGCAAACAAAGTTAAAAGTTTAATAGAGAAATAGAAATCATAAAAAAAAAAAAAAGAACCAAACAGAAATTTTGGAGCTAAAGAATACAAAAGTGAAATGAAAAATGCAGTAACAGAGAATATCAACAGCAGACCTGATCCAGCAGAAGAAAGAATCTATCTTAAAGACAGATCATTTATCCAAATTATCCAGTCAGAGGAGAGCAAAGAAAAAAAAATAGTAAAAAAGCCTATATGAATTATGTGATAGCACTAATACAAACAAACTATACCACTAATAGAAACAACTCACAGAAACAGAAGAAACAATCCTAAAATTTGTATGGAACCACAAAAGACCTCAAATAGCCAAAGCAATCTTGAGAAAGAAGAACAAAGCTGGAAGCATCATGTTTCCTGATGTCAAACTACACTACAAAATTGTAATAAAACAGGAGGGTATAGGCATAAAAATAGACCCACAGATCAATGGAGTAGAAGAGAGAGCCAAGACATAAACTCATGAATATATGATCCATTAATTTACAACGAAGAAGCCAAGAGTATACAATGGAGAAATGATGATCTCTTCAATAGATGATCTTAGGAAAACATGACAGTCACATGTAGAAGAATGAAATTGGACCATGATGTTACACCATACACAAAAGTTAACTCAAAATGGATTAAAGACTTACATGTAAGACTTGAAACCACAAAATTCCTAGAAGAAAATACAAGCAGTAAGCTCCTGGACATCCATCTTGGTGATCAGTTTTTGGATTTGGCACCAAAAGCAAAGGCAACAACAACAAAATAAACAGATGGGACTACATCAAACTAAAAAGCTTCTGCACAGAAAACCATCAACACAATGAAAAATCAAACTACAAAAGCAAAGAAAAATTTGCAAATTGTACATCTGATAAGGGGTTAATATCCAAAATATATAAAGCATATAACTCAATAGCAAAAAATACAAATAATTAATTAAAAAGAGGGCAGAGAATCTGAATAGACATTTTTCCAAAGACATACAGATGGCCAAGAGATACATGAAAAGATGCTCAATATCACTGATTATATTGTACGACATCAACTGATTATATTGTAACCTGACGTTAATACACTGCATGTCACTGATACCCCAATTTTTAAGAAAGGAAACAACCTACACATTATTGGAGTCCCAGAAGGATAAAAGGGAAAAGGGGCAGAAAGTTATTTTAAAAAATAATGGCCGATGGGGGGAGAATGGATACTTGTATATGTATGGCTGAGTTGCTTTGTTGTGCACCTGAAACTATCACAACATTGTTAATTGGCTATACGCCAATATAAAATAAAAAGATTTTAAAAAATGGCTGAAAACTTCCAAAATCTGGGGAGAAATTTGAACATCCAAGTTTATGAAGCACATAAACCCCCAAAATATTCACCCACAAAGATCTTTTGTGAGACAAATTATAACAAAACTGTCCAAAATGAAACACAAAGAGAATTTTAGAAGGAGCAAAAGAAAAAAAATTCCTCACATACAAGGGGACCCCATAACACTATTAGCAGATTTCTCTGCAGAAATGTTACAGGCCAGAAAAGAGTGGGATGATATACAAAAAGTGCTGAAAGAAAAAACTGCCAACCAAGAATACTTTGCCTGGCAAAGTTGTCCTTCATAAATGAAGAAAAGATTAAAACTTTCCCCAAAAAATAAAAGCTGAGAGAGTTCATCACCACTAGATTTGCCTTACAAATAATGTAGAAGACAGTTTGTCAAAAGAAAGGGGAAAAAAAGCTAATTAGTAACATGAAAAGAAAATATATAAAAAATATATAAAACACACCAGTAAAGGTAAGTATATATTTAAATTCAGAATACTGTAATATTGTAATACAGTGGTATGTTAATTAACTCTAGAATAAAGATTAAAGGATGGAAATATTTAAAATAATTATAGCTATAATTTCTAGTAGGTATACAATATAAAAAGAGATAAATTATAACACCTAAAACATAAAACGTGGGTGGGGAGAGGAAAACAGTAGAGTTTTACATGCAATAGAAGTTATCAGCTTAAACTATATCTCAAAAATGTTTTCTGTAAGCCTCATGGTAACCACAAAGTAGAAATTTATAGTAGACACACAAAAGATAAAGAAAAGGGAATCAAAGCATACTACTGCAGAAAATCATCAACCACAAAAGAAAACAAGAGAGGAAGCAATGAAAAGGAACTACAAAATAGCCAGAAAACAATCAATACAAAGGCATTAATAAGTCCTTACAAATCAATGATTACTTTAAATGTAAATGGAGGGACTCCCCTAGTGGTGCAGTGGTTAAGCATCCACCTGCCAATGCAGGGGACACGGGTTCTGAACCCTGGTCCAGGAAGAGCCCACATGCTGTGGAGCAACTAAGCCTGTGAGCCACAACTACTGAGCCCATGTGCCACAACTACTGAAGCCCGAGCACCTAGAACCCATGCTCCGCAAGAAGAGAAGCCACTGCAATGAGAAGTCTGTGCACCGCAACAAAGAGTAGCCCCCGCTCACTGCAACTAGAGAAAGCCTGCACACAGCAACAAAGACCAAACACAGTCACAATAAATAAATGTATGTATGTATGTATGCATGTATGTAAATGGATTAAAATCTCCAATCAAATGGCACAGAGTGGCTAAATGGATAAAATCACAAGATTCAGTTATATGCTGCATACAGGAGACTCAACTCAGCTTTAAGGCTGCACATAGACTCAAAGTGAAAGAATGGAAAAGATTTTCCATGCAAGTGGAAACCAAAAGAAAGCAGTAATAGCTATGTTTATATGAGACAAAATAGATTTTAAGTCGAAAAATGTAACAAGAGACAAAGAAGGTCATAACACGATGATAAAGGGATCAATTCATCAAGAGAAGGTAACAGTTGTAAACATATATTCACCCAGTATCAGAGCACCTAAATATTTTAAGCACACACTAACAGATCTGAAGGGAGAAAGTGACAACACTATACCTTCTGCGGGGTGGGAGAGGAGGTGTGCTGGTTGACAGGACTCAGGTCCCAGGTATATGCTTCCTGACACAGACATTCTTGTTCCTGCGTGAAACCCCTGCTCCTCCCCTTGACCTTCAGGCACACTTGGTAAGTAGACGACACTGCCCTCTCCAAGGCCTGGCAATTGTCCCTCTGTACAGTGATTGTATCTGCCTCAATCTGAATACCAGCCTAGTCTGCCAAAATCAGATTTTGCTTTATTCTGCAAAAAAAAAAATTTTAGAATTCTCTCACCTCTGTCTTCCAAGTTTTGCAGTTTATGTTTGAAGCTAGTACTTTCCAGCAATGACTCTTGGGTCACAGTCTTCAAAAAAAAAAAAAAAAAAAAAAGGAAGAAAAGGCCACAAATACATGTATTTATGTCAAAATAAGGAAAACAGGGTGCTACATTATCCCTTAAGAAGGAATAAGCCTGTACATTAAGCAAACAGAACATTAATCCTGGAAAACCAGATGAGCAACCAGCAATCCAGCAATTAAATAGTACAATACCTCAGATATGTTTTCCTCAGCATCTGAGTGCTCCAAGGAAGAGAGGTCGCTCAGTGGGTGGGGACTTTGAAGCTCTGAGTATTAGAGAGAATCAATAGTTTTAAGGAAATAAACACACTAAGAAGCAGTGGAGGCAATACCATTTCACCATCAGTCTATACATTAAATTTCACCATACCCCACCCCCCCAAAAGGCACACCGTTCTAAAAAAAAAAAAAAAACCCCAAACCAAAAACCACTTTATATCTTTCAGGGCACTCATGGGTATTAAGTTTACAGGTCTATAAGATAAAATGAATAGCCAGTTACCCCCACTAGGTCAGCACCTTTAGTAGCTGCCCATCTGGCCCCAAATCCATGACAAGGATTCCATCACCTCAGTGTGGTCCTTCTCTTTCCTCTCTTAGATCCACTTGCTTATCCCTCTTACTCTCTGCTATATTTCCCTCTCTCCTATTTTCCTTTCCCTGCTTCTATGCTTCTAGTGGCAGCCAAACTAACAGGCTGGCAGGCATGTGCTTGCTAATACGCTAAGCTGCAGAATGACAGAGGTGAAGAAAACAAAATCCCCACTCTCACAAATCTAAAAGATGTGAATTGTTTCCATAGAATACAGTGGGGGTTGAGATAAACCTTATTGGTCCAGGGTTGGCACACTCTGGCTCCTCAGGCCAAATCCAGCCTGCCACCTGGTTTAATCAAGTTTATGGAAACACAGCCTTGAGCACTGGTTTACATCTTGTCTGGGGCTGATCTGGAACTACAAATGCAGAGTTGAATAGCTGCAACAGAAACTCTAGGGACCGAAAAGCAAAATATAATTACTATCTGGTCCTCTACAGAAAAAGTTTCCCAACCCCTGCAATAAATCATCATTTGAGCTTCTTGCTGTTTTAAGAGAGGAAGAGCGCCAGCAAGTTTTATGCACAAGCTGATTCCAAATGTTAAAACAGAATTAAAACACAACGTCCTTGGGCTTCCCTGGTGGTTAAGAATCTGCCTGCCAATGTAGGGGACGTGGGGTTCGATCCCTGGGCTGGGAAATCCCACATGCCAAGGAGCAACTAAGCCCGTGCACCGCAACTACTGAGCCTGTGCTCTAGACCCTGCAAGCCACAACTACTGAAGCCTGAGCGCCTAGTGCCCGTGCTTCACAAGAGAAGCCACCACAATGAGGAGCCCACGCACCACAATGAAGAGTAGCCCCTGCTCTCCACAACTAGAGAAACCCCATGTGCAGCAATGAAGACCCAAAGCAGCCAATAAATTAATTAATTAAAACAACAACAACAAAACACAATGTCCTCTGTCTTTTGTTAATGAGGACATAAAAGAGAAGATTAATCATACCTTCACACTTTCTTCAACAGATACTAAAATAAACATGTTTTGCTTTTACAGACTACCTTTCCCAACATATAATTGTTTTTCTATGTAAATCGAAAGAAAATCACATACCTGTTTTCTGGGCAGAATCTTCAGGAGTTAAAAAGGCAGAACTACTCTGAAATTTTGTTCCAGAAACTTTTGGAGGTGTGACATTATTTTGCCTGGAGGTATCTTTCCATAATGGTGTTAGAATTTTAGCCTAAAATATAGTACTTTTTAAAAAGTGTTAACATTCACAACCACTCAAAGCAAATTAACAAAACATTCCAAGACACTTCCAATATCCTTTAAAAATGTTTAAGCATTGGATATGCTCCATTTGAAAAAAAAAACAGTAAGGCCATAAGATTCCAGGGTTTGGAAGCACATTAGGTCACGTATCAACTGATAACTCCAACTCAAAGATGACTCTAAGTCATGTTCTCAGAGTGCGGTCTCAGAGCACAGCATCAGCAACACCTGAGAACTTGATGGCAATGCAAATTCTCAAGCCCAACTGACAATGTACTCAGTCAAAAACTCTGGGACAGGAGACCCAGCAACCTGCAGTTCAGCGAGCCATCTCGGTCATTCTGGTGATTACTATAGTCTGAGAACCACTGCCCTAAGTCAGGAGTCAGCAAACTACAGCTCATTATAAATAAAGTTCTTGTAAATAAAGTTTTATTGGAACACAACACATCCATTCATTTGAGTATTGTCCACGGCTGCCTTCACACTACAATGGCAGAGTTGAATAGTTGCTAGAAACCATAAGCCCGAAAAGATGAAAATATTTACTCATCTGGCCCTTCACAGAAAAGGTTTGCCACCCCCTGCTCTAAGTTATTCTCATAAACTCCAGCACAGAGAATTGAGTTTTAGATAGCAGTGTCTATATAAAGTCAGCAATGCCCTCACAGAAAATCAGCAGACTTGTCAGTTGCGTACCTTAAATTTATAGATTCTCAAAGCTTTGATACCTATTATTTGGTATCAAATAATTTCTTGGTACCTATTATTTTTAAAGCTATACAGTGCTACAAAACTCTTCTTTTGGCCTATTTCTTACTGATAACTCCTTATCTCAGGTTGAACTATTCAACAAATATTTAGGCACTTGCTCTGGCTCACAGGTTTGAGCTATAAAATCTCTGTCATTACAGAACATGAAGAGTCCCTTAGACTCACAGAGGGTAACACTGTCCCCCCCAGGCTGATGGAGGAAGGCAGGTCAGACAGGGAGAGCACATAACAAGGCACAATTAGAGCAGTAACAACCCTGTATTTCTGTACAGGCAAGCAGGGTGCTGTTGATGCCATCAGAATCCCAGCAGCTGCCCTTAGAAAATTCTTAAACACTTCACACTATACTCCGTAGTATGTGTGTGTGTATATAGATACACATATATATATAAAATATATGTACATACATATTTTATATATAAGTATATATATTTTATGCATATAAAATGTGCACAATTATTATATACTATGTATCATATATACATGATTATATATTGCATTATATATAAAATATATCATATATACTATATATATACACACACTATACTATATACACTATCTATCTATCTAATTTCATTTGACTAAGAAAAAAAGCCAGCTGCTGAGAGAGGTAATTCAACTAAAAACATGATAAATTAAGCTTTGATTTGATCTGGAGGACACTCATGTCCATGTTCTTAACTACTTTGGTATAAAACAAGGATAACTGAAGGGATTTAAGAAACTTTCAGGGTTTATTCAATATTTATATAAGCCTGAAGATATTTCAACTGCCTCCAAAATAAAGATTTAAATGTTTAAATCATTAAAATCTTTGGGAGTATCATGTCAACAAATTGAAAACTAAAGGAAGGGGACTTCCCTGGTGGCACAGTGGTTAAGAATCTGCCTGCCAATGTAGCGGACACAGGTTCAATCCCTGTTCCAGGAAGACCCCACATGCTGCGGAGCAACTAAGCCCGTGCACCACAACTATTGAGCCTGCACTCTAGAGTCCGTGAGCCACAACTATTGAGCCCATCTGCCGCAACTACTGAAGCCCACATGCCTAGAGCCCATGCTCCACAACAAGAGAAGCCACAGCAATGAGAAGCCCACACACCACAACAAAGAGTAGCCCCTGCTCACCACAACTAGAGAAAGCCGGTGTGCAGCAACGAAGACCCAACACAGCCAATAGATAGATAGATAAATAAATAAATTTATAAAAAAGAAAGAAAACTAAAGGAAGATTTAAACCAAGGAGTTTATTTTAAAGTATAAATTCAAAGGAGCATACATTTGCAGAAACTCAGAATAGCCCAGATTTCATGCATAGTTCATAACAAACATCTTGCAACAAACCTGCAATCAATGAAAAAAGATCCTAAACTTTTACCCAAGATTCATATAAAAGTTTAGAAGTCCTCGAAGTTTCTGTTGAAAGTGCTTTACATACTAGCAAACCACTGGATGGTTATTCTTATATTCCAGAATGGAGGGGTTTTTTTGTTTTTGTTTTTTGAGAAGTAAAGGTAGTTTAACCCTAAACAGACCAATTTGTTTCAAGCTTACACCATAAGGGCACACGGCAGCCCAGACAAAACGTACTTACTTGGTCTTTCTCAAGGTCTCTGCTACTCCTGGGAGGGAAACGTGGCAAGACTAGAATGTAAAGGGAATAAGAATACAATGGGTAAGTTTACTGATGAGAAATACCAAAATACACACCAGAGGCAACTCCCACTTCCTGCAGCCTGCGGAAATGTCTAGCTCTTTAGATCTAATTATTCAACTTTATTCCCCACGACCCAGATGAATTCTCGGCTCCAGGTACTGTTCCTGAACGCTGGTCTCACATCCTTCTAGTTTTACCTAATTAGAATGCTTCCCTTTTTCCACACCTCTTCAAATCCTATCCTTCTCCCAAGGATTAGCCAAGGTCCCACCCAGCTCTTCCTTGAAGCTTTTCCTGATGATTTCAGCTTACGTCAGATTCCTCTCATCTGAACTCCTTACTCCATTATCTACAGCTCATAGTAACAATTATTAGTCAATTCCATGTTCTTTCATACGTTTCATGCATGAACATTTTCCTTTTCTTGTCTAATTATAGCAGGGAAGGAGGATCACATGATCATATATCTCTTTGGTACCGACTCCCATCCCATACTGAAAAATGAATACCTGCTGATTTATTTGAAAAGTAACTGGAAAGAAAACACATACCAAACTTACCTTTTAAGCTACTTCTGGTTCTTGTCTTTTTTCTGCTAGGATATGACTTTAGGGATTTCCGTTTTTGGTTACTGGTACTGGTCCAAGATAGTTCACTGGCACTAGTACTTGAATCCTGACTACTCTCCGAGAAGAGATGTTTCCTATAATTAAACTTTTACAAACACAGGTGACAATGAGAATTATTAAAAGGGCATTAGTACCATTTATATACATTTAAACATATGACTACAAAGTTAGGCAAAAGAAAAGTAACTCCTTCTTCTAGAAGACTGGGCTCTCTTACATAATAAAAGGGCACAGAAGTAAGGAGAAGAAAAAGAAGATTATTTTATTAGTCAGTTCTCCACCAAGCTGCTGTTGTAAAAGATGACAAAATCCTCTCTAACCAAATACTTGTAACTGTAGAGGTTCCAAAAGCTGATGCACCTGATTATAGGGCCAACACTACTTTCAAAATACTAACCCACAGGACTGAGAACCACCACTAAAAGAAAGCCAGAAGGAGCTTTAACTTGTTTGTTTGAAGCCCACGATCTCTTATTTTAGAGAAAGAAAATTTCATTTACTATTCATATAGAGATTTTTTTTTTTAATGCACTGACTGCAGACTTAAAGCACTGTGCTTCCCAAAGCAAGAAAAACAATGTAGAGATGGAAACCGGTGCACACAGGAAGGAAACCACATCACTGCCTCAGAGCAAAAAGTTTCTTTTCAATTTGTTAATACTTCTGATTCTATCCAGAGTAAATCTCAGCTGCTAGTAGGTCTTTAACACTTCTACTTCATAATCTTTTTTTTTTTTTTTTTTTTTTTTTTAAGGAAGCAAGAACAGGCTTTTTGCTCAAAGCCTAATACAAGGAAAAGTACAATTTGATACAACTTTGTTATTCTCTGTTGTATTTACTTGGGGGTTTACCAACTATTTGTTACAACTAATGCTGACTTTCCATTTGAAAGTGAAATGCTTTCTTTTAAAATAAGCTTAAGATAAATTTAACAGAGAAACATAAAGAGCAGACCAATGGCAAAGTGTGAAGATAGTATGCAAAGAACTGACACATGGGAAGGACTGCCCCCAAAACAATGAAAATGATTCCATTACCGACGTCTTTGTTTCTTGCTTTCTGTCACCCTCAAAAGATTCTTCCCTAAAAGGCAAAATACGGTGAATTAACAGAATTGTACCACCAACACCTTCTCCTTTGCCAACTTCAGAGCACTTTTTTTCCCCCTTCACGTGCCCTTTGATTGTGAGCCCAGTGTATAGGAAGTACCCCATTCTGCGACAAACTTTTTATCTTGCAATCCATTTCCATACATCTTTGGCTAACTGGCTATTTAATACAAAACAAACCTTTGTTGAGCCCCTCTCTGTTGGCCATACAAAGAACAGGATGGCAGGGTGACAGCAGCAAGGAAGCAGAGAGTGTGGCCATGCTACAGAGCAGTATCCTGCCTGGCTCTGCCTTAGAATCAACTGGGTGCTCAAAAAGCAAGCTTTTCCTGATGACTAGTGATGTTGAGCATCTTTTCATCCACTTACTGGCCATTTGTACATCTTCTCTGGAGAAATATCTATTCAAATCCTTTCCCCATTTTTTTAATTGGGTGCTTTTTTTGCTATTGAATTGTAGGAGGTCTTTATATATTTTGGATTTTAACCCCTTATCAGATACATGGTTTGCTATTATCAAAAAACCAAAAGACAAGTATTTCTATTTGCTACCATATAGAAAGAAACTTGATTTTTTTTGTATATTAATCTCGTATCCTTCAATTTTGTTAAACTGGGGAGTTGTTTGGGGCAGCACTTCAGACAGGGAAGATGAAAAAGCTCAGGAGATGGATGGAGGTGATGGCTGCACAACAATGTGAGTGTTCCTAATGCCACTGAACAGTACACTTAAAATGGTTAAGATGGGGACTTCCCTGGTGGTCCAGTGGTAAAGAATCCGTCCTGCAATGCAGAGGACAAGGGTTCATTGCCTGGTTGAGGAGCTAAGACCCCACATGCCACAGGGCAACTAAACCCGCATGCCACAACTAAAGAAGAGAAAACCCGCACACCACAACTAGAGAGAAGCCCACGTGCCACAACAAAAGATCCCGGGTGCTACAACTAAGACCCAAAGCAGCCAAAAAATAATAAACAAACAAATAAAATCTGCATCCTCCAAAAAATTGGTTAAGATGGTAAATTTTACATGATGTATATTTTATCACAATTTAAAAAAATTCGTCTTATACTGTTAGTTTGTATGTGTATAGTTTTGGTAGGGGTAGAGTAGGATAATCAAATAGCTAGTTAAAAATCCCACTAGGGGATTATAAATAGAGAGGGACCTTTAGGGAGACCCCTGTAAGTTAATGATCACTCAGGGAAGCAATTGGAAAATCAAGAAGCAAAGCAGGCTTGCTTAACAACGAAACTAACAGCAAAAATATACATCAAGTCAATGACGTCTGCATCTTGCTGGCTGAGGTCAGTAAGTTAATGATCCCTAGGACACACTCCTCTGCACACACTAAAAACAAAATTATAGGGCAAAGGTGACATTCCAAAGTAGAAGACCTTCATTATACTGACACCTGAGATGATTTACCGTATTTTAGCACATGCTACCATCCTTCTGCTGATTTGACTAGCTCTCTGACAGTCCTGGTTTGGCCGTGTAGGGACAAGAAAACTCCCCCACCTGACATGGAGGAGGAGCTGATGATGGAAGCTTGATGTCTACTCAAGAGTGAGGAAGAAGGTGGTCTTCTCCCCTCCCCACTTTTCCTTTGATTATAAAATTGTAACCCATTAAATGTTCGGGGCAGAGTCCTCTCGCCTGCCCACTTGCACCTCTCACAAGCATCCTATACTAACAAACTCTCTTTACCTATTACTCTGCCTCTTGCTGAATTCTTTTTGTGCTGAGACAGAAGAACCTATGTTCTACTGAGTTCCAAAACGTGTTTTGCAGTTTCAGTCTGAATTTAAAAGCTGTTGCAGGTGCTGTTTTATTCCAACATAAAAGAGCTAAAGAGCTCTAAACAGTACCCAAGATTTCTTTGCAATAATGGCACGTGAATGTCCCATTTAATGGAAGTACGCATTTGCAGACAAAGAAACAGAGACCCAGAGATGAACAGATTACTGTGGTCTGGAATTCTTACCTCAGAGTCTGTGGTGTTATTGTTAGATGGTTCTAGGGGAATTATGCACCCTGCCGAAGTCCAAGACCTACCCTTCTGCTCTACGTGGAAATATTCTATAGGATGACAAGCATGCAGCCCCTTCCCAAAGACGAATCTGGACTTCAAGGAGCAGCAGCAGCAATGATCCACACTTCCCAGGATGAAAAGAAGGATTCTCAGATTCCGGCTGGGCTGAGGAATTCCCTCACTGTGGAACGGAGGAGCTGAGAGGCACAGAGAGTGGCAGCAGGTTGCTGGGAAGAGCAGAGCCCTGGCAGGACGGCTGCAGGGTTGCCTCACAGCGGCACACTTCCGGCTGCATAGCCCCAGCCAGCTCCCCACTTCTGGGGCAGATCTGAGAGGAAGAGGTGAAGCCAGAAGAAAGCTGGATGGCTCCAATGATCTTAAAGAATGAGACACATGCCTGGGCAAGAAAGTGTGATGAGAAGAAAGCAGAGGGATAGAGCAGGTTTCTACCCTCTTCTAGTCGATAGTGATCTTTGAACAATAGGTAGCTATAGCGATGGTATAAAAACACTACTTTTTATTTCCTGGCTCATGGCCTGACAGCAATGTAGGCTCTATTCCTGGCTTAGAACTGTCATTTTTTAAGGTCAAGAAAGAACAAATTTCACAGCGTGACAGAGAGTGCTTTACACTAACATTATAAAAGGAGAAACTGAGCCGTTCATATATAAATTGTAAACTCTTAAAGCCCCAAAACAATATATGCTGACATGGAAAAACAATAGGAAAGATACCTAGTAATTCAAAGAAGAAGATTGGTATTGGGGAGGTGGAGCCACAATAATATGTAGCAATGAACGAAGTGAATAAAGGAAATGATAACCCACTGAGGACCCTTTGGGGGATTGTGTGGTTCTGGCAGAGGAGTGAAGAAATAGCCCACGTCAGTACTGCATCTGTTCATTCATTCATCAGTCCGTCCATCAATGAAATTAGATTACTGAATCTATTGATGAGAATGTCTAGCAACTAGAAGCCTCAAAGATCTGCACTTCCAATGCAGGGGGCGTGGGTTCAATCGCTGGTTGGGGAACTAGGATCCCACATGCTGTGTGGCGCAGCCAAAAAGAAAAAAAAATCAAATAGAACCCTCAAAGACTGCTGGTGGGAATGCAAAATGCTGCAAAGACTTTGGAAAACATTTTGGCAGTTTTTTAAAAAGTTGAACATATACCAATTATGATCCAGCTATCCCATTCCTATATTTTTACCCAAAAGAAAAGAAATCACATTTCCATACAAAGACTTACACATGAATCCTAAGGGCTTCACTTGTAACAACAAAAAACTGGAAACTCAAATGTCCATCAACAGGAGAATGGATAAACAAGTTGTGATATAGTCATACAGTGGATCCACTAGTCTCCACTACTTGGTGATATAAAAGAATGAAGTGTTGATAAAACAGGCTGAATCTCAAAATTATTACACTGAATGAAAGAAGCTAGGAAAAAGAGTGCCTACTCTTCAATTCCATTTAAATTAGATTTTTAAAACTACAAACTCATCTATAGTGACAGAAAGCAGATCAGTGATTGCCAAAGGTGGGGGTGGGAATGGAGAAAGACAGGAGGGAGGGATTTCAAAGGGGCAGGAAGAAATTCTTGGAGATGACGGATATGGTCCTTATCTTGATTGTGGTGATGGTTCCTGGGTATAAACATATGTCAAAACTGTATGTCAAAAGTCTGATGTTGGGACTGCCCTAGCGGTGCAGTGGTTCAGAATCCGCCTGCCAATGCAGGGGACACGGGTTTGAGCCCTGGTCCGGGAAGATCCCACAAGCTGCAGAGCAACTAAGCCCATGCACCACAACTACTGAGCCTACGTTCTAGAGCCCACGAGCCGCAACTACTGAGCCAGTGTGCTGCAACCACTGAAGCCTGTGTGCCTATAGCCTGTGCTCCACAACAAGAGAAGCCACCACCCGTGCACCACAATGAAGAGTAGCCCCTGCTCATCACAACTAGAGAAAGCATGTGCGCAGCAATGAAGGCCCAATGCAGCCAAAAATAAATAAAATAAACTCATAGGACTGTATGTGAAAGTTTAAAAAACTTGATGTTGAAGTGTACATCAAATTGTACACTTTAAATGTGTACAGTTTATTTTATTTCAATTATATCTCAATAAAGCTGTAAAAAAAAATCAAACGCATGACCCATTCTTCAGAGGCCTACGTGGAAAAGTGACAAATAAAATAATGCCAAGGAATCCATGTTTTCTGGCGAGGGATATTCAGTGTCCTGCTACAGGAAACTACATCACCAAAGATAACATTAGGGCTACAATGGTAGACACTTGTAGGTCAAGAGAATGTTCCAGCCCTGCTCAGATCATTCTACAGAAAAATGCACACAACACTCTCTCTTTGTGTGGAGCACGGCCTGATGCAGGAGAGGGGGAAACCCAGAGAGTCAAATTGTAATTAACAAGTCACGTTAATAGCAATCTACGTGGTTTGAGTTTTGAAAAACCACTTACCTAGGTGTATCATTTAATTTAGCCACCTGCATTTTTGCTGATGGTTCTTGTAAATCTAAAGAATACTCGAGCTTTGAAGTAACTTCCAAGCATGCAAATGAAAAACAAAAGTTATTGAGCATCTCAGGTGAACATTTAAATATACCAGTCAAGTCTTATGATAGAAAAATATCTGACCTTTTCGTGTATCATCCAATTCCGATTTTTCAAGTGAATTATCAGCTGTATTTGTTTGCTGCAGGAAAAATAGAAATATATGTTTAATTATGATGTCTTTGAGAATTTTCAGAGCCACTTTACATCTCCAAAGAAAAGTATTTGAACACTAAGATATCAGGCTCTTTGGTCATTAGATTTAGCTCCAAATGACTGTTGGCTATTCCAAAACATCAATACCCACCCTCAGGAGAAGATTTGCCACCAAAGACAATCAGAGTGTCTCAAAGTTACTAAGGGAAACATCAAAGGAAGACTTACAAAAATGTCTTCAACAGCATCATAATTGTTGAGATATGTACAAGTTCCCCAAAAGACAATCTATCTGGAGGAATAATCTTTGGTGTATTTGTTTTTTTAAAAAAAAATCATAACTGTTATCACACTTCTGTATATGTCCACATAAAGAAACATAAGAAAATGGACTGAACACCTATACATGCCAAGCAGCATGTTCGGTACTTTATATATATTAGGTTTTTAATCCTAAGAGGGCCACACTGTAAACCAGCTGTTACCTTTGTTTTATAGATGAGAAGCCTCCGCCTCAATGATGTTAAGTAACTTTCCCAAGTTCCCACAATCAGTAAGTGAAAACCAGGTCTGATTCCAAACATTAGACTGCTTTTCCAGATCCCAAACGAGGGAATGAGGCAAAGCCAGCCAAGTCACACATTCCACAGGAGAACCAAGTTGAGTGAAAGGCGAGAAAAAAAAAACACGGCAGGCAAGAGTAACTTTATAAAGGAGGGCACAGTCAAAAAAGAGAGATGTTTGGCCAAGAGAAAATGGACAACAAGCCAGGAAGTCAGCTTCCACCTGCCAGCATCCTGGTGGATACGGTTCAGAATCTTGTCCCCGGCTCCCTGTACTCACAGCAGGCTCAGACTGGTTATTTAAGGGGAGAGCTGTTAGGCAGTGGTCATCTCCAGCACTGGTTAACTCCGCCAGCTGGGTGGATTCCCTTGCTTGGTCTATGCACAGTAAGAAAAGAGCAATGAAAAAGGGTAACGATAACCACACATAATGCTGTGTACACCCTGCAAATGCTGTTCGTGAGATTCACATGCTAGTACATCGCCATCTTGCGGTCAGAGCTGGGAATTAGGACCTGCCTCAAACACATCAAAAATCTGCCAGCCCCTTGGAAAACCGCTTTTGGGTCTAACTCATAAGATTCATGTAATCTGTGCAGGGCCAGCTTTGTGGCGAGACAGGGCCCTCCACACCCCCATCACTTGCCTCCTGCTACCCCGTTATTATTTCTCCTTTGTCATTTCCAGTTGACCCCAAGAGAGACTGTATCAGGGGGAGGAAATAAGGTTGAATTAGCAACTTTTCTTTCTCTAAAGGTATAACAACACATTACTTACTCTTATGACCACAGGTTTTCCGTGATCTCTTTCAAGTAATATTTTATCACTGCTTCTATAGGGGACCCAGGTAAGAAATTTTGTTATTTCCCAACATACCCGTCTCTTTTTCGTGGCTGCTGGGAATCTCAGTGTCTTCTTTCTCAAACTCACCAAAAAGGTCGGAGGAAGTTTTTGTCCGGTCAGGCATCACCTGAAATGCAAACCAAAAGCCACATGATTTTTAAAAGCAGCAATTCTTTTAAAAATTTAACAGTAACAGACCTAAAGAGAAGTAGACAGCAATACAATAACAGTAAGGGACTTTAATACCCCACTTACATCAATGGATACATCACTTAGATGGAAAATCAGTAGGGAGATATCAGTCCATCTAATCTAAATGACATTAGATCAGATGGACTTGAAATATGCATAACATTCTACCCCAAAGCAAAAGAATACACATTCTTCTCAAAAACACATGGAATGCAGGATAGATCATATAAAACAGGCCACAAAGTCTTAATACATTTAAGAAGACTAAAATCATATCGAGCATCTTTACCAACCACAATGGTGTGAAACTAGAAATCAATTACAAGAAGAAAACTGGAAAATTCACAAATAAAAAGTGGAGATTACATAACACACTTCAGAAAAATCAATGGGTCAATGAAATAATCAAAAAAAGAGATAAAAAATAGCTTTTGGCAAATGAAAATGGAAATACAACATACCAAAACTTATGAGATGCAGCAAACGCAGTTCTAAGAGGGACGTTCATAGTGATAAAAGCCCACATTAAAAAAAAAAAAAAGATCTCAAACAACATAACTTTACACCTCAAGGAACTAGAAAAGAAAAATAAATGAACCCAAAGTTAGTAGAAGGAAGAGAATAACAAAGAACATAATGGAAATAAAATAGAGAATTAAAAAAACAGAAAAGATCAATGAAACGAAGAGCTGGTTCTTTGAAATATAAACACAACTGACAAACATTTAGCAGGATTCACATTTAAAACAGGACACTATTTAGCCATAAAAAAGAAGCAAATCCTGCCATTTACAACCATATGGATGGACCTCGAGGGCATTATGAAAAGTGAAATAAGTCACAGAAAGACAACACTGTATAATCTCACTTATGGGTAGGATCTTAAAAACAACAACAAAACAAAACCAAGCTCATAGATACAGGGAGCAGACTGGTTTCAGAGGCGGGTGTTGAGGATGAAATGGGTGGAGGGGGTCGAAAGGTACAAACTTCCTGCTTTAGAATGACTATGTCGTGGGGATGCAGTGTATACAGCATGGTGTCTATAGTTAATACTACCACATTGCATATCTGAAAGCTGCTAAAAGAGTAAAAGTTCTCAGAAGAAAAAAAAAAACCTCTAACAATGTCGATGGCTGTCAAGCAGTCTCGTTGTGGCAATTATCGCACAATATGTACAAAAATGGACTCATTATGATTTACACCGGAAACTAACACAACGTTTTACGTCAATTATATCTCAGTTTTCAAAACCCCAACATGGAAATGTAAGAGACATGAAACACACTAAAACAGACTCAGATAATTAAGCATTAAACATGGCACCTCTGTGTCTTCTCCTAAAGCTTTAATGGAGGCTTGTGATATGTTGAACTGCGATTCAAAATGGATTTCTATTTTCGTCACTTCTTTGTTTCTGATATTAACAGGCTTCTTCAGGTAAATTTTGAGCATCTTCATCTCAGTTTCTAGCAAAAAATAAACCAATATAGATCCACATACTGAAAGGTTATTGTTTTAAATTTTAAAATTTAAAATAAAGGCACAGATATTTGTTCACTGTCCAGATTCTTCTGTAATGAGAAGTTGAAATTATTTTAATAAAGTTACTCTGAATTTATTTTTATTAGATGCACGTGTATTTTTATACACACACACACACACAATATGTCTAAGTAGTTAATCTTGCAGAAATAGAAGTAACTTAGCAGCATAGCAATTGAGAGAGTTTTGCCTTCTAAAGTTCGCTCCATTTTTTAAAGAACATTTGTGAATACAAAGCTATCATCTGTAACAGGTATTTTACTTCTTAATACAGTAACCACAACCTTCATTCTTATTCTTTCTCCCTTAGATCCCACTCATTTCTAAAATCAAAATAAAACCCACTGTTCCAGATATACAAACTGGAATAATCCACACTCATCTCAACAGATTCCACTTAAAGAAATGGAAATATTCTCGAAAGAGGCCTAATTCTCAGACAACAGTCTCCTTGAGGGCCTCCTACCAGGACATCAGCCCTTTACTGACAAACAGTAATGGGTTTTAGAAGAGAGGAGAGTTTAGACAATTCATAGCAAGCCCAAGAAGAAGCCACTAAGTACAAGCTGTGTTGGAAGCAGCAGGGGCGAAAGGAGTAAAACCCATGGAAGAGCAGGCAAACCTCAGGGTCACAAATCGATGAGAGTGGAAAGAGGGAAAAAGAGACACACCTGGGTCTAGCTGTCCTTGAAATGTGGCTGGTACAACATGGGCTGCATTATAAGCATAAAATACACACTAGTTTGTGAAGACATAGTACTAAAAAAGGTAAGATATCTCATTAATTGTTCATACTGATTACATGTTAAAATGTTAATATTTTGGACATATTGGGTGAAATATATATTACTAAAATTAATCCACTTGAAAAAAAAACTTTTTAATGAGGATACTAGAAAGTTTTTAACTAAATATATGGTTCAGATCATATTTCCACAGGACAGTGCTGGCCTCTAGTAAAGTTCAACAATCCCCCAAATGCTGATCTTACTGCAGGGAACGTCTCTAAAACCCTGCGCCAAAAGTAATTATAAACAATGTCTGAAAAAGTAAATAGCTAGTTGGGCTGTGGGGCTCAACGCAAAGGCACAAGGGCAAGAAGAAACAGCCCAAAGGCTGCCCTCAACAGGCTCCTAAAACACTGCCAACCCCTTAGCAGAATGCGCTCTGCCTGCAAAAGGCAAGTCTTGTACCCACTGCTTGCTACACAAGCCTCAGGTTCCTCGGCTATAAAACTAAAAAGTCACACCTATTTCCTTCAGCTACTGTGAGGCACTTTATGAATTTTAGAGTCTCCCTGAAACGTGACATATTTATGAAGTGTAGAATATTAACTTTGACAAGCTGGTTACTGCAAACCACCTCAGCAACGAAGTTCGGGGTTCAGAAACTTAAAGTATGCAAAGTAATGTTAGGGGTACCACAATCAGAAAATCCATGGAAGTCTTTATAAAATATTGACTTCAGAGTAAACACCAATGATGTTTTGCATATCTTAAGTGAATAGTAACAGGAAATGACTATATAAATTGTTACTCTTAATTCATACTTATGATTGTATTTAATTTACATTTCCAGTGAGATGTTTATAAACCCCTTTCCTTCACTACAGATAGGAGACACCTCCAGCTCAACATATATCATCTTTCCAAATCTGTGACTACAACTGCTGGCTTCTGCTTCTTCCTGTCTGACTCCGCAAGAAATATATATTTGATCTTGGCCTTGATTCCTGATACAGAGCTCCTAAAGCCCATTTTAAGTGATGGGGTGTTAGGAGCATCTTTTGTTCTAACATTTGGTCTTTGACCCTGGTTCCTGACACCTGAGCTTCTAAGGCCCGTGGAATCCTTGGAGTGATGAGTGTTTTGTGAGATAATGAGGTGACTAGGGGCTAGAGGACCCTAGACAACGTCAGGATGCCGACTAGTCACCAGAAAGACCAAGGTGTGGTTAGAGGGTTGGAACTTCCAACTCCCCAACCTTCGGGGGAGAGGAGAAGGACCAAAGATTGAGTTAATATTTGATTATGCCTACATGATAAAGCTTCCATAAAAATCCCCAAACTACAGGGTTCAGAGAGCTTCCAGGTTGGTGAACACAAACATTTCAAAGGGTGATGCACCCCAGCTCCTCAAAAACAGAAACCCCTGCACTTGGGACCCTGCTGGATCTTGCCCTGGCTATCTCTTCACCTGCCTGTTCATCTGTATCTTTTATTATATCCTTTATAATAAACTAGTAAATGTAAATGCGGGTTTCCCTGAGTTCTGTGAACCATTATAGCAAATTATCAAACCCAAGGAGGAATGTGTGGGAACCTCGGATTGGTACCCAGTTGGTCTGAAGTACAGGTGTCAGCCTGAGACCTGCAAGTATCATCCGAAGTGCGGGCAGTCTTCAACATCCCTTCCTTCTCCCAGAGCTTCACGGTGAAAGGCTTTCCTCCTCTCTGCCACTTCCTTTACTGCCTAATCTAGCCCCAATTTCCCTCTTTTTCTAATATTTAATAGGAGAAATTAAAAATAATAATGCAAGTGATTCTTGTTCAAAGAAATTCAAATTGTGTCTGTGGAATGCAACTGTCTAGTCTTACATCTGTTTGTAAACTAATTTCAGCATTGCTTATACTTGTGTGATTCTTGGTATTCTCCTGGTTATTACGTCTACTAATTTCCTCATTAATTGATGAAATCTTTAACCCACATGTATATATGTATGAGGGCCATGATTTTACCTTTTCAAAAATTATCCTTTGTATGCATACGTACGGCTAATTCACTTTGCTGTGCAACAGAAGCTAACACAACATTGTAAAGCAACTATATGCCAATAAAAGATTAATTAAAAAAATACCCTTTAACAAAACACTGAAGTTAACTTACGTACACAAGAAATTCCAGCAAGGAACACTCAGGGCCAAGGAAGGATTCCCTTATCCTAAGTAATCCCATGGGAGAACCGTCAGAATTCAAGGCTAGGAAGGGTGGGTTTGTTCTTTCCAGGACTCGTATGATGAGAGTCACGTTCTTCATTACGTTTCACTTTTCACCCTGGCTTTCAGAAAGCTAAGCACCAAATCTGAATCCCCATGGTGGCCAATTTAGATCAGCCTTCATGACAGACATTTTTATTCTTATCTGTGGTTCCAATTTTCCATTTCTATTATTTTGGTATAAATATGCAAGCTACCCTAAATCCCTTGTGAAAAGAAGTGAAGTATAAAATCCATATAATTAAATATTAAACAGTATTTAGTTTTAATTCATTAGTAAACCCAATTACTTTAAAAATATTATGTATGCTGAGTTACTTTCAAAACATCCCTTTATGTTTTGGAGACCCAATTCAGGAATCCTGGTCAAGTGTGATTATATCTGAATGGCTGAACTGGACCAACAACTTACTTCTACCTACCCAGAAAAGGATCACTCCTGATTCCACGCCCCTCAGCTCTATCTACCAGGCAGAGCAGAAAGGTGAGTGACGGAGATTTATGAAGAGGGGGTCAGAGGGCTGATATTTAAATACAGGTTGCACATACCTACATAACTCATCCATTACCATTGTAAGTATGTGGGAAACAGAGGGCAGGTACTATAACCATTTTTAAAAATTATGGTACAAAACATAAAAATGGTTAACAAGGTAAATATCCAGTGTAGAGTTCAGCACTCTATTCACATTGGTGTGCAACAGATCTGCAGAACTTTTTCATCTTGCAAATCTGAAATTCTGTACCCATTAAACAACTCCCCATTTCCCCTTCCCCACAACCCCTGGTAATCAGCATTCTACTTTCTGTCTCTATCAATCTGACTACTTCAGATACCTCAATCAAGTGGAATCATACAGTATTTGTCTTTTTATGACTAGCTTTTTCCACTTAGCACGATGTCCTCAAGATTCATCTATGTTGTAGCATGTGTGTGTCAGAATGTCCTTTCTTTTTAAAGCTAAATAATAGTCCACTGTAGGTATAGATCACATTTCGTTTATCCATTCATCCGTCAATGGACACTTGGGTCGCTTCCACCTCTTAACTCTTGTGAATAGGCTGCAATGAACACTGGTGTGCAAATCTCTTCAAGTCCTGCTTTCAACTCTTCTGGATATATATCCAGAAGTGAAATTGCCAGATCATATGGTGATTCTACTTTCAATTTGTTGAGGAACTATAACCATTTTTACAATGAGCAAACCAGGCAAGTAACTGAAGCCTAAAGTTACAGAGTGGAGGAGTCACCCATCTTTGCCCTGGGCACAGCCCTCCCTCCACTACACTCACCACCTCCCTCTACCTCAAGTGCAGGCAAAGTTCTCTCTGGGATTAACTAAACATATACTGTAGCTGTAAGCAGAAACAGTACTCAGGACTAAATGTGGGGTAGTTTAGACTTAACATCTTACCTATTACGCTGAAATTAATCACTGCTTCCTTCAAAAGTCTTACTGCATCCCACAGAGCACTCTTGGAAAAAATAAGTGAAATTCATGAGCCCATGCTTGGATATGAACACTCTCTAAGCGCTGAGATCTAAACAGGAATCGAACATGATTACCTCAGGATTGTTTATATAAAAAGTTACACTCTGAGTTCCTAGGTTGAAATCAATCCAAAATTTCTCTAATTTTTCATCTGCAGGTTTTCTCATCTGTAAGATATAATTTCAGCATTAATAGCATGTGAAAGGGTCAAATGAAAATGATTCCATTAAACACAGAGCTGCTTTTCCTAGAACAACCCTACTTACTTTAAGATTACAGTGCCTCCCTTTATTGCCTTACTCGTTTATGCAAAAGAGGAGGAAGGTTTCAATTTTATATAACTAGCCAATTTCTGGAAAAACCCTACTATACTTAGCACTTTAACAGATGTTTAAACGTATCAGGTAACTTTTTTTTTTCTGGTATGAATCAGAGAAAACAGTTCTATGTTAAAGCAGTAACATTCCACATTGCGTATGCATAGAAACTTCTAGCAAAGGATATACGATGATCAAATATAAGTGATGATTTGCCATCTAACTTACTATCTGTTAGAATAAGGCTAAGACATAAAGATTTCAAATTACTTTCATTTTAATTGATTACAATAAGCCCTCTGTATCCATGGGTTCCAAATCCGGGGATTCAACCACATGTGGATTGAAAATAGTCAGAAAAAAGAATTCCAGAAAGCTCTAAAAAGCAAACCTTGACTTTGCCACACACTGGCAATTATTTACATAGCATTTACATTGTATGTAAAATTTACAGCTATTTGCATAGCATTTATACTGTGTGAAGAATTATAATCTAGAGATAATTTAAAGTATGTGGAAGGATGTGTGTACATTATATGCAAATACTAAGCCATTTTATATAAGAGACTTGAGTATCTGCAGAGTTTGATATCCACGAGGGGTCCCAGAACTGGTCCCCCATGGGTACCAAGAAATGACTGTAATATAAAATAAACATATGCCCTCAAAGAAAGAAGGAAAGATGGAAAGAAAAAAAGAGAAAGATTCAAACAATAAAATGCTTATGAAAAGAGTAAATATCTCCTCCACCCCTCAACTTCCCATGGGCACCTTTCCATGGGAACTATTAAGAATGCCTTTGCTTCTTCCCAGATGTGTGGTAGACAGACTCAAGAAATATATACAAGGCTTTTATTCCTCCACAGTGGGACAAACACTAGACTTAACTATTCTCCCACTTGCTTTCCCCAAAAATAGCATTTCTTGGCCATTGTTCCATCATACATGCCTACTTTTTAACAGCTACTGAGGTGAACAAAGGTTTTAACACGTCTACGTCACAGGAAGCCAGTGTAAGGAATGAAGCTGATGGAAATTTAGAAGTCCTAAAAAGCAGCGGCAAGCAGAGATTGGGATCCTCAGATAACCGGAAGGAAAAACAGACTTGAGATACAGGAATCAGGCTACCAAATCGGTTCTAGAGAGAGAAAATGTATAATGTAGTCACGCGCTAACAGCTCAGCTCACAGAGGCCAAGAAGCGGGCTCTCAACCCCAAACAAAGAAATGGTTAACTAGGACATTCTGGAGACACGACCCAGGAAACCTCAGTAGAGTCCAGGTCCAGGGACCTTTGAAAAATTTACCTGAAAAAATTGAGATGCTGCAGGTTGGGGCACTTTTACGTGAAGGACCTTGTTCCTCTAGAAACCAAAGAATGGGGGGAAAAGAGACTGTCCAATTTTGGACCATAAAGTACAAGACAGAATGATTTAGAGAAAGGAGAGCGGCCCCAACTGCTGGGGATAGAGTATGAAGCATTACTGGGTGGAAAGAAGCAATGGACTTGCCCTGCTCCCTCCCATCCAGGCGTGAAAAATGTTACCCATCAAAAGGATCAAATAAGGCAAGGCTCCCGTAACTGACCTCACGGATGCAGGTTAAACCATAAAATCCCTTTATCTAGTAGTAACAGTAGGGCTCTTAAATAATAAGCTTCAGAGTTGAGGCCTGAGAGGAGAAGCAAGTTTCCTTTTTAAAAAAAGTCCTTCTGTGTAACGAGAGCAGTTTGGCCTGATGTAAACCTACCTGTGGGTTTCACTATACACCACCCACCCTCACAGCCCCTGAAAGAGAGACAAACATACCTCATGCTCGTCAGCAAAAGCAGCAATGCATGGAAACGAATAGACCCTGCAAAACACCTCACAATTAACTACCAAAATAAAACATGGATGGACCACACACACGACCTACAGATGTTCTGCAAACAAGCATGTATAACTAGGTATGCCATTACGTCCCTTTATACAAAGTATGGAAGGGGCTCTCAAACTCGTAAATGGAGATCTACCATGGGCAGAATTCAAATCTCCATCTGGCAGTTTACAACCCAGGTTTGCTGGTACTATATATACCTCAACCCAGCTGCTTGGCAAGAGTCCTGATGAAAGGAGTGAATCTGGCCAATATTTTCTCATCAAGGACTTAACCATCCATCACATATCTTTCCTAGTAACCTCAGACCTATAAGAATCGTTCTTCATAAAATCTCCCTGAAGGATACATTACAACTGTTTCAAATCAGAAATAAATATGTTAAAGACTGATAGAAATCATTTTTAAACACACATGAATGAATCACTAGGGAGAACGTGTCTAATCTTCTGAGGTTTCTACTCAACGGATAACTCAGTAATGCTCTGTAAATTCTGTGTCCTACATTCTCTCCTAAAATGAATCCTAGACTTTTTTTTTTTTTTTAAATATTGACTTTTCAGAATAGAACTAGTCAATAAAGTAAAGCTCAGAGGAAACATCTTACCTTCTTTGGTCACCAAGTCTGTCATTTAGGTGATTGAGAAATCGTCTACAATCCTTAAAGTAAATAATGCAAACATTTTTGTTAAAAAAAAAAAGTCAAGATGTTTAATTTAAATACTACCCTTTTCAGCATGTAGAGGCCCGTGTTTGCTACTACATTTCCAGGATCCAGTGACATCGCTGAGGCTTCACAAGGATTCCTTATTAACTATGATAATTAAAACGATACTTTGTGTCACAAAGAGAGGCTCCAGACTCATGTTCTGAACCCCCAGCCATGGGATTTGCAGCTAAGGAATGTGTAGGTCTCCAAAAGTTTTACGTGCAATTATGTTTCACTGGGTTAGAAGAGGAAGCAAGCCAAATATCTCCTACTGATGACCCAGCTTGTAATTATTTGACTAACCTATGGGCATCCATCTCCCTACCATCTCCCCAGCACAAGCCAACCACAAACCCATAAAACTTATCAATTTGGGGTTTATCCTGGTGTATTTATCCACTGTAGACTTTCCTTATCAGGAGTTCTCTATCCAGCTCCTTCCTGGAATCTTTCTCCCACTATAGGTTCTAAGAATAAAGAGTATGTTTAGAGTTCTCCTAACCAACAGCTACTTGGGAGGCAAACTTACCCCTAAAACTCTAAAACCAAAGAGATACTGATCCAAGCTTTTGTCAGCAAGGACTGTCTGTTGTAGTCAAACAGTCCCCACATTTCATGTCTAGTTTCAGCACCCAATGGACATTAATGTGAGCTTTCATCTAAAAGCAGTTGTGCTAAGAAGCTGATGGCTCTAGAGGATAATTACTTTTGTCCCATGTCCCCCCAGTGTCCCTGCAGATGAGAGAATGACACAGAAGAGGAAGGAAACTAACATGGGAGTGTCTACAACATCCCAGGCAACTTTAGTTTCTCTCATTTAATCCTCACAATTCTGAAGTTGGTTTCATTCCCATTTTACAGATGAGAACACTCAGGCTTCATGAGTCAGTTATCAGCTCCAAGGACATATTGTACAACACAGAGAATATAGCCAGTATTTTATAATAACTATAAATGGAGTATAACCTTTAAAAACTGTGAATCACTATACTGCACACCTATAACATATAACATTGTACATCAACTATATTTCAATTAAAAATTAAAAACAAAAAGCAAAAGTCAAGTATTTTGCCAAAATGTATACATCACATCAGGTGGTACCCAAACCCAACTCCTGGTCTTCCCATTTATATCAAACTGCATCCTGGCTAAACAACTACCGCAGATCTGGCAACAGGCTCAAAGTCAAATTTAATATATTTGATACTATATTTGAAGGTTTGGGTTGAATGAAATCCCAAGTGCTCAGCAGTTTTGACCAGAAAGACTTTGTTCAACATGTTGAGCACTGTCACTAAGAATTTTACCTTTTCCTACGGAGTCACCCTCATTTTAAGAACTTTTTTAAAGGAGAGGGAAAACATTTCAGCTATTTTAGAAGAAAGGTGAGTATACTGGAAAGCCATAAACTACATCTGTGCTACTTGAGGACACAACCACAGGGAGCCTGGGTTGCAGGGAAGACACCGAAAATTACTGCTCCACCAAACTGTGGGGGCTGGAGGGTCACAACAGAAGCACCCCATAACACCCCTCTGCCACCAGAGCACCCATGCCAGCTTCAGCCCCCTGTCATCACCCCAGCTGCTCTCTGCAAGGCTGAAATGCACATTCTTTTCTCCTCCGACTCTCCCCACCCTTCAAGTTTTGTTGAAAATCACTTCCCGCTCCATGGCATTGTCTCTGACGGAATCCATCACATTCACACAGTTCTGCCTCCGGGCTCAGTTTCCTTTAAAGATGTCCTAACTGTATGCTGGTATCTGGTCCACAAATATTCTGTTTCTATTATCCTCAAGTTATTTCACATACGTGGGAAATGGGAAGTTTAAGAATGGCAACGTAATCATATTTAAGGAAAAAACCCTCCCCTGAGCCCCACGAGTGCTGAGAGAATGCTTCATAAATATTGATAAATGGAATTTTCATGCCCAAGAATCTCACCGTCTCAAATTCTCGATCCTTAATTTCTTTGAAAGCCTCAGCTATGGTATCATCTTCAAACCACTGATGGACAAAGTCTTTCCTTGAGTTTTTCGTGGTCAGTCTACACAACGCTTCACTAAGAGACACCTGCTGGTCATAATCTAGAGATTAAAAACACGGCAGACATGGATAATTCTGGGCACAAAACAAAAGAAAAAAATGAGTTCCACAGATTAGCATTTGCTCCAAGAAGTTCCATGTTAGAAGACTGGCATTGTGTCTTATAGTTATAAGCAGCAAGACATATCCTGGAGCAATTATAATTGTTCAAATTCATCTCTAAGAAAGAGTAGGAAAAAATCCAAATGATAGGTCAGTGTACAACAAATTTTTAAAAAATAAGGGATATTTCTGCATTTTATATTTTAGATATATATTAAAACATTCATCAAAAGCAACTTTATCCAAGATTCACAGATACAGAGAACAAACTAGTTGTTACCAGAGGGGGGAGGGGCAAGATAGGAGTAGAGGACTAAAAGGTACAAAGTATTAGGTATAAAATAAGCTACAAGGATATATTATTTTATACAACATGGAGAATACAGCAAATATTTTATAATAATTATAAATTGAGTACAACCTTTAAAAATTGTGAATCACTATGGTACACCTGTAACTTATATTATACATCAACCATGCCTCAATTTTTTAAAAAGCAGCTTTATCCAGCCTTAAACGCTTCTACTATAAAAGCAATCCTAAGATAAACTGTAGTATTTCACAGCAGATAAACAAAACTACACATATCAATGTATTTAGATTTCAAACAATTTTAAAGGTAAAATGCACAATGCAGCTGGATGGGCAAACTTAAATTTGCAGAACAATAACGCATGCTGCTTGTGAATACATAGAATAAGGGTATAAAATACTCTTGAAAACGAAAAATGAATCCAAGTCCAAGGATCACCTCTACAAACGGACAGGGGAATGGGATGGGGATCTGGACACAGCGGCTTTACCTGTAACTCTGATTGATTTAAAAAAGGATTTGAAGCAAATATGGAAAAGTGATCAAATTTGACGAAGTTCACGGGTGAGTGAAGGGATAGTCATTAATTATTCTTTACAGTTTCAGCATGCTTAACTCTTTCATCATAAATTAAATATTAAATTCTAGCTTCTATTTTCAAGTTGACCATAATTACAAGATGCTCATCAAACCCCCACTGTCCAATGTTTAGCATTCTAATATTTAAAATTCTAAATACTTCTTACCACCCACAGTCAAGATTGTCCTTGCAAGGTCTTTCCTGAAACATTTAGATAAATTTCATTTTACTGAGATGAACATAAGTAAGTAAAACTCTACTATATTGGCATTAAAATTTTAAACCAAGATGCATATTTTTGAAAGTATTTAAAACTCATCAAAATTTCCTCAATGTCACAAATACATTTTTATGCACAAATTCTCAAGTTTCTATATTAATGACTTACATATACTTTTTAAAAAGAAGCTAGAGCTACCAATCATCCTGAGGTTCTATTTCTCTTTCTGTAAAGTGAATTTAATTTGATGATCTCTGAGGAGTCATCAAATGCTAGGATCCTGGAATTTTACAATCACCTCACCAGCCTGTGAGGATGCATAGCCGTTCCTTTTTTTTTTTAAACATAGTTTGACACCTGGAAAAAATGATACAGTAGGTGCTGTAGGTCTTTCCAATAAGCTTTTGGAACTGATTTTAAAAACTGGTCACTTAATCCCATTACATCTGTAACTTAAATTTATCACATTATTATAACTAACACAAACTCCCATATTGCATATTCACTTCAGAATTTCAGTTAAATACTAACAAGTGTGACGTTAATCTCTTTTTTTAATGTCTGAAATCTGTTTTTTAACATGAGAGTTAAGAAATCGTGTAGTAGTTCGTTTCTCATAATAAATGGATTGATTTGCCACAATTAAATAGCCTGAGAACAGCACCACTGAGAGTTCTACTTAATTTTATGTTTGCAGATTTTACATTTAACCTGAAGTGCAGAACATTCCAGACTAGAACACTCAAACAGTAAGGCAGGACCATTGCATTAGTTTGAAAACTTAGGAGAAAACATCAGGTCGGCGTCTCTCCAGATCTAAGTACACCACTAAGGGTAATGATTAAACTAATGTATTCAGTGAATACTTTGCAGGAAAAATTCAGGGAGAACACTGCATCCTGCAAAGACCAGTTAGATGGACAAACATGATGAGTTCCTTGCTCACCAATCACCTCTTTCGGGTCTACACTCTGATAAACTGGATCACCCTGCCTCTTGCTAGTCATGGCTGCACATCACGCAAATGATGGTGTGCCCCAACGATGTCACCAATGCTGGCTGGTGGTCAGTGTGCCCACAGTCACAGGTTTAGCTTCAAGTTTCAAAACAGGGTGCCGGTGTTGCTCTTCCCATGGTCACACGTCACAACCTTACCTCCAAATTTCAATGTCCCATGAACTATGTAATTGTGAGTGGGTCACCAAAACCCCCCACATCCATCGCTTGAAAAGCAATACATGCTGTATTGGTACAGCTAATAGCTGGTAACCTTTGAGCATTTGCTCTCTACCAGGTAATGTGCTATCACTTTCAATGAATTGCCTGATTCAACCTTACGATAACTCTATTGATCAGGTATTAAAGGTGGCTCCATTTTACAGGCGGGCAGACTGAGGTGTGGTGAGTTAAGACTGTGCTCTAGAGGAGCAACCAGCTTAAGTGGCCAAACCAGGATTTGAAGCCTGAGGTCTCGCCCCACTGTCTATACTCCTAACATTCTCCCATGAGTCACTAATACAGTTCATATTCACAACAAAAAATAGTCTATAGCCTGAGAGAGCATTTCACCTCACAAATCTGATGGAAAAAACAACAACAACAAAACCCCAAACACCCGAGGAGAAAAAAGATTGAGGTGGTGCAATCCCGAGAGATTTTGCCCTTATATCACCACCTAATCAGGTCAAGGTCACGTACATAAGACGACACGGGCCTTCTGACATGATGAGTTGTCTTCTCTCTTCCCGAGGTACAGCCTGCAGAATGCGGTTCAAGGTCCTCAATGCCTGTTGGGAGTTGGGGAAGATTTTCAAGACGAAGAAACAAAACAGAGGCCTGGGCACAAGCTTTCCCACGGGGTCCAGGGCAACTGCTATCAGCGCTGTCTGCAACTCACCTCCTGCTGGATCAAATGATTTACACTCTCTTCTGTCACCAGAAATCCTAAGGCAAATATGAAGGAATCCAACATCTGACTTTTCCCTGAAAGCAGAAATTTCAAAGAATCAAACTGATGTTAAAAAAGAATGAGGAAATGATTCCTACATTTCTACAGGAAGAGGCAAAGACTGAAAAGTCATGGGCAGTAAATAGTTCAGAAATGATACAGGCTGGGCAACAGACAAATTACAGCCTGCTTCAAGTTCTAGAAGCCCCCAGGCCACAATCCATTCACCCACGGGGGTGAACAGCAGCAGTAAATGCAAAGTCCGTGATCATCACATTGCAGGCGAAGCTACTTTTTTGTCCAGAGTGAACACTGTGCAAGGGCAGCTCCTGCACACACTTTCTAGGCATTTCTTACATTTGTGTATTTTATGAAAATAAAAATTTTACAAAGGTGTCATGCTAACAGAAGCAAGAATTTTCAAGCAAAGCATTGGCCTTTATTAAATAACTTAATCACAGAAACTTCAATGGCTACCTAGGTCAGTACACAGTAACAAAACAAGGTATGTGGTAATGCTTTATGCTCATTAAACAATAAATTTATTTATTTCATTTTTGCACATTATGTTTAGATATGACAGTAGAAGCGTACACTGCAAAAACTCATGGTAAGGTCCTAACATTACTCTGATAGGTGCAGAGGTGCTATTTGGATATGTGAATTTTTTTTTAAACCACTTATTACAGACTTTCTAATCCCCACACAGCTAATGAAGTTGTGGGAATGCAAATTAGGAAGCAGAAGTTTTAAAAAGATCTCTCTTCAGTCCAAAAAAGCCACATGGTACTGGATGATCTCTGGAAACCAGAAATGTGGCCAGGGGCTGAGCCAACAACCTGCCTGCCAGCTTAAAACTTGAGAGAGAGATTCTAACAGAGCCCAGGTGTCCCAGGTGGACAGCAGGGAACCCTAGAGACATTTAATCAGCATGTATCAGATGTCATTCACCTTTTCACTCAAATAATAGTAAAGAAAAACGAACACATATAGCCCTGTGGAAAAGGAAGGAGAATAGTAAGTCAAGAGGTAGAAGAAAAGTGATTTTTGAGAAATGCTTACTTCAGGAAACAAAAGAAGATAGAAAGGCTGGGAGGCCAAATTGGAAGCATCTGATTCATCATCTCAAAACAAGAGAACATGAATTCTATGTAACAAAAAATTAGATTTTTAAGAGAAGGCAACAGTCTAAGATGAACACAGAAGTAAATGAGAAAGAAATCTGTAATATGAAAATCTTAGCCATTCTAGATATTTCAATGTGAAGGAATTTAATACGGGGAATTAGTTACATAGACATAGGTAGCCACTACCACCCCCCTACACACCCCTAGAAAGCCACAGGGAGGAAGTGCTATTACCAGATCCCAGGAATGAAGGTCACCTAACAAATGCTGTAACCACAAATGAGCCAGAGCCACAGGAACTGTGCAGTCACTCCCAGAGATGGCACCTCAGCAGAAGGGAGGGGAAGAAATGTCCCTCCTACCTCCAATTTCTTGCCATTGGCTAAACCTTGCAAGCAGCCAGTTGGTTAAAAAGCCTAGGAAAATAGTTCTCTGCAAAGTAGAAAGAGAGAGAGAGAAATGAATCTGAGAAAAGAGGCAGATCACCACCACCTATGAGTTTCAAGGAAGCAAAGATGTGATAGCAGAACTGAAGTCTATCCTGGAAGCAATGAGAGCAGAATTAGTTAAAGTGACGGCTTCCCAAAAAACGTAGCAATTGTTCTCAAAATATGCAGGAAAAATGAATGAGAAAAAGATACATGCAAAGACAAAAAAAAGATGCAGTAGATGAAAAAGAGATAATCTTACAAAGAGAACAGAGTAGAAAGAGTAACTGCAATGGACCTTTTGGTGCCTTCCCTTCATCCTTTCCCACCTCCTCTCATGTAACAGGTATGCTCTTGGGTGGGACTAACTAGCTCCAGGGGTGGATCCTGATTGGCTTACACTATGCAGGGGCATCCCATTCATCTTTTCACAGTGATTGGTTCATTAAGGCAGGTGGGGGGACCCAAGCAGAGGCAAGTTAGGGCTTTCTTTCCATGGTTGAGGAAAGTGAATCTTTTTGCCCCAGATTTGAACCAGGAAGCACAGCTCTGGTTGCTGGCAGCCATCTCACAACCACCAAGGGAGACCAACTTGAGTTCAAAGACAAGACTCGGAGGAGGTAGAATTGAAAGAACTGCAGGGAACAGAGCATAGCTACAACCAAGCCACTCCTGACTTTTTAGTTGCTTGAGCCAATAAATCATCTTTACCACTTAAACCTGTTTGAACTAGAGATCCTGTTACACATACTGAAAGCATTTTAACTCAGCGGGTTTTCAACCAGAGGTGACTTTTGCTCCCCTAGGGCACTCTTAGCAATATTTGGAGATGTTGTCACAACTGGGGGAGTAGGAGGGACTGCTATTGGCATCTAGCGGGTCAAGGCCAAGGATGCTGCTCAACATTCTATAACTTATTGGCCAGCCCCCCCAAACAAAGACGTATCCAACCTGACCCAAATGCCCATAGTGCCAAAGTTGAGAAGCCCTGCTCTAACTGATAAAATTAAAGAATAAAATTTCCCAAGCTAAAGTAAGATTTGATTTCAAAATAACTCATGAAGAACCACATTAAAAAAAACACATGTGCCCAGGGGCTCACAACACTTAATATTGGAAGACAGAAAAACAGTTCTGAGGTGGAGACTCTGGACTCTGCAAAGCAAGAGTTATATTGCATAAAAGCCACAGGGACACTCTTAAATGACAAAAATGATAAAACGCGCTGACCATATTCCCCCACACACCCTAATAACCTCTTCAAGATATATTACAGCTGATGGCAACAAAGCAGAGTAAAGACTCAAAGAAGAACACCAGGCCATAAACAAGCTGGTACTGAGCCCTAAAAAGCTATTGTAAATAAGACTGAAATACACGGCAAAGAGCAAATACTACTTACAAAGATATATACATTTTACAGGACTAAAACCCCAGATTAAATTAAGTAAATCTGGGTAGAAAATGGAGGAGGAATGAAAACATGTTGAATTCCTTGCCATACATAAAGAAGAAACAAGGTGCTATCATTTTGATGTTGATAATTAAGAGTAACAACCAGAAGAATAAAACTAGGACAGAAGCCATTCAAATCACTAAGAGAGGAGCAAATAGTAAAAGAAAATATAATCTATATAGCAAAGCACAAAACAAAGGAATCACAAAAATGAAACACATACAGTAAGATGACAGACCTTAGAATTACTCCTTCCTTTTTGTTCCATCAGTGGCAGGAGGAGGTGAGAAGGAGGTCAGTGAAAACATCTTTGTACTTCAGAGAGAGAGATCAGACATCAGCTGTGTAGAGGCTAGGCATAACCCCCTGCCCCGTGCAAGGTGACACATGAAAATCTGACCCTTGCAGAGAGGTCAGCACCCCCTGAGGTGGCCACCATGGGCTCCAAACATAATCTGTCATTGCTATGGACTGAACCGTTTCCCCCAAAATTGATATGCTCAAGCCCTAACCTCAATGTGATGGTTGTGATGGGCTCCTTTGGGAAAGTAATTCGAGTTGGATGAGGCCATGAGGGTGGGGTTCCCATAATGAGATTAGTGCCTTTATAGGATGCCAAGAGTTGGCTTACTCTGTACTGTGTGAGGACATGGCAAGAAGGTGGCTGTTTGCAAGCCAGAAACTGTGAGAAAATAAGTTTCTGTTGTTTAAGTCACTCAGCGCAGGGTATTTTGTTGTGGTGGAGTGAGCTGACTAATACAGTCACCTAGAGCAGTGTTTCCTCCGTTTCAGACAACAGAGGGTTTTCAGGAATTATATGAACCTACTAAGTGGTTCAAGTAACAGCTATAGACTGAATAGATCTCTCCTATGTATTTTTTTTCAAATATGCAGTGTACATACACTGTTATATAACAAAAGTTTCTTTTTAAAAGTTACAAAATTCAAAGTAGTTTTTACCTCTGTGTATTTTATCAACCAACTTTATAGACAGGAACTGTCACTTATGAAGTTCAGAAAAAACTGACTTGTAAGTATCTGGATCTCCTGACTTAGATTATGGGGACCTCTTTTTAAAGTCAATCAAGCACCATGCATACTTAAATTTCTAGTACTAAAATGTCCTCAATTTACAAGATACCATCCACTGTAGAATGTAATGTCAATTTAATAACAGCTTTTCAAAAGAAAAATAAAAAGATGGACAACAGGGAGAGGACATATGCATTTTAAGATGGCCCCGATTTCTGTGCATCTTTGAATCCATGGTTTCATAATTCAGAATGTTGGGTTACCTTTAATGTGGGCTAAATGGAACAACTTCATCGCCCTAACCTCCAAATTATCTACCTTTGGCACTCTTGAAAGACAGAGAAAGACATCAGAATCGGCTGCAAGTTAAATCAGTAATAGTTAACTTTTGCTGGTTTGGAAGGACAAAAGTGGCTCTCCATCCCTGATTGGAGCTAAATGGCCAAATGGTGGCAGGAGCAGCTAAATAAAGATGCACCACAGGCAAATGAGACACACTTTCCAACAAACTTCATTTCATAATCACAATCTGACCACTGTAAGATGGTCAATTAATCCAAATATAATAGGTAAACCCACTTCACTTTTATATATCATTTAGATAAAGATTCTTTTTTCTAAACAAGAATATTCTATTAATGAAAGGTAAACAACTAATTAGTAGTAAATAATACACTTACCTTTACTACTACTTCTTGAAATAATCTAATAAAAAGAAAAAAGTGAAGCTCATATTATTTTTAAAAAACATTATAAACATTAGTGTATTAATGCTGATAATTCTCTAACAGGCAGGAGTTGACTTTAGCTACAGTAGAAAAAAAATTTAGCAAAATCCTATTTGACCTTCAATCACTTTATTAAAATCAGCCTATCACCTCCAATCAGGTGAATAGTATATTTGAAAATAAATCATCTCATTTATTAATGAAATAAATAAAATGAATAAGTGAAAATAAATCATCTCATTTATATAACATTTGTTATATATTGTTTGTTCCTATTTCATATAATATTTCTGATAATAAAACGAATCTTTTAGTAAAACCCATATCTTAGAAAAACACAGGCTTTATAAACAACTTGAAGATTCCTATCAATGACCAATGGTATCTGCTCAGTTAAGCACCCACCCTCATCCTTACCAAGGCTGTGTCAAAAAAATCTTCTGTTACATTAATCAGAGATGTGTCCGAGGCTAGGTCTGCCATGGTCAGAAATCCTGTTGTTCTTTCAAACCAGGAAACCATGTACACAAGAGAAGAAACACTGATGCAACTTCTGACTGAATAACTACTGCCATTCAGCAAAATTTCACAACAGACCCTTTCCCGTCCCCTGTCATTTCGATTAGGCCTGGTTCGGAGGCCTCCATCTAGAACACTCCAGAGGGAATCAGGCCACTACAGTGTGGCAATAAGTTAAGTTCTCAGAAACCAGCAAGAACTGGAGACTCATCAACTCTCTGAAAGGCTTATAAAGGGGCTAGTGAATGGTTCAGAGATAAATAAGCCTTGTCAACAGAGGAGAAGTTCCTGTCACCTGGGAGGCTGCAGAAAACAAGTCATTGAGTATCAAAGGACATGCAGATTTACATGCTGCAGGCCTGGCCACCTTTCTTTTGTCAAAAGATTCCAGCTATTTGGAGATTTTTTCTCCCATAAGAACACATATCCAAGTTCATATGACGTTGCTAGAATTGGTGTGAT
Source organism: Hippopotamus amphibius kiboko (assembly GCF_030028045.1). Taxonomy (NCBI): domain Eukaryota; kingdom Metazoa; phylum Chordata; class Mammalia; order Artiodactyla; family Hippopotamidae; genus Hippopotamus; species Hippopotamus amphibius. The sequence continues at coordinate 7,828,991 of NC_080196.1, read as the reverse complement.
TTAAAATTAACTTGTATAAACCTTCCTAGAACATATTTATTCAACAGAGCAAAGGCCATTTTGGACCATTTTTTCACTAAGGCTAGTCACTCTTAAAAAGAAAAAATCCTGCATGCTAAGTTAGAAATCATCAGTTGAACAGGAAGTTAGTGACATGAGTCTGTGATAAGTAACTCTTATAGCAGCAGGGCCTTGGGAACTTTGTCCATTTTAAAGCCAGGAACCCAAAGTACCAGCTGAAGACCAGGGACAAACCCATCAGCTCTCCATCCTGGCTGCACATTAGGAAATCCAATGCCCTGATGCGTGGGACCCATCTTGGACCCAGTAAATCAGAATCTCCAGTGATGGGACTTGCGCAGTGCATCTTGTTAAAGCTCTCCAGGTGATTCTAAAGGTACAGCAAGGTTTGGAAGTCACTAGGTGATGTTTCTTTTATCTTGAATCAGACAAATATTTGCATTTGATTGAATTATCCACCTCCTAAAGCAAACGTTTCTCCAACAGCCCGAGGGAAGAAGTGTCCCTCTACACAGAAAAACTCACCTCAAAGGCGATATTTTCTCCCTCCCTATGTTCAGGTTCAAAATTCTATGCTTTCAAATACATTTTTGTCACTCTTCTATATTTACACCCCCAAATCCTGTCCCCCTCCCAGGTCACCAAAATACACTGGCTGAGTGTTTATTTAAAGAAGTGAGGAAATTCTACATTACTTGATCAAGACTTGGACTAGGAGGTCACTCTGAAGCCTTTTACATGCCATGATCATACATGGTAACCAACATATCAGCTGCCCCCACAGCTGTGTCATTACCAGAAACCAGATGAATAATTATTGATAGATACAATAGCTGTTACTCATTAAGCACATGGCAAAGGACAAGTTACTCAGTCCTCCTGGATCTTCAAGTACAGGGCCAAATACGTTCCTTTCTTTAGGAAATTCTTATTCTATGGAGAACAACTTCCCAGCACACTTTATGTTGAGCCTGCGAACCTAGTGAGCTTTAGAAGTATAAAATCTAGTATCCTATCCACTTTGATAATATCAATCTAGTCTCCTTGGCCAACCCAATACATGAATTAATAGTACATGCTTTAGAATGTGTTTAAATTACATCAATGGCATTTCCATCACCAACTAAGATTCCGATGGGATGTGGAAATTCCTATTTGGTTTCAAAACTCCATTGGAGACTTGATGGGACACTTTCAAGTTTGGGAGGGCATTCTTAAGTCTAAATAGGAATTTCAGTTTGGAGCAGATCCCGACTCATCCCCCTAAAATAAGCTTAAGGTTCCAAGGCATCCCGGGACATCCCTGCTCCATTTCCTTTGGAGTTTTCGTAGTTTTAACTCTTTTTCCCTGCTTCCTGTTTCTGCATGAGTAAGTGTATCAGGGAGTTAGGTGGGGCTAAATTCAAAATGAAATATACAGTTTACATAAATACAGCCCTTAGATTTCCACTCCCAACCACCCCCCACTCTAGATGCAAACACTTTTAATTTTAAAGTCCCTGAGAGAAGTTAGGAAAGCCTGGAGTTTACTCTCTCCCCCATGGAGGGGCAGCCCCATAATTAGAGGCATTTTAAAGTGAAAAAGGACAGAGACATCTCCTTGGCCCAACCTGATGGTTCCCCCCCACCCCCGGCACACGGGTTTAGTTGCTCCGCGGCATGTGGGATCTTCCTGGAGCAGGGATCGAACTCATGTCCTCCGCATTGGCAGGCAGACTCCCAACCACTGCGCCACCTAGGAAGCCCCCAACCTGATCCTGATAAACTTCAGGTACTAGAGTCCAGGGGGTAAATCACGAGATTTTATTGCCAGCCAGATCATCCTTCCGTCCCCCTTTACCTGCCCCCACGTTCTCACCAATAATCAATCTCAGGGCTGCAAACCTTATCATGAACAAAAGAGAACTATAGCAAGAGATTTTTGCAAACTCTGCTTTGCTTCCAGATGCTATGATAAAGGCCTGCTTGATGTTACCTTCTGATTAATTAAAAACAGGACAGAACTGCATAACTGGGGTGACTTAGAATAAGCAAAAGATACTTTCGGCATTTTTTTTTTTCAGATTCAACTAGGATTTTGGAAAGTTGGAAAAGTGGGCTGTGTTATATTCGATAATTTATCTAGGTCCAATCTGTTAATAAAGTTTATTAAAATAGCTATGGAGCCTTTGGTGGGGCTGGGGGCGGGGTGGAGTGTGTAATAGTCTGATCTCTTCATCCTATATTTCCAAGTTGAATTCACTCAAATAAAAAACATACTATTACTGCATTAACTTGTTGAGGGGAGGAGGGGGCTGTGTCCACCTCATTCCTGTACACTCCCAAGGCGCCCTGCCCACCCCATACATCAGGAAACATATGTGGAACTTAATTTTTGATTGGATATAGGCGACAAGCACTTGTACCCATTCCTTTTCACATTTGAGTTCAAAGGAGCATAAAACACAAAGCTAGGCAACTGAATCCTCTCCAGTTCTTTAAGTTATACAAAATACAAATCCATACAAAATTAAAAGATGACACTTATCTTTAGGATCAATCCCTGCTGAATTAGCAAAGGCTCATCTTCTTTGAGGCCATCGATGAAGAATCGCTGAATACATTTCAGCAAGAGTGAAACGCACTGAAATTCATTTTTATCCAGTTCCTTGGGATTAGACCACACTAAGTTAAAAACTGTACATATAGTTACACATTGGTATTCTGGTTACAAAACAAAAAGACAAAACTCACTTGCCTTATTTATTGATTTGTCAAGATGGTGTAATAAAAGATTATTATATTTTTGAGGAACATGGCGCTCTCTCTGTTGAAAATATTCTTCTATTTTCTGAAATCCTTCATCATGCAATGCATTTATAATCAGTGATTGAAGCTGGAAAGTTGATAGTTTGAAAATTACTATTTCCCCCCAAGGACATTTATTTCATAGTAAGATTTCTAACTATTATTATCAATAATAATTCAGTGCAGAAATAGAGGGTAAATAGAGTTATATCTTGAACAGTAATTATGTGGACAATGAAATTGCTGGTTTAAGATTTGCAAAATGTGGTTCCTGGGGACTTCCCTGGTGGTGCAGTGGTTAACAATCTGCCTGCCAATGGAGGGGACACAGGTTTGATCCCTGGGCTGGGAAGATCCCACATGCCTCGGAGCAATTGAGCCCGAGCACTGCAACTACTGAGCCTGTGCTCCAGAGCCCATGAACCACAACTACTAAGCCACGTGCTGCAACTACTGAAGCCCACGTGCCTAGAGCCCGTGCTCCACAAGAGAAGCCATGGCAATGAGAAGCCCGAGGCGTACCACAACGAGGAGCAGCCCCCGCTAGTCGCAGCTAGAGAAAGCCCTCGCGCAGACCTAACGCAGCCATAAATAAAATAGATACGTTTAAAAAAACGTGGTTCCTGGACCACTAGCAGCACAGGCATCACCTGGGGGCCTTGTTAGGAGCCAGAAACTCCAGAAGCAGGGCCCTTCAGGTGATTCTCATCATGCTAAAGTCTGAGAACCTCTGACTTAAGGAAATCTACACCTGAATTACAGGGATCTGTGGGTAAAAAAGACTTTATCCTCAGTAATGTCAGACATTCTAAAACATTATAAAATTCAAGCCTATTATCACTCATTAAGTTACATAAATGTTCATAACAGAAGCAAATGAATTCAACGCTAATAATTACAGTTAAAGGAAATTGGTAAATATGCAAATTGCCATGATGAATGAAACTGAACTTTTCTGCCTGAAAGTTAGTCAAGACCTATTTCTAAGTTTGTGTGTGTATATATATATATATTTGAATAACAGATACATCCTTAAATATCTGCACTATAAAGGATATAATTCTTTTATTTAAAAAACTCAGTCCAATTCTACAGGCTAAATTACAATATTATTTTAATAAGGAATCATTTTACTACATACAGCCTGAAATTCTACTTATGCTTAGTATTGATTTAAATGAGGAGACAGCATTTGAAGTTAAACATTTAAACAATTTTAAGTTATCATACAGTAAGCTTTTTTGAGCCAAGTAGGTTAAGTGTTCTACAGATGTTCTCATTTAATCCTCACCACCAACCCAGCTGTTAGACTCTCTATCTGGGGATAATAATAGCAAGGCCAGGAAAGTTTAAGAATGTGTATGGGAGCACCCCGCTGAGACTCAGGTTCAGATTCTGATGCAACAGTTCAGGCTTCTTGCTACTTAAAACTTTGCCAGGCTTCCCTATACTCAGAACAAAGCCAAACCCTTGGCCTTGGTTTGCAGGGCTCTCTGCATGCTTTGATCTGTTAACCTCCTGCCTGACTTCTCTGCTGAGTCCTAGAATAAGTCAAGCTCTTCCTTGCCTCAGGGCCTTTGCACTGGCTGTTTTACTCCTGGACCGCTTCTCCCCACCACTTACCATTCTGGCTCCTCCTCACCTCTCAGATCTCAGCTTTTCAGGCAGGTCTTCCAGGACCTCATGTAAAGTTAGTCAAGTGCCTCCCTCCTCCCACCACCTCAATTATTCTCCATCACAAAACCCCATGCCTTTTCTTCTTCCCAGCTTATTTTTGTTCCCAATCTATCTCTTTGGCTTTCTGCCAGACAAGAATTGTATCTGTTTTATTCAATACTGTCTATCTCCACCTAGAATAGTGCTAGGTACAAAATAGCTTAGATTAGGATATTAGTGGGGTAGTCGAAGGTAAAATTGACAAGACATGGTGATAAACTGGATATGGGAGATTAGGGAAGCAAGAGAAGAGGATTTCTCTGCCTCTGCTTGAGCAACTGAAAGAAAAATTATGCTGATAGCCCAGGAAACAAAGAACTAGAGAGCACACACACACAAAGAACACAAATCTGATCTTTACATAGAAAGCATCCTGGGTGGTTCCACTCCCATCCTTTTCCTGAACAGACTGCACGGGACCTTCCTTTCCCTGTGTACGATAAAAAGATATTTAAAATTTTTTTTCAAAGAAATGCATTTCAAGGTTCATATTGTTTTCCTGAACAAAACTTTTTGTTCGTTCATGCCACTGATTAGAGTTCTAAGAAAGACACTACTTAAAAAAAAAAGCTTTATCCAACCTTCTTTATCACTGTCTATGACAAACACAAACCACAAGAAGCAAAGCAAACACCACTGCAATAAATAATCACATAAAATAAATTTACACTTTATAGTGGCAACTATAATTTTTAAAAAGGCTTTGAATTAATGAACCGTTTTTAGAATGAGAGCTTGTAAAATAAGGTATTTCAAGCCCAGTCATGAGTTTAAGCTTTATGTTTCTGACTTATATGAATTTTAAATGTGACTTGAGGACTTAAACTTCAAGGATCAAACAGCAACAATAAAAAATTTTACAAAACACTGAGTAATGGGTTGTTAGACATTTTCTTCAAGAAGTGATCTCTGGATATACCAACCTTGTTTTCATAAACATCCTAAATAATAGCATGTCATCTGCTCGCTTCATCCCCCAAAATTAAAGAATAATTTTTAAAAATGTTTTAAAATCTCTTCCAAAGAGGTCTTTTCAACAATCTAGCTGGGGCTAACAGTCCTACGTGTACTTGACCAAAATCCTTAAATGTCAGCGTATTTTACAATAATATTATTTATAAATAGAAGAAATGGGGTGAATTCAGAAACAAAGCCAGACTTGTTTTTTCCACCAGCAGTGTATTCAATAAAATGAATGCGGTAAAGTAGGAGCACTAAGGGTACCAATCCACTTCCCAGCCCCCCACACCATCCCCCAACCACCAGGCGGCAGGCGCCTTGGGGATTATCGGGTGCATCACGGCAAACAGAAGGCCCAGCTTTGGGGACCCTAGGTCTGGGGCCCGGCTGGGTTAACGTCATTGCACTCTCTACGCAGCAAGGCAGAAAACGGGCTGGGAAAACATGAAAACTTGAAAAGAACCATCTCATTGCCTTCAAACATTAGTTCTTCAGTTCCCCCTTCCCGAACGCTTTACTAGCGAGGGACCAGAGGTTTCTACCCAGCCTCAAGGTCTCACTGAAAGCTACCAATAAACTCCAAGCAAATCTAAGGACGCTGAAGCGCCCCGAGGGCCCCGCGAAAGGCTCTTGCCTCGACGGCCGGGGATGGTAGCAGACGCCGGCACTCTGGGCGAGCACACGAGGCTCGGAGCCTGGAGCCCGATGGACGCGCGCCCTCGCTCCCCACTGGAACAGTGGCGAGGAGGCCGGGGTTCCACGGGTGCCCGGCTCCCCCCGAGGTCACTCACCTCCCGCAGTCACTCACCTCCGGCATCCCGAGGCTCCCGGCAGGACGCCGCGCACCCGCACCAGGGCGCACACCCGGACCCGGGCGCGCCACGCAGCTGCGCCGCGCTCAGCCTCCGCGGTTCCGCCCCCGAGGCCCGGGCTGGCTGGGATGCCCTGCGGCGGGGGCCCGGGTAGCCCACGGCTCCCGGTTGCCAAGCTTTGCCTGGAACGCTAATTAATAAACCCGCGCCTGAAGACGTACTAGAGTCCCGTGTTTGAGAAGCAAGAAACGCTTGCATGTTAACTAGCAATCCAAGTCAGGCCACCTGGGCGCACGCATACGCACCGTAAGAAAAAGCGATTACTCAAAGGATGTAAACATGCCAATTAAAGTCTTTGCAGGCGAAATTCTAAACTGATAGGCGTCCCCTGTGCAGAAGGCAGCAGTTTTCTCTCCACCTTTAGCAGCTGCTAGAGCTGGTTTCTATCCATTGATATTGGTATAGACTGAAACCGAGCTTTCCCCATAGGAACAAGATTTGTATCCGAAATTGTGAGTTTATTCCTCACATCACAAAAGAAGGGGTTTATATATATATATATATATATATATACACACACACACACACAAACCTTGGTGTGCTCAGTCAAAATAAAATTAAAAAACAATTTTTAAAATCCAGTCTGCTTGTTTTCTGCTCACTTCCTTAACCCGACAAGAATGTGTACTTTTGGCCAGGTTTAGCCTGATAGGTTTAGGCTGATATTGTCCTTTCAAAACAATACATACTTATTTCAAAGCTCATCATATCCATTTCCTGGCAAATATGGCATAAGTATACTTACATTAATTTACCTATTTTAATCTAAAGCAAGTAAATTCAAAGCCCTCTTCCTTTGCTTTTGAATTAATGGACCTATACTATTTCAAAATACTAGCCAAGGAAGAGCCAGCTGTGAATATAAAGCGTTCTGAATCAATGCAAATATTAGTGCAGGAAAAACTGAAGGATAATTACAAATAATCAAAATACAGTTTAAATGCACTTTATTTCAGGGAATGAAATAGGTAATACAATAAGAATATAATATATAAAACAAAATTAAAGTTTTCTTAATATTAGTTTAAAAGTTTTAATGATTATTTTCAGACTTTGGGGGAAACATATTTCAGAACTACATGGTTGTTTAACACATTCAAAAGTTCGGGAGAAATTAAAGATAACATCACAGACAGCACCATTTATTTCTCTTATTTTGTATTATTTTCACTTTGATTAGTTTCTTTTACTAACATGTTTTACCCAGACATAATTTTAGGGCAACTTGGAAAATATATTCTAATTCTGCTCAAACTGAATATGGTGGAGACAATGACATTTCTTTGGACACCAGAATCCATTTTTTTAAAGTATTTGATTAATTGATTTGGTGTTAACCTTAAAAATTGTACTTATATTTTTGAAGGGTAAGGACTCTCTAGGAATATTCCAAAATAACAGAGACAAGAAATAGTCTAACAATGGTTACAATAAGACCAGAAATTAGTTTCTATGCATTCTCAGAAGTGATTTTCAGTTAGTTTTTGAAGTTATATTAAAAACATTTAAAAATACATTCTCTTAAACTTCACAAAGAAATGTCTATTTGTTAAATGAATGAATGAATGAATGTGTCAGTAATTTTAACCTTTGAAAAACAACACAAAAAGCATCTGAATGACAGGAGGTGCCGGGACCTTCGGTGGGCGGTTAATATGCTGAAAGTCTGTGTACGAAACAAGTGGGTGAAGCGTGAACACGTTTCTCCGTTTTCTCCCAAACCTTTGCGGCAACTCTGAGAGTGATTTTACCCGGAAACGCTGACAGACACGACCAAAGAGAACTTCGCGGCGGGAGGAAGCTGAGGCATGACCTAGTCACTTACTTCTTCGAGAACTTTGCGCCTCTGCTTGCGGGGAGGAATCCCAGCTTGAAACCAGAGGAAGAAAAAAATTCGTGTAATTATCCAAATCTGGCTTTTCCCGTCTCGGGAGTTCTCTGGCGGTTGGCTGCCAATGGTGGCGGCTCTGAATTGAACTTCACTATTGGATTGACTTTTCTAACAAGCCTGCTTGTGCCCCCGACCAGGGAGGTGAAGAGGACCGGGAGCGTGGACGAGGTTTGCTTCCTGAGGTTGTAAGGAAGCATCTGCTTTTCCCGCCTTTGCCAAAGGAAGAGGCTGTAATCCTGCAAGTGGCGCTGACCCGGGCGCCCTCCCTGCCGGGTCGCTCGTAGCATCAGTCCGCGCGCCTAGTGCGCGCCCGGCGATGCCAAGCCTAGGTCTCGGGATTTGGCGGGATACAGGTTCTGAGCACCCTCCTTTAGAGGGGGGCTTCTCTCTGGCTATGGCTGGGAACTGGAGCGTGTAGCCCGCAGAACAAAGACGCAGGGGATAAACTCCGGAGACCCACCTTCCCTGTCTGCCCAGAGCGGCCAAAGAGCGGCTTAGGTCACTTCAATCGGTTTCTTCCTTTGGGCTCTTCCAATCACCCTAATGAAGCGGATGTACAGGTGAAGAAGGTTTGGTCTCAGCCCTGGGGAGCCCACAGGGCCCTATGCTCTCACCTGGTTCCTCCAGTCTCCAGAAATCCTCCGAAGATGGAATGGGTGTAAGTAGGACAGTACCAATACAGACTATTTTTTAAAAGGGTCGTTTCAGGTGGATGGCGACTGAGAACTCACAGAGCCTCAAATCCTCTTTCAAAAAGATAAGGAAACAGGCTCAGAAGTAGCCGAGGCCGGCAGCGAGAGCTACGGGTTTGGGGGCGCTTGAGGCCGCAGAGATCACCCCTCCCTTCCCCTCCGCCTCCCCCTAACTCATCTCCCCCACCTTCTCCATGTTCGCTTTCCATTCCAGGACTCTCGTCTCGCTGGGCCTGGTCCCTCTGCAGCCCCCGGGAGCAGGCGCGCTCCTTAGGCCTGCCAGCACGCGGGGACCTTTGGCACTTCCTCGGACATCCCTCCCCCCTCCGTCCCAAGATGAGCACGGATTCCACCACAGCTGCAACAAAATCCCCGAAGAGCACCGGCCCCAAAGCTAGTTGGCTTGGGCGCATCTATCCAGACGAGGGTGCCGAGGCTCTTACAGGTGCTTCCCGGGCGGCCAGGCAATGGAGTGTTGTCCCTCGGGACACTTTGCTGGAAAGGCTCTGTCTCAAAAGCCTCCCTCTAGATCCAATCCGAAACCCCAGAGGCAGGGTGAGTTAGAAAAAAAAAAATGATTTTTCAACTTAACGGTGACATTCCAACCTCCCCTCACCCTGGCCCGTCTTTGCTTCAGTTTCCCGTCACCCCAGTGGCTCAGGTCAACCTCCCTGTCCATCCCTAGTTCTGCCCGGGAGGGGTGACGGGCCCTGCTGGGGCCCGGAGCGTGGGAGCTGGCGGGCGAGCGAGGAAAGGCGGAGCGGGGCGGGGTGGGGAGTGGGGGGGGGGCGGGGGGGGTCGTCTCTTTATAAATGTGCGGGCAGCTGTTGGGCGCCAGCGCTGCGCTCTGGTGGAGACCTTTCAGCACCGCGGCCAAGAATAGGGCTCCGCCGAGTCCTTAACCCTTGTCCGCCGCTTCTGGATTTCTAAATCAGTCTCTGTGTCTCTGTCTCTCTCCACTTTCTTTTAAAACAGGGGGGTAAATCACCGTGGGCACCTCTAGGTTGGTTTGTTTTTCTTCTGTTTTTCAGGATCCTTGGCGGAGAGCGCCAGAGAGCAGGGCTAGATGCCGGCAGAGGCGGGGCAACAGGTGGGATGCTCCTATGGGATGAAGCTCAGCTGGGACATCAACGACCCGCAGATGCCTCGGGTGCGTGAAACCCCCAGCGCTTGCGGCGCTGTCCATCCAAGAAGAGGGATGTCCTGGCAGACTTCCCTAGCTCCCAAAACACATCGCTGAGAGCCCTCCAGTGCACAGGGACTCCACAGATGGCAGAGTTGGATTGAGAGATGCATCTTCTCCCACTGTTTCCTTGCGCTCTTTTGAAAACAACCGAAAGCAGCGGGAATTGTCAATCAGGCTCCAAGTTCCAGGTCGTCTGGCAGGAGCCGGACACCTCGTCCCTCATTTTCTTTTAACAAAGGTAGAAATCCGCTGATTCTCTCTTTATCCAGTCTTTGAAATCCACGAGAAAGGTAGGGGAGAATCTCAGCGAATGTAGGTATCACTGTTTCTCACAGTGGTAGTAGGACCGTAAATCGCGGTGACCCGAATATTAAACAGCAGGACTTGGGCCGTTTACCCAGACGCCCGCCCGCGGCTGCCGGAGTGCAGCGCGGTTCCTGGGGGGGCTCTATAGTCACGCTAACCAGGGGACAGGCGCCCAGAAAGCCCCTGGAATCCGGCTTTTGGACGCAACTGCTGCGATTACTGCTCTAATGACAAGGAAATCGCCATTATCCGTTTAGGGTGAACTTGTTTTATTTTGTTTTAAAGGAATGAAGGGGTTTGGAGCCTAGTCCAGGGAATGAGCTGGGCAGTTATGCTTGGTCATACTTGGTTTGGGGTAAAAACTGAAAAGTAACTTTAAACTCCCGGGTGTGCACATGGAGGGAGAGTTAGGAGCGACCAGGGAAGCATTTGCAAAGGTGAACTTCTGGCAGTACCGTGGTACAGCAGTAAGGGACTGGCCTTTATTCAGCATCTACTACATTCAGCAGATAGCAGTTCATTTGCAAGGTTGTGTAGCCTCTCAGAGATTGGTACTTTTGAGGATGTACCTATTTGTGGTAAGTTTATTTATTTTAAAGTCTGCCTACTTTGGGGTCACACTGTACCATTTTTGGTGAAAGTGGACCACAGTACAGCAAGGGCATCTCATTCTCACTGACTTTTGTTTACATACATCTTCATAGGAAAATAAAATCTAATCTTGCATTTTAGAAAAGAGTCATATCGAAATAAGGGAAGGATGGCTTCTCTCACAAGCATTTTCTAGACTTCCCATGTAGATGTGAATTATTTTTCCTATGGGAGATTAGTTCTTAAAAAGAAAGTGTGCGTGACATCTCAAAAGCGGCCGGTGCACTGGGCTATAGAAATAGAACTGGAGAAAGAAGATCCTGGCCCTGCTTTGGCTAACTGAGGGAGGAAGAGCTAAACTAGCTGTATGACCTTGAGACGGTTCCTGAATTTGCCTTAGTCTGAGGTCTCTCACCTGTCATCAAGTGGTGGAATTAGATAACAATCTTAAACTCTCGTCCAGATCTACTGTCTTGTTCGGTGTGTGTACTCTTGTCTGTGTGTGCGTGCAACACATTAGAGCAGGTGAAACCCAATCTAGGAGTCCTCCGTTCTCGTTCTGATTTAAAAATGCAGTTTCCGTGCCTTCATTTTCAGTGTCACTACTTTGATAACAGCAGTCTAGCCTATACCCTTACAGGGGCATGCTAATGAGATACTCTTTTCTGGAAAACTGTCTATTTCTTACTAAGGTCCTTAAACTGAAATATTCACTTTAAAAACAAAGATATAGCAATTAGCATAAACTTAAGCGTTGATAGCACGTCATTATACATGTCATTTGTGACGTACCTTAAGTCAATGTATCAATTTATGTCAATTATAACATTTCCGAGAAAAGATAAATAATGCTGCTAGTAATGATAAAGATATCAACAACATCTCTGCAGTTTTTAAGACAAATTGCCCATTTACCTATTACTGTTAGAAGGTACAGTACTAATGTGCTACACAAGTCTCAATTGTCCAACTGAGAATACTTTTGCTTTGCAAATGTGATCTAATTTTCCTGGCAGTAGCAGGAGGGAGAGAAGGTGTAAATAGCTTACTACTGCGATAATACTCTTCTGAAAGTCAGAGGGGCCTGGCTGCCACAGATCTTCTGCTTAAACCCCAGCTATGACACTGGAGAGGCCATCCATGTAACTTCCACTTCCTCATCTATTAAGTAAGAGGAAGGTTGTTGTGAGGATTATAGATACTGCATACTGTGGCTTTATGAGTCTCTGTCCCAAATACTTGACTCTGAACTGTAGCGTGAAAACAGCCGCAGGCCATACGTAGATGAATGTACATGGCCATGTCCCAACACAAGTTTACTTATGGGTACTAAAATTTGAATTTCATACAATTTTCATGTATCACAAAATATAATTCTTTTGATTTTCCCCTCAACCATTAAAAAATACAAAAATCCTTCTTAGCCTGTGGGCTGTACCAAAACAAGTGGCAGGTTGGATTTGGCCCACGGTCCCTCGTTTGCAGACCCCTGCTCTAGAAAGTACCCAGTAAACAGCAAGTGTTCAGTAAAGGATAATTTTATATAAAGCTTATATACAAGAAAGACATTGCAGGATAAATAATGCATAATATGGACAAGGACCACGAAACATGAATAGTAAAGCAGTGCTTAGTATTTTAGATATCGCATTATCTTAGCCACGCAGCTCTTTGTGAGGGAGAATGACAATCCCCATTGCTCTGGAGTGAGGTCCAGGGCTTGGCAGCCTCCACCGAATGCTCGGGTTTACCTTAATGGTTAGAGTCTTATCCTAATGCCCTTGTAAACCCAGAGGGCTACGTTGGGAAGCTGTTCTTGTCTCCCTGATGTTGCACTGGGTATCAGTGCTGATGTGGCTCACAGGTTTGGGACAGAGCCAAGAAAAAGCACTGGCTGGAAGTAAAGATGTTTACAGGCTCAACTGCATGTCAGTTATAAAACTTTCCAATCACTTTTTGTCCTGATGCTTTAATACTTAGTTTGAAAATGTTTTCAACATTTAAACACACTAAGAAGTGGTAGGACATGGTGGTGAAGACAACAGCCTCTGGAGTCAAGCTGTGAGGGCTCAAATCCTAGAGCCAGGTCTTACTAGCTGTGTGACCTTGGGCAAGTCAATGAACCTCTCTGGTCTCTGTTTACTATCAGATTAAATGGGGATCATAGTAGTACCTATTGTCCCTTTGCAGTATGAAAGCTAGATGCACTAATACACATACAGCTTCTAGAAGATAAGCACCATATAAACATCAGTTTATAGCCAGTTGTCAGAGGGCACATACAGGATGAGTGACATTTTGCAGGAGCAGTCTCTGGGTTTTACAACATTCCTGGAATTAAAAAGACTCAGTTTTTATCCTGATGCGCATGGGGAAGATTAAAAGCGTGCTCTCTCGGGTTTGGGCTTGATACACTTGACTCCCTGCCCTTGTGGGCGCCTTTCCAGGAGCCAGCCCACTTCGACCGCTTCTGTGAGTGGCCGGACGGCTACGTGCGCTTCATCTACCGCAGCGACGAGAAGAAGGCGCAGCGGCACCTGAGCGGCTGGGCCATGCGTAACACCAACAACCACAACGGCCACATCCTCAAGAAGTCGTGCCTGGGCGTGGTGCTGTGCGCACGGGACTGCGTCCTGCCTGACGGCTCGCGCCTGCAGCTGCGGCCGGCCATCTGCGACAAGGCCAGGCTGAAGCAGCAAAGTGAGCCTCGGGACTGGTGGGGGGCGGCCGTGCAGTGGTGGGTTCCCTATTCCCAAGGGACTTCCCCTTCCTTCCTTCCTTCCTTCTTCCTTCCTTCCATCCTTCCTTCCTTCCTTCCTTCCTCCCTCCCTTCCTTTCTTCCATCCTTCCTTCCTTCCAAAGGGTCTGGGGTCGGGTTCTTGTTAGTATTTCTCGCCTCTGGCTTTGCAGAGAAGACGTGCCCTAACTGTCACGCTGCTTTGGAACTGATCCCCTGTCGAGGGCACAGCGGGTACCCTGTAACCAACTTCTGGCGGCTTGATGGCAATGCGATATTTTTTCAGGTAGGTTGCAGGGGAGGGGCAGGGACACCACAGTTTGTGATGGACATTCCCATCATATCACGGGGACCGAGCCCCCCGCTATGTGTCTTAGGAAACCTGGACCAAACCAAACACAGCTCCGGTGGCCAGAAATAGGTGCTGGGCTCCTAGGGCCTTACCGGGCTCCTAGGAATGAGTCCACCTACTGTGTGCTCTCTAGGGGCGGGAGAGTGAACCTAGTTATAATTGTTCTCTTATGGTAAAAGGATGGTTAGGTCATCTTTTAAGATGTCTATTATTGGTGCCATTTTATTTGTTCAAGAACTTTTCCCTGTCATTTTGAGAAAACAAACAACATGGGATGTTCGGAAAGGCAGCCTCCCTCAGAGGAACACGTGATTCATCCGCTTATTAATGCAGGCCAAGGGGGTTCACGATCACCCAAGACCAGAGAGCAAATCAGAAACGGAAGCTAGGAGAAGTGCCATCAAGAGACAGATGGCTTCTTTCTACCAACCCCAGAGAAGGAGAGCTCGAGAGTCCGAGGTAACGGGGAGCCGACATTACACCTGTGCTCTGTGTTCACTGTTAGCACAAAATACACTGAGGATTATGTAAAATATGAGTGTTGTACCTTCATTTAAAAGGTTTGATTTTATGTGAAAATTATATGTCTCTAACAATGTCATTGAGTCAACATTTTGAATAGAGTTTCTAATCCCTTCTTTTTTTTAAGATTTATTTTATTATTTATTTATTTATTGGCTGCGTTGGGTCTTCATTGTTGGGTGTGGGCTTTCTCTACTTGTGGAGAGCGGGGGCTACTCTTCATTGCGGTGGGTTCTCTTGCTGTGGAGCATGGGCTCTAGGTGCATGGGCTTCAGTAGCTGCGGCATGTGGGCTCAGTAGTTGCGGCATGTGGGCTCAGTAGTTGCAGATCACGGGCTCATTAGTTGCTCCATGGCATGTGGGATCTTCCCGGACCAGGGATTGAACCCATGTCCCTGCATTGGCAGGTGGATTTTTAACCACTGAAGCCCCTCTAATCCCTTCTTCTTGAAAAAAATAAAGCAGAATATCTCTACAGTTAATGACAGAGTGAGGATGGGAGCTGATGTCTTAACACAAGGGCAATGATCCAGGGGTCACATGGAAAGAAACAGGTGCATACCAACAAGTTAACGGTGCATCTCTGAGAGGGCCCTTTACATTTTTTATATAGAGTGATAGCATTTCTTTGGGCAACTTGATCCAGTTTGGCTGTTCAAACAATGTATGCCAAGGAGGCAGAATATTGTCTGAGGGTAAGAGACACTGGCCTTGTTTGAGCATTTTCTATGTACCAGGCGCCTAGGGTCTAAGAGTTTTACACATGAATTGGTCACAAGAGCCTTAAGAAGAAATGACCGTTACTGAGCCCCATTTTTAAGTGAGGAAGCTGAGGCTCAGGGAGGTTAAGGAACTTGTTCAATTCATGAGGGACGGTCAGGATTTGAACCCAGGTCTGTGTCAGGCTCCTGGGCCCCTGCTATTATGCACTTAGTGGAGGGAGAACAGACCACCTGCCACTCAGACCCACCTGCCTGGCCACCATGGACCCTCCTCGTTCAGCAGCGTGGAATTCAAGCCTGAGCTCAAACTGTGAAATTCCTGGACCGCATGCCCAGATCACGTGTCTGAGCTCACAGCGCAGAGCCCACCAACTGGAAGTTTGTTATGTGGTTGGTTGGCAACTATTATGGGTGAAGGTATCCATGTGATTTACGTCTCTATTGACAAATAAAAATTTGTGTCTTTTTTTTTTTAGGCAGGAGAGAATCAAGATATCAGCGGACATTTGAACAACATACCTTCCCTGGAAAACTCAGAGGAGTTTGATATAATTGCTGACACAGGCTTCCCTGTTCCAGGGCAGCCTTGCTTTTCCTTTCCAAACTCGGATGCTTACCTACCTACCTGTGACCTAGCTGCCTTTCAGGGAGACACAGTACCACCCTTTCAGAAATACCCAAACCCAAGAGTCTATGTGCCAAGACCACCCTGCACCTATGAATTGGCAGGTCCTTGTTACACAAATTCAAGCCCGTATCCCACCCTTTATAAAGATTCCAGCAATATCCCTAATGACACAGACTGGGTTCACCTGAATGCACTACAATACAATGTCAACTCCTATAGCAGCTTTGAGAGAAGCTTTGATTTCACCAGTAAACAGCATGGCTGGAAACCAGCTCTCGGAAAAGCTGGCCTTGGGGAGAGGACTGACCATGGACAGTTCCAGGCTATGGCCACTGGCCCTTATTACAACCCAGAGCTTCCCTGCAGGTACCTCACAACCGCCCCGCCAACTGCTCCAGCCCTACAGACAGTGATCACCACTGCCACCACAGTGTCCTATCAGGCCCACCAGCCCCCTGCTGTGAAATGCTGTGACAGTGTGCGGGAAGTTAAGAGCCTTTCTGGCTGTAACTATGCTTCTGAAAACATCCAAGTGTCCATCTACTCGGAGGCCTTGGACCTTCCAGCTACAGTCACCATGGCAGCCTCTCCAACAGCATCACTTCCTTTGAAAATTCCCGGAGATGGCCAGGCCATCAGACACACTTTGCCTTTTCCTCAAGAGTCAGCGCCCTCCCGGACAGACGGAGCAGAGACCTGGGAAGTGTGTCCATCTGGATTGGGGTCTACAGTTGGTTATTCAGATAGAGTCAGTCCGTTCTTTAGCTATGACAACAAGGACTTTTGAACAAGAGTCCTGGGCACAACATGATACTGGTCACCATGCAGGCAGTGAAATATGACACGGCAACTCTCTCTTAAATTGGGTGATTCATTTAGCATGAAAAAACATATATATATGTAATAATATATATGTATACACACACACACACACACACACACACAAGGGTGAGTCAAAAATTATCTGCACTCTGGTTATATTAAAACTTCTGTTGGCTGCTCTGTCTTACCAGCGCTTTTGGTTCAAGGCTACTGTCTCCCCAGTCACGGCTGTGCAGGTGTGAACGTGTTACATCAGTTCATTTGTAACTGTGGTGTGAGCAAAAATGGATGCCCACTTGTGATTTGCACGAAAGAGGAGCAGTGTGCCGTGATTCATTTTTTGTGATCTGAGGGTGTACCTGGTGCCGTTATTTATTGAAGACTTTGTGCACAGTATGGAGAAAGTGTTTTGTCGTGAAAAAGTGTGTATGATGGATAGAGATGTTCAAGGAAGGTCGCACAATGTTAGCCGTCAAACAGGAGGTGGATGCCCATCCACGCGAAGATGTCAAGACAGCGGCGCATTTGTGGCTCACAGCTCAGCCTAAAACATTTTTTAATGAGGAAACGCGAAAACTTGTTGACCAATGGACAAAGCATATTGAAAAGCAAGGAGATTATGTTGAAAAATGATGTATTTGTCTTTTCTAAAAGTAATTAAACTCTACAGCCAGAGTGCAGATAATTTTTGACTTACCCACGTATATATAATAGTAAAACCAATGATCAGTTGAGTAAGTTATAGGTTAGAAATGTTTAGATAATACAGGGAAATTTTGCATAACATTTTAAAATCCACTACAGTACATAGAATTAGGTCTGAAAAGTGTTCCAAATGAACAAATAAGCATGAAAGTTAGCGAGCTAAGTTCATTTAGTTTGTTAGCTGGAGTAGAAATCAAGAATGCTGGTTCTCACTCTAAGCCTTTCGCCATTGGATCATATTAGGGAATTTCATAAATCTTTCTTTGGCCCTTAGGGGTTGTCAAAATACCTTTGGGAAGAAATCTTTACAATCTTATCTCCTGAGTCATTTCATAAGCATTTACAACCTGTTAAAATAACTTCAGGAAGTAATTTAGACCATTTTATCTCCAAAATATGTTATCTATAGCTTTTTAAGAAATCTACCATGTTGCAATGATAAAGTGCAGTTGTTTTTGAGAGAATTTTGTTTTCCAGTATCACCTGAATATCTTTTCTTAACATTGATGAATATTCTCCTAACAGAGTCAGCCTAACACTAATGATGTGTATTTAATGGATTTTTAATGTACTAAAATATATATTTTTTCCAAGTAGGTTTCAAAATTAGAACTGAGATGTTTTATTCAAATTCAGCTTTACCTTTGTTACTCCTCATAAATGTAATTGGTAATGGTATTCAATTAAACAAAATAAAGACATTTTAAAATAATGTAGATGTTATTTCAAAACAAAAGTAGGAAAAATTGTGCATATCATGACCTGGGAAACATTTATAATAGATTAAACATAGTTTCTTTAAGTTTTGTACTTTATTTTAGAAAAAACTATTGGCTATGCTGATAACAGAAATCTTCTTCAAATCAGTGGCATACATGTACACACGCACGCACGCACGCATGCACACACACACACTTTTGCACAGCTCCCAATGCTTAGTGAAAATATTCAGTTCCCAAATAAAAACAAACCACATCAATAAATTTGAGAATGGGGGGGGGGGAGGATTATCCTCAAATTTGCACGGAATACCCAATTTGCTTAACTAAATTGCAGTAAATCAGATGCCGTTTTAAATCACTGAGTGTTATACGCTGCTCACCTGAGTGCTAAAGCCCTCATACCCTGATGTAATAAATACATGCATTACTGGCCACCAGGTTAAAGAAATATCAGTACACTCCTATTCCCCAGCCAACTTTTTCTCAAAGGAAAAGATGCCTAGTACACCGTGGACTCCTTTTTTTCTTTAGACTTCCGTTGCCAAAACTCACAGCTTCTAATCGTACCTAACATTTATATAGTGCTTATGTGGGCCAGACACTGTTCTAAGCCCTGAACACGTATTAATGTATTCAATCTTCATCACAGTCCTCTGAGCCACCTCAGAGAAGCCAAGTGATTTTCACAGCAAGTAGCAGAGCTGGAATTTGAGTGCAAGCCACCTCCAGAGTCCCTGCTCTTAACCACCATGTTACATTAGCTTTGATTATAGTTAATTATCAGTGAACTTGCACTTGTACTTAGCAACTGTTGTACTTGGCATGGAGTAGCGAGTTTTATTACTTCTAAGTATTTATGTCCTCACATTGGACACAAGGGATTCATGCAGGGTGGGTAAGGGCGGGGATGGGAATGAACAGATTCTGGGCAAAGCCCTGAGGTGACATTTCCCAAAGTGTGGTACAAGGGTGCTCTGGGTGACAGAGTGATTCTAGAAGGTCCACAAATATTTTATGTTAATAGTTATGGATTTATTTTAATGTGTAATAGGGAAAGATATAAATAACACATCAAACCTATGATTTCAAGATATTTTTGCCTAGACAAAGCAAAACAACTTTTGTATTTGTTTTGAGGCAAGGCAATTTAAGGAAAAATATGAAGCAAATAATAGCACAGATGTTACAAGAAAATGCAAAAAATCATCAAAATGGTGGAGAGCTACTGAGTAACGCAACACACTGTAACAGAGAAGGACAAACCTGACTCCATATTAGACCTTTTCCTTTATCTCTAACCCTTGAGCTCTGCTGCCTGTGCTTAGTCACGCTGGCTCTGCACCCTTGTTGCCTATGGCCTTAAATATACATATTAGCCCATTCTCAAGGCTCTTCCCCCCAGGCTTGATCTTTAAAGGTATAACACTTTTCATTCACACAGAGATAAAAAGTTGCAGAACAGAGAATAATATGTCTTGTTGGATGTTTACAGTTGGACCTACCTGGACAGCTGCTAGAACAAAGGACTATCACATCCCCTCCAGGGTCTGGCCAACACCAAGAAGTCTGCAACAGTCAGCTACACCTCCTCCTCTTTTAGCATAAAAGAAGCCTGAATTCTAACTTGGATAAGATTCTTTAGGACACTAGACTGCCATCTTCTCCGTCTGCTGGCTTTCTGAATACAGTCACTATTTCTTGCCCCAATACCTGTCTCTTGACTTATTGGTCTGTCATTCAGCAAGCTGTACGAGCTTGGACTCGGTAACAATACCTTCCTAGAGCAAGGGGTCAAGGGGCTGAAAATAGGTGACTCAGCTGAAAATGGGAAATGGTGATGACAACGAGATTGTGTAAAGCAGGAGCTTGTGGGGCAAACAAGCCCAGGTGTGACTTTGGATGTCTGCAGTTTTCACCCCAGTATTGAGGAGTCCAGACAGTGGGCCACACTCAGGAGCCATGCTGTGGGAGTTGATCCTGGGGGAGGCGGTGAAGGCAGAACATACCTCAAGTGTTGGCCGGGCCCCCAGCCACGCCATCCCCCCAGGAGCCAGGTTCCAGGGCAGAGTGGCTGTGTAGCACAGGTGAGTTCTTGCAAACTGAGCTGCCTGAAGAAGGCGCAGGAAGGTTTAGAGTCTGGGTCATAGCTATGGCTCTAAAGAACTGACCTATTAGGTAGCAAAAGGTTTATTTTGTTTTTTAACATTTTAGGCAGGACGCTTTTCTTTTTTTCTTTTCCTTTTTAAGATTTATTTATTTATTTTTATTTATTGGCTGTGTTGGGTCTTCATTACTACACGCGGGCTTTCGCTCTAGTTGTGGCAAGTGGGGGCCACTCTTCATTGCGGTGCGTGGGCTTCTTGGTGCAGTGGCTTCTCTTGTTGCAGAGCATGGGTTCTAGGTGTGCAGGCTTCAGTAGTTGCAGCACATGGGCTCATTAGTTGTGGCTCATGGGCTCTAGAGCACATGCTCAGTAGTTGTGGCGCACAAGCTTAGTTGCTCTGTGGCATGTGGGATCTTCCCGGACCAGGGCTCGAACCAATGTCCCCTGCACTGGCAGGTGGATTCTTAACCACTGTGTCACCCGGGAAGCCAGGTAGCAAAAGAGTTTTGTGGAAAATGAAAGGAAGTAGGAAACTTGCAAGGGCCTAGGTGTTATATTACTAATATGTAATAGTAATTATGACTATGAATTATGAATAATAACTATTTGATTTCTAATTTAAAGCTTTCAAATGTGGACAGTGTAAATTAGAGCAGCCAAAGCCTCTGACATATTTATTCTGATCAGCTCATGACGAGTGAGCCCAAGCCTTCAACCAGACCCCTGACTATATCAGTGACTGAGAGCAGAGGAGGGCAACGCAAAGGAGGTGAGGCCAGGCTGAGAGCAGACACCTGTGATCACCTGTCCCCAGTTAGACTTAACCAGTGCCACGGGACACTGAACAGAAACACAAGGTATCCACTTGCTAACCATTCTTCCCTCTCCATGCACAGCGTGTAGTCTTGGTGTAGACTTGATATACTTACCTGGAAGAACTTCAAAGTATTGAATCTAACCTCTGACACGTAGTTTCAATGGAACATCTGTTGGAGAAGCGAGTGCAATTCTTTTCATAATTTAGGATCTTACAGAATAACTTTAACTAATATTCTGTGAGATGTGCAAAGAAAACCATTGCAAATATAATTTACAAAAAAAAAATAGATTGATAAATGGTCTCTCACTGCCTCACTCCTTCCAGGGTTCACAATGTCCCACTACACATTAGAATCACCTGCGGAGCCTTAACAATCCTAGTATCAAGGCTGCATCTCAGACCAATTAAGTAAGAATCTCCCGGGGACCTCCTCGGCAGTCCCGTGGTTAAGACTCCGCAATTCCACTGCAGAGTGCACCGGTTTAATCCCTGATTGGGGAACTAAGATCCCACATGCTGTGTGGTGCAACCAAAAAAAAAAAAATCTCCAGGAGTGAGCACTCAGAATATTGTAAAGCTTCTCAGGTGATTCTAAACTGCAACTAATGCCTATAGTTTGCCAGGATAGTTCCAGAAACCTCTTTAGTCCCAGGAAGCTGAGAGCAATATGGTTTTGTGGAGGCTCACATGAAAGAGTATTCGCAGTGTAATTAATCTCTGTTATCTCTAACTTTCTCTTGGATGCCATTGTTTTTTTCACTTAATGAAAAAGGAAGAAAGCTGGCAGAAGCCAAGTCATCTATTTGTTGCTATTTAAAGTACAAATTAAAAATTGGATTTTGAAAGCCACAAAATTAGATAAAATACCCTGCTTGTAAGTCAAATCATGAAGTCCTTCATTCATTCAACAAATATTTGATTGACCTTCACTATAAATCAATGACATGCTAGCATTAGATACACAGAGGTGAGCTAACTGGAAGTCTCTGCCCTCTTGGCGGGCTGGTAGCCTGCACAGATGATAAAGATAGAAGCAAACACTGCAGTTACAGATAGAAAGAGCCATAAAGGAGAAAGCAGGTGCCAAAATAGAGGAAATGAAAGTGAACCCGTTTGGATACAGTGGTTAGGGAAGAGCTCCCTGCAGTACTGAAAGAGTACTGAAACTGAAATGCAAAAAAGCTAGGAAGGTGAACAGCCAGGGAGGACACTGCAGATTAAGGCACAGCAGGTGCAAAGGCCCTGAGGCAGCAGAGTACATGTAGTCCTAGAAGCCGTTTCTATAGTATGACGGTCTCTATGGGCTGAGGGCCAGATAAAAGCATTTGGCGACAGCTTGATTACTCTATGGAAAATGTTAAGTTGATTTAAAACTATAAAGGAAAGTCTATGTGCTTGATTAAAAACTATATTAAGACCTTCAAATTTCTTCCAATGAAATCTGCTTTGGTGATAGGGTTGCCAGAGTTAGCAAATAATATACAGGGTTTCCTGTTAAATTTGAACTAAGATAAACAACAAGCACTTTTTGAGTGTAAATATATCCCAAATATTCCACGGACGTACAAAAATTATTCATTGTTTATTTGAAATTCAAATTTAACTGGGTGTCCTGTATTTTATCTGGCATGCCTGCGTTGGGGGGAATATTGTAATTTAATTTCATTCCTGGTCAAAACATGGTAAATGACATTTGATAAACTAAGAGGCTACAAATGTCGTTACCTAAAACAATTTGGCTGCTGAACATTTGTGAGGAAATATTTATTTTCACTGTGTAGTCTACTTAATGGGAGAGACTATATTTTTTATCATTCTTTAAAGTATAAAAATCATAGCTACCTTAATACAGATTTTAAAAAGCCAAGCATCACCCTTTAACATTTCTACTTACCAATCATGCTGGTCGGACAAACAGAGTTCTACCACAGACCTCTTCAGCTGATGGTCACCCTGTTTATTCCTATTTCTATTCCACTTGGTTAAAGCAAAAAGCGTTCTTCACCAGTAATGGATTTTCCATTAATCAGCCCATTAGAACTGGGTCTTCTGATCCTCTCTCAGGCAGCTGAGCTACCCACATAACATTGTGTTTTACGGCTTGTCTGGCAAATCCTTTTACCATTCCAGGCCATGGTGTGGGGAGGAGAGGTGGGATAAGCCTTTCTATGCTCTCAGCCACCTGTGTCTCTCCCCACTGATGTACCAGAAGGGCACTGCTGAGTAAAAGTGCCACCTGGCTGCTCACGGAGGCCTCCGCTTGTGCAAAACAAATATTCTCTTTTCTAATCCCTCTTAAGGGCGAGATTTTAAAAACCCCAACAGGAAAAAGCCTTCTGCCTGGAGATGGCCTCTCCAATAAACTATATTATTTCCACGGTTTCCATAAACCACCTGAACTTCTTCTCTTAACCACCCTAAGCACTATGGTTTTAAAGACCTTTTCTGACAGTTGCCAAGATGTAGCGAAAAGAACCACCTTAATTTAAGTGCACCCAGAACTGTGGTCCCAGCGGGGGATGTGCAGACGTCCTCTACTCCCGTCTCCGTGTTCAGGCAAGAGAAGCCCCTCCATTTCTGCTTTGGGTGTTGCTATCCTTACTGCAAGCACAGGATGGTCATTGTGGAACTCTAATGGGGCCAAAAAAAAACTTTATATTTTGGTTTTGTGGTTTTTAAAGAAGAAAAATCCAGGTTCACCTCAGAGAATATGTCTGCAAGAATGACTGAAAAACTCACGCCCTGTTCAACAGAATCTACTCATTCCCTAACTTGATGCTAAGTGCTCCCTATAGGAATTTCACAGAGAAGCATAAAACGTGGTGTCTGCCTTCAAGAAATTTCTAGTAAGCAGGAGAAATAAGACATGCGTGTTAAATAGCAGTGAAGGCTACATTATCACATGCATTACAATATTTTATAAATAAAAAAATATAACCATGTTGCTAAGAATCTTGCCTTGCTCATTTTAGTTAAAAACATTAAAGCTGTGAATGTTGGATTTGTCTCCGCAGCTGGAGGATCTGGGCAGAGGAAACTTCTGCAAAGGAAAAGATGAAGGTGGAGTCAGAGGGGCCAAGATGAGTAACTGAGTAATGTTCTTGTGAATATTTTCGTCACCAGTAATCTTTCCTTATTAAGATAGTTTCCTCATTAGTATCTTTTTTTTTTTTAAGGCCAGGTGGTGCGGCATGCAGGATCTTAGTTCCCTGAGGAGGGTCAAACCTGTGCCCCCTGTACTGGGAGCGTGGAACCTTAGCCCCTAGACCGCCAGGGAAGCCCCCAGTATCTTCTTCTTCTTCTTTCTTTTTTATTACTGTTGTTATTTATTTATTTATTGGCTGCATTGGGTCTTCGTTGCTGCACACGTTGCTGCGAGCAGGGGCTACTGTTTGTTGTGGTATGTGGACTTCTCATTGTAGTGGCTTCTCTTGCTGCAGAGCACGGGCTCTAGGAGCATGGGCTTCAGTAGTTGTGGCACATGGGCTCAACAGTTGCGGTGCATGGGCTTAGTTGCTCCGCGGCATGTGGGATCTTCCTGGATTGGGGATCAAACCCATGTCCCCTGCACTGGCAGGCAGATTCTTAAGCACTGCGCCGCCTGGGAAGTCCCCCCTGTCTCTTCTTATTAAGATGTTCTTCTCCCAAAACTCTTCAGGTACACATTTTTCAAATTACTTCTTAAATAATTTTCTCATGAAATATTCTTTATGGAAACATTCTTCATGACTGTGGATATATGCAACAGCTATACCATTGATATATTCTTCTTGATTATATTTTAATACATTCATAAGAATCTACTTAAAACAATAAGTATGACATTGTTCCTATTCTTAAAAATCTAAAAACAAGGTCCTACTGTATAGCACAGGGAACTATATTCAATACCCTGTGATAAATCATAATGGAAATATATATATATTTATAAAACAGTGTCACTGCTGTACAGCAGAAATTTACACAACATTGTAAATCAAATATACTTCAAAAGATGTTTTAAAAATAATCTATTTTTGAAGATAAACATTATATAGGTTCGTATTCATGATGCACATGTTTATGATCATTTATTCAAGCAAATATTTGGGTACCTGCAAGGCACTGGGCATTGTTCTATGTCCTGATGAGGAAGTGATGGGCAACTGGCACGGCCCTCGTCCCCATGGAGCTTCTGTCCTTTGTGAAGGATATGTTCTCAAGAAAGGGGGAGATGGTATATATATTCTTATAACTAA
Source organism: Hippopotamus amphibius kiboko (assembly GCF_030028045.1). NCBI lineage: Eukaryota > Metazoa > Chordata > Mammalia > Artiodactyla > Hippopotamidae > Hippopotamus > Hippopotamus amphibius. The sequence continues at coordinate 7,803,597 of NC_080196.1, read as the reverse complement.
GAAATATAAGTTAGAGTGAATATAATTTAATGCCCTAATTTTCCCCATCTCTGCTGGTCAATGCTCCCTGTCTTTCCCTTCAACAAAAGGTCTCCTCACAGAATGGACAGCAAGGGAAGAACAGATAGAGACGGGATGATTAAAAGAAGAATACGCAGCAGTCTTCACAGGCACGTAGATCATCACTAGTGTCAGCCACCCCGGGACAGAGAAATCACAAGGATGACAAGGAGAAGACACAGTGAGAGGCAAAAAAGGAATGAAGGCTATGGGTTTATGAATGGGAAAAAGGAAGATTCTGGAGTTCGGAAAATTCCAGAAAGAATTAAATTCAGAAATGTGAAACCTTGAAATAAAACAAAAAAAGATCTCCTTTCTGCCCAACTCTATCACAGCAGTAGTAATTTAAGGCAGAGACAAACTGAATATTCCTCAAGATGCTGTTATGAACATAAAATGAATACTGGCCTATCAAAATTTTGCAGAAATCCTCATGAGTTAAAATAAAACAAAATAAAACAAACCAACAGTCCATCACATCCCATAGTAATTGCTGTAAACTTTATAAATTGTTTTAAATAAAAGCAAATTCAGAATACTGACTGGGACATTAGCTTCCAATGAATGTCCTTTCTGAAGGAATTTGGTACCCATCATTCTACTGGGTACCACATGCCAGCTGGTCACCACCACCTCCTGTTGAAGCTGAGAGACTTGAGACCTTGTGTTGCAAAAAGGAGAAGGGGAGAGAGAGGGAGAACACTAAGGGCTGCCAGTGCCCAGCCTGGAAGCAGAGAGCCTCTCCACCATCCTGTGTTGGGCTCGGTTAAAGGGTAAAGCATCCTCTCAGTAAAGCAGCTGTCCTCTTCTTCCAAGTGAAACAAGATGAGCCTGGAGCATGCTGTAATGCCATAAAGTAAGGCAGTGCTGAACAAACAAACAAGCAAACCAGAAACAACAAAACCCTACAATGACGGAGTCAGGTCAAAAGGATACAGGAGTCAACGGCCAAAGCTGGAACAACTTAAGAAACAAATTAGTATTAGATTACAACAGAAAGTATTTTTAAAAATCCATGAGTCCATTCTGATGCAAATACCTGATTAAATAAATAAACAAACCAACAAATGGGGGAGAACAGAAACATGTTCCATGCAGAATAATTCCAAATAATTGATGTAGATAGTCCACCCTCAAGGAGATGGAGCAAAACCCCTGCTCCTTAAGAGTAGGCTGTGCATGATGACTTCCTTCCAAAGAGGGAGGGAAGGTAAATTTACAGTGGAAACGTCTGACAGCCAGGTGCTCAAGGTCAACCTCAACAGTGATGTCAGGTTGACAGCATTATAGAATGTGATGAAAAGGGTACATCACCTCTGTGGTTTTCCTCCCCCAAAACAGAATTCCACTCTAATCATGAGAGACGCAACCGATGAACCCCAGTTGAGGGACATTCTACAGAACGCCTGACCAGGACACCTCAAGATCATCAAAACAAGGGAAGTCTGAGAAGCTCACAGTCTAGAAGAGTCTAAAGAGATGTGACAGCTTAATGTAACCTGGTATCCTGGATGGAATCCTAGAAAAGAAGAAGGACTCTAGGAAAAAAATAAGGAAGACTAAATAAAGTAGAAACTTTTAGTTAAAAATGTATCAATTTGGGACTTCCCTGGTGGTCCAGGGGTTAAGATTCCAGGCTTCCACTGCAGGGAGCATCCCTGGTCAGGGAACTAAGATCCTGCAGGCTGCTAGTGCGGCCCGCCCCCCCAAAAAAAGTATCAATTAATTATAGCAAATATAATGTTAGATGTTAATAACAGGGGAAACTGAGTGCAGGACACATGTGAAATCTTTACTGTTTTCTCCATGATTTTGTAAATGTAAAACTCTTCTAAAAAATAAGGTCTATTTAAAGTAAAGAACAAATATTCCACCTCCTGGGTCCCACCTTTGACAGCAAAATCCCAGGCACAAAGGAATGTTAGAGCAGAGCCTTCCACTAGAAGGACAAAAATGTCCTTATCTATGTCTCAAAAACCTTATGTCCTCCTTATGTCTTATTTAAAGGCATTTTTTCTTGTATAGGATTTTGATCAGATGAGTGTGTGTGTGTGTATATATATATATATGGAGAGAAGGAGAGACAGAGAGAGAGATTGGTATTTTAAAACCGGCTCACAATTGCAGGGTCTGACCAGTCAGAAACCTGTAAGGCAAGCCCACAGGCTGGAAATTCTGGCAAGAGTTGGTGTTACAGTCTTGAGTCCAAATTCCACAGGGCAGCAGGCTGGAACCTCAGGCAGGGTTTCTAGTTCCAATCTTGAGGCAAAATTGCTTCTTCTTCAGGCAACCTCTGTCTTTCCTCTTAAGACCGTCAACTGATTGGATGCCCAGGCACAAGATGAAGGGCAAGCTGCTTTTCCTGCAAGTCTACCAATCTAAATGTGAATCACATCTGTGAATACCTTCACAGAAACATCTAGAATAATGTTTGACCAAACAACTTAGCCTAGCCAATAACCTCATAAAATTAACCATCCTCCTTGATAAAGGTGGATCAAAGGAACCAGGGATATTTAGCTTAGAAGAAAAGACTCAGATGGGACATGATAAAATCTAGAAATATTTGCAGTCACCTTGAGCAGAGGTGGCATTGTAGTATAGTGTGTCATTTAGGGATGTGGGCTTCAGACATAACTGAAAATTGTGAGCAGAGAAAGGATTCTGCCAGGGCTCCCACAGCTGTTTAGTGGGAGCTGGGATTTGGACTCAGCTCTGCTGTACACTGTGAACATGGGGAAGGCAGTTCCTTTTGTGGGAAGACTTGAGGGCTGCAGTTCCTTACCCGCAGGAGAACTGAAATCTCTCCTCCTTATGCAGGGGCAGAAGTTCTAAATTATTTGGCGGATTTGTACAGAAACATGGGGAACGTGTGCTTTACACATGTGCTTTACAATCTGAAATAACTGAGTGAAAGTGAGCCAGAAGAAAAGGATGTGGTCTAGAAGTTTGCTTAGAAGCAACCCACCTAAGATACAGAGGAAAAGACTGGAGAAAAACACATCAGATTAAGCGTAAGCAGTTTGTCATAGAGACCTTGGAATCCATGAATGAAGCTCAGCCCCCTGAGAATGGGACTCAGTACATCCTCAGAAGGAAGACAGATGGTAAGACTCCAACATTTCAATGTCAATTCCATCACACATCTCCTGTGTTGTATTCTTTTATGATTCACTCTGGACAAAAGTTCAGGTCAGACTTACAAACTGCCTATACGTAAAACACAGTTTAGAATACTTACACTTTAAAGGCTTGGTTTGTTTTGACAAAATTTAATTAGCATAATTTAAGATTAGACAAGATTACTCATTAAAAAACTAAAATGTGTTTTATGTAGAGAAGAAAGAACTAATAACATAAAATTAATGTATGTAAGACTTTGTCTACTGGTCAGCTTGGTAAATTTACCATAGTAATCTGTAACTCTTACTTTGCTACTATTTGGTAGCTAATGATATTCTTCTATACTCTGCACTGCTGGTGGAAAATATTGAAGAGATACCCATGATTATCATGAGACCCTGTCATGAGATTCATTTCTTTAATGAGGACAAGTTGCCTTGAGTCTGTGAAATGTTATACCAAGCATTTGCTGAACTTGAAGGGTGTAGCAAGTGGTGACAGAATAACAGATGTTATCAGTGACCTGTATCAGTTGTGCGAATGTCAGGAAAATAATTTCAAGGTGATTTCTCAGGTATTTGTAATAGATCGTAAATCAAAAATGGCTGCTGTCTAGTAACATCAGGCATTCCAAAAGCTTGAGTTTCTAGAGTATTCCTTGGACCATAAATATAAAAGTTGTTCTCAAAAATACAAATATGTCTACTTTAAATAATCCAGCAAAGAATGGAGAAATATAATTTGACTTCCCACAATTACCTCTTACTCTTCAAGTGTTCTCCAAGGGAAATTCTAAACTAAGTAAGAAATCAATTCTAAAATGTAGAAATGGGGAATCCCCTGGCAGTCCAGTGGTTAGGACTCCATGTTTCCACTGCAGGGAGCACGGGTTCAATCCTTGGTCGGGGAACTAAGATAAGCCACACAGTGTAGCCAAAAAATTAAAAAAGTAGAAATGGAGCAAGAGATGATATATGTATATACTGTGATGGGGACGGCTGAAGGGGGAGCACTTTGGGGAAGTGGGCAAGGAGCGAGTATTAAGAGGTGAGTTTGAACACGTTAAGTTCAAACTACTAGATTTCTAAGTGAAGTGCTGAGTAAGCTGTTGTGTATAAGAGTCTAGAGTTCAGGATGGAGGCATAGATTTGGAGATACAAGTTTGGGAATCATCAGCATACAATCAGACTTGGCATTGGTAGGTTGTAAAATGCTATTCAAACATAAAGTATCATTACCTCACAAATATAACACAGCAGCCATCACTGACCCACTAACCCTTCTGTTTGGAACACCAAAGATAAGTTTTGAAGAATGAAATAGTGCCATCTGTAGCAACGTGGATGGACCTAAAGATCATCATATTAAGTGAAGCAAGTCAGACAAAGACAAATATGTGATATCCCTTATATTTGTATCGCTAATAAAAAAAGATACAAATGGACATTTCAAAACAGAAACAGACTCACAGACATAGAAAACAAACTTAAGGTTACAAAAAAGGAAAGGAGGGGAGGGATAAATCAGGAGTTTGGGATAACAGATATACACTACTATGTATAAAATAGATAAACAATGAGGTCCTACTGTATAGCACATGGAACTATATTCAATATCTTATAATAAAATATAATGGGGGCGTCAAGGAAGGGAGGGAATATGGGGATATGTGTATAAAAACAGTTGATTGAACCTGGTGTACCCCCAAAAAAATAAAAAAAAAAAAGAATATGAAAAAGAATATATATATACACACACATATATATATCTGAACCACTGTGTTGTACACCAGAAACTAACAGAACATTGTAAATCAACTATACTTCAATGTTTTAAAAAGTTACTTTTTGAAAGATATTTTTAATAGAACACTTTTTTTTGAAAATAGGACATATAAAGTGTGAAGTTTTTCTGTTCTCTCAACTATTTTGTTGCTGATCTTAAGTACTAAGAAGTTCAGAGATTCTCTATTGATTTTAGGCTTACAGAATATTATCAGTTGGAAATTCTGAGAAGGCTATGTAATGACATCTTCAAGAAAGCTTATCTTCCTAGGAAAGGAAAAGCTCAAATGTGAAATGCAGTCTTAGAGAACCATGAAGCTGCTAGGTCAGCCATTGCCTTGATAGGAATCAAGTACTGAAATATGCTGCTAGTCTTTGATAAGGAATATGCTGGTAGTTTAAAAATATACACACTTTTCAGCATTCCATCCTGTAAGGAGAATTGGAAGAAACATCCATTGAGGTTTAACTGTGGTGGGAGCTCCCCCAGAACAAAGTAACAGAGGCCACAACTCAACTAGAAAGCAATGCAGTTGGATCCTGCCATTATCTTTATGTGCCCATTAACTCTAAAGCCCCTCTCCATGGTTCCTGCATAATTCTGTTACTATGTAACTCCTGCCTAACTCTGTAACTTAGCAACAGTCCAAAGGCCATAGAAGGGGAAGTACCCAACTAAGTTACAGGCTCCTTTGCTTGTTACCTTATTTGGGAGACAAAAAAATTCCAATGTATAGGAGTTTAACAAAAGTATATAAGGTGATGCCCTGCTGTGTTCGGGGCTCAGCCTTTGGACATGAATCCGCTGAGGCTGTGCTAGTGCAATAAACATTGCTTCCTGCTTATAGCATCACTGTCCTGTCTGCCACTGACAATTCCTGCTACATAACCACTGAAAAATTGATTATATGAGGATGAAACAATTTACAGAAAGCACAAGGATGAGGGTGTATAGGAGGGACTCCCCCAAATAATGATTACATTAAGTCACTGTCAATCTTGATGTTATACTGAGACTCAGAATATACATTTTGCCATTTTGCTGTTACACATCTACATGTCAGTCAATCAAAATACAAATAGGAATATTAAGGCCATGGAATCCAATATTGCTCTGGAATATCTGAAGTATCAGCATTCAAAAGTAAATTGTTGAATTTCTAGTTCTGGAAATGGTGGAGTGGCTTGTATTGAACTAACTCTCCTTCAGGTAACAGTTACAAACTCTGGACAAATATAAAGCTTAGCTATTTGAAGGTCCTGGAAAAATCACCAAAGTCAAGAAGAAATTGGAGGGGACTGGACCCCAGAGGAAAGGGAACCATGATGGCTGTGGTCCACGTCTACACAGCTTCTCTCCTCAGGGCATGTCCCAGTCCACATGACACATGGCAGCTAGAACCGGAACAGAACCACTGTGGCATTTCTGGCTTGTCAGAGGATGGAGTCTGAGGCTGCCAGAGCAGCTGGAAATTGAGAGGGGGAACCTTGGAAAGGAAAAGCCACAGAGAAGAAGCCCCTAAATCTGGGTACAAACTCATTTTAAATCCTTGGCTGACCCCTGACCTGTGCTTGTGTAGATGAGGCTCCAAGGAGAATATTAAAGCAACAGCTGGAGAAGCTGCAGAAACACAACAACCATCTCGTCTGTCAGCTGCAAAGGGAGATGGAACATGGAGTTTAGTCTCACCAAGTCAGAAGGGCCTGGCAAACACTGTAAGCTTTCCATCGAAACCCTAGAAGGGCCATAGGGAGTAATGGTTATATCCTAGGTCCAAAGAATGTACCCTAAAACTAATGACAAAACCAAAACAAACCCATCTTTAGAAGTGCAATACCAGGGAATTCCCTGGCAGTCCAGCAGTTAGGACTTGGTGCTTTCACTGCCAGGGCCTGGGTTCAGTCCCTGGTGGGGGAATTAAGATCCCACAAGCCAAGTGGCCAACCCCCCCCCAAAAAAAAACCAGTGCAATACCAGGCATCCACAAATTAGTAATATAATTGACTACTTAAAACAAAAATTAGCACTGTATTAAATTTCCCAAAACTGGTGGAAAAACATCAACAGACAGATTCGAAAAGCTCAGTGCCTGCCCAAAATGTAAATACAAAGAGAGTCACACGTGGGCTCATCACGGTCAGATGGCTGACAGATCAACAATAAAGAGAAAATCTTAACATCTTTGGACAAAAGAAGGGAGACACGATAAGTATAACTTCTGACTTATCATCAGAAATAATGGAGGACAGAATCACATCTTCAAATTTCCAAAAGAAAAACAAAATAAAGCAAAACACGTCAGCCCAGGATTCTATACACAGCAGAAATGTGTTTCAAGAGTGTAGGCACAACAAAGACACATACTATAGGCGCCCAAAGGATGAAAGGAACAATTATGACAACTGGAAGGCAACACAGTAGACAACTTCGATGAAACGAGAAAATTCCTTGAAAGAAACTTACCAAAACTGATGCAAAATGACATAAAAATTATGAACCACCCTATAATTATTTTAAAAGATGAATTTGTAATTAAAAACTTTCCACAAAGAAAATTCTAGGCCTAGATAATCAAACTGTTGAAGGCTATCAAACGTTAGAAAAAAAATAGTATCAGTCTACCCAAATTCCCTCAGGAAATAAGAGGAGGGAACACTTCCTTACTGTTTTCCCAAGTCTAGCACAGCCCTAATATGAAAATTTGACAAAACACTGCAAGAAAAAAAATTTTAGATCAATATCCCTCATGGATATAATTGAAAAATTCTTATGAAAATGTTATTAAATTGAATCCAACAGTATATAAAAAGGATAATACATCATTTTCAATTGGGGTTTATTACTTTGACTTAACATTTAAAAAATGAATGTAATCCTGGGTGGACCTAGAGATTATCATACTAAGTGAAGTAAGTCAGACAGAGAAAGACAAATATCATATGGTATCACTTATATGTGGAATCTAAGAAAAATGATACAAATGAACTTCTTTACAGAACAGAAATAGACCCACAGACACAGAAAACAAACTTATGGTTACCAAAGGGGAAAGGCAGGGGAGAGAGAAATTCGGAGTTTGGGATTAACAGATACAACCATATATAAAATAGATAAACAACAAGGACCTACTGTATGGCACAGGGAACTATATTCAATATCTTGTAATAACCTATAAGGAAAAGAATCTGAAAAAGAAGAGATGTATGTTTATATATATACATATACATATATGTATAACTGAATCAGTACACCTGAAAATAACACAACTTTGTAAATCAATTATACGTCAATTAAAAAAAAGAAAAAAAACCTTTCAAACTCATTAAAAAAATGATCCAGTTACCTAGAATGTAATATGTTAAATAGTTGTTGTATATAATCTGTTATATTAACATATTAGCATATGTTAATAATGAACATTAAATATTAATACTGATCATTATAATTGTGCCAATAAATATTAATATTAACATATTTTAAATTAATGTAATTCATTATATATCCACCTGGAGGGAAAATAAACCTCAACTCCTACATCTGCACAAAAAAATTAATTTATGATGAATAATAGACCTATGTGTAAAAGCTAAAACTATAGAGCTTCAAGAAGAAAAAGCAGAAGAATATCTTTGTGACCCTGTGGTAGGTAAAGACTTTTTAGGACATGAAAAGCACTAGCTGTTAAAGAAAAAAGCTTATAAAGAGGACATCAATCAGTATCTAAAACTTCTGCTCATCAAATGACATCATTAAGAAAATGAAAAAGCAAGCCACAAAGGGAAAATATTTGGAAAACGCATCTCTGACAAAGAACTTGTATACAAAATATATAAAGAACTCAAGTGAATCAGTAACAAGACAAACAACCTAGTAAAAAATTCCCAAAAAACTTGAATAGGCATTTCAAAAAGGAAAACGTTATGGATGGCTAATGTATACGTGAAAAGAAGCCCAAAATAATTAGTCATCAGGAAAATGTAAATTAAAACTAAATGAGAACTTTTGCAATCTGTGGAATGGCTAGCTTTTTTTTTTTTTAATGGACAGTGCCAAATGTTAACCAGGAAGTGGAGCAAACTTAAATTCTCCTACATTGCTGGTAGAATAATTAAATGCTACAACTACTTTGGAAAACCATCTGGTAGTTCGTTTAAAGCTTAACATATGCCTCCCTTATGATCCTACCATTTCACTCAAAAGAAATGAAAACATATTTTCATTTAAAAGATTTGAACGGGAACTATCATAGCAGCTTTATTTATATTAACCAATGTCAATAGGAAGATGAATGAATAAATGATGGCAAATGCACGTGGTGGACTACTAGTCCACGTAACTTTGAAAATCAACTACGGATAAACACAACAACACAGACGAATTTCAAAACATTAGGTTGAGCAAAAGCAGCAGGGCACCAGAGACTAAATCCTCTATGATTCCAATCACATGAAGTTCGAGAACAGGCAAAACTAATATATGATAATAAAAACCAGATGAAGTTTGTCTGCGGGGAAAGGGTATAGGGACTGGCTGTTCAGGGACACAAGAGCTTTCTGGGGTGATGAGAGTGTTCTATATCTTGATCCAGGTGGTAATAACATAGGTGTGCACATTTATAAATACCCAATTAATTTTACACTTAAGGCCTGGCATTTCAATGTATGTAAAGTTTGCCTCAAATTTTTAGAAAGTAAATTCCTTGCATTTCCTAGAATAAAATAGTAGCCTCTCTATGGATACTTCTCTAGAAATGAAATAACTTCGGAGAGAGGCAAATAGTCTAAAAAGAAGTCCTTTAAACCTAATGGAAAGTGTTTGGTGAGAATGCTATATTCTTGAAGATGGATATCCATTTGAGGGTCACGCCAAGGCACTTAAAGAAAAAAAGAGGGACTTCCCTGGTGGTGCAGTGGTTAAGAATCTGCCTGCCAAGAAATAGAGACACAGATGTAGAAAACAAACATACAGACACCAAGTGGGGAAAGCAGGGGCCAGGGGTGGGGGGGTGGGGGTGGGATGAATTGGGAGATTGGGATTGCCATATATACATTACTAACAAGAAAAAAATATCAAATTGTACACTTTAAATATATGCAGTTTATTGTACGTCAATTATATCTCAATAAAATCCTCAAATAAAAAAAAAAAAAAAGAATCCGCCTGCCAATGCAGGGGACACGGCTTCGAGCCCTGGTCCGGGAAGATCCCGTGTGCCACAGAGCAACTAAGCCCATGTGCCATAACTACTGAAGCCTGCATGTCCAGAGCCCGTGCTCCGCAACAAGAGAAGCCACTGCAATGAGAAGCCCGCACACCACAACGAAGAGTAGCCCCCCCCCCCCACAGCTAGAGAAAGCCCAGGTGCAGCAACGAAGACCCAGCACAGACAAAAACAAAAATAAATAAATAAATAAATAAACTTTTTAAAAAAGAAAGGAAAACCCCTTCAGGTTTATGGAAGGACTGTGAACCAAGGTGGGTTATTAATGGCCCACCCCTTGCTGGTAATGCAGACAGCAGAGAAATACATAGTGACCCTGCACATTTTGATGTTACAGCTTTCTCCTAAAATGAGCCGGCAAGAGTGATACCCACTGATCAAATCCAATGATAACCCTCTTCTAGCATTTATCATTTGGTTTCCAGCCTATCTACAAAGTGATTGTGAAAATTGAAGAAACTGTCAATACAATGCAGGTTGCTCCAAAGTTAGAAATTTGGAATTGTGTTTGCTGAGGTGTGGAAATGGGCACCTATTTAATTTACTGTCTCTTCATTTCTAATAGTTTTTTGTTTGCTTGGATATTTTCCCAATTTCCAGCATCATTTACCACTGTGATTCCTAATCACGTGTGTGTGACTTGTTTTTTCTTTTTGGAAGATTTTAGAATCTTCTATTTATCAATAATTTTTTGAAATTCCACAGTGATGTGTGGGTTTTCCTCCTATTCTTTTACTGGGCGTTTGGTGGGCTCTTTGAATCTGGAAACAAGAATCCTTCAATTCTGTACTATTCTTGTATTAGCTTTTTGATTTTTGATTCCACTTCCTCTTTCTTCCACACATTCATTAGTTAGAGGAAAGACTTGATCTTCTTATTTTCTAACCTTTTCTCTCATTTATTTTTTAAAAAGCTACATGTTGTTTTGTCCTAATTTCCAGGAGTTTTCCTTAAATTTATCTTCAACTAGTCTATTAATCTATTCTAGATTTCTGCTACTCTAGTTTTATTTTCTAAGAGCTCTTTATTATTCCCTGAATATTAGTTCCTTTTATAGGATCCTCTTTCTGTTACAGCCACGGATACAATATTTTCTCTTTATGTCTTGGAGAATACTAATGATAATTTTGGTTTGTATTGCCTTTTAAAAAAAAGTTCCCTGTATTGTTTTTGTTTCCTCTGAGTCACAGAATCCTCTTAAGTGTCTCACAGTCCTTATTTGGCTTTTTTTGTTGGTTTAAATATTTTTTTGTTCTAAAATATACATAAAACTTATCATTTTAACCATTTTTAAGTGTACAATTCAGTGGCATTAAGAACATTCACAATGTTGTACAACCATCACACTATCCATTTCTAGCAGTTTTTCATCATCCCAAACTGAAATGCTATACTCATTAAACAGTAACTGCTCAGGCACCCTTCTCCCAGTCCCTGGTAAGCTCTATTCCACTCTTCATCTCTATGAATTTGACTATTCTAGGAATTTCATATAAGTGGAATCATGAAGTATCTGGCTTATTTCACTCAGCATGATGTTTTCAGGGTCCGTGCATATTGTAGCATCTATCGGAATTTCATTCCTTTTTTTGGCTGTGTCGGGTCTTCATTGCTGTGCGCTGGCTTTATCTAGTTGTGGTGAGCGCGGGGCTACTCTTTGTGCGGTGCTTGGGTGTGGTGGCTTCTCTTGTTTGGAAGTGAGGGCTCTAGGTGAGCGGGCTTCAGTAGCTGTGGCGCATGGGCTTAGCTGCTCTGAGGCATGTGGGATCTTCCCAGACCAGGGATTGAATCCATGCCCCCTGCATTGGCAGGCAGATTCTCAACCACTGTGCCACCAGGGAAGTCCCAGAATTTAATTTCTTTATAAGGCTGAATAATATTCCAGTGTATAATATGTATAGACCACATTTTGCTTATCCATTCACATCCATCAATGGTATTGGGTTGTTTCCATTTTTGGCTCTTGTGAATAATGCTGCTATGAACACTGGTGTACACGGTGGCATATTTTACTAGTAGGTTATACTAACCTATTTAACCAGACTTTGTGCAGAGTGAAAGGTATGTTTAAAGTCTTCCCTAAACTAATGGTTTTAAAACTTGGCCAAACACCTGGGGTGTGTTTAAAACCTTGCAAAGCCCATGCTGTACCCCAGACCTGTTACATCAGATTACTTAGGAGTGGGACACAGGCATGAGCACTTTCTGTAAAACTTACCAGTTGATTCCAATGTGCAGCCAGTATGAAAACCAGTGCCCTAAACAGTGGTCACAGTCCTTATTTGGATGGGAATTGTCAATCCAGGGGACTCAACTGTCAGTACCTGCAGGATTTTTTCTTATTCCAACCCATTTTCCCAGAGAGTACTGTTCTACTCCATGACCTCTAGCACAAGCCAGTTGCCATCCTTCTGGAAGCCATACAGAGAAAGTGGCCTAGGGTCTCACCATTCAGAGTGCACATTCTCTCTTGACCTTCCTATTTTCAGCAGCTGTCTCATCCAGCCTTCTACTGTGCTAGCCAGGGGCGTCACCTGGTTGGACAGCATAGAGGGTAGGACCTGGGGTCTGCTCCTTTCACAGACTTTCAGAAAAGCCTCTTTTCTTCAGCCATACCCCAGCCACTCTCTGGGGTCCCTGAGAAACATTCAACTGCTGGACTTCATCTGGGTTTGGAGCGTGAATCAGCTTCCTTCTGCATTGCCACTTAGTCTTTGCAGTTATGCTTTTACTTTGAAAGGGTGAGCATGTATCCTCAGGGAAAAGTACTTTACCTGTCCTAATTCACCTAAGACTTAGGCTTTCTGAGACTGCGCACAAGTAAAAAACATGAGCATGAATTGTTGTTAAAACATCTAGTGAACTGGACTAATTTTAATTTATAACTGGTAAACTTAAGAGAACAAACTCTTTTCTATTTAAAAAAACTGTAAATCTTGACATTTAAATAAAAACATATCTGGGACGTCCCTGGCGGTCCAGGGGTTAGGACTCTGCACTTCCACTGCCGGGGACCCAGGTCCAATCCCTGGTCAGGGAAATAAGATCCTGCAAGTCGCAGTAGATATGGCCAAAAATAAATAAATAAATAAATAAATTTAAAAAAACATATCTAAATAAATACCTCTAATGTCTCCATTTGTAATGAAGCTAATTAAAAATTATGCTTATCAAAGACTTGTGTGCTGTCTAAAAATGTGAAGCTTACATTTACCTCTGTGCTTTAAAAAGCTGCATTGATTTCCAGAGTTTTTAAACTTAACCTCCCCCAAATGTCCCATTGTGACCCAAATCAAAAAGCATGCATTTTAAGAAATGAAAAAAGCTGGGAATGAAAATTGGAATTTTGATAGCCACTTGTCTTTATGATGTCCCGCTAGTATTTAAAAATGTTTATTTCAGGGCTTTTGAACTTCATTTTGGGCAGGAATTTGATGATATATCACATTACAGCAGAATCTTACAACTCAGTGAATAAAAGATATAAACAAAGTTGCTGGGCCTAGAAACATATCGATAAAGATCAGCTCCAGGAATTCATTTGACAGAAGCAAACACACTTGAGGTGATATAATTTATGACTTCCTCTGAAGCAGGACAGACTCTAGACTTACTTGCAAAAGGAACCAAATGAACTGAATAGTCTGTTTAAACATAATGCAGTGAAGTAGCTGCTTCTTGACAGACAGGCCAGATCTCATATTCCCAACCTTGCCCCATGGCCCTTTAAGATGGTCAAAGTCATCTGTAGGGATGCTTCATGGCTGAAGTTCCAATCCATGTTCAATGTATTTTGATCTCCTAGGTATGAGCCTTCCCTGGCTTCTGCCTGAAACTTCAATGTATTTTGATCTCCTAGGTATGAGCCTTCCCTGGCTTCTGCCTGAAACTTCTGGGACCACCCTGAGGCAGGTGCCTAGGGTCCCAGCCCTGGGATGGCACCATGCATCTAAGCCACATGGTCCTGTCAATTTTAACTCCTAAATATGCCTTGGATTCTCTCCCTCTGTGGCCTATTTCCATCCTCACTTCCATAGTTGGATCCTCATCATTTCTTCCTGATCAATTGCCATAGACTCCTTTTTATTCTTTTGCCTCTAAACCCACTGGTGAAATCTACCTTACACACCGCTGCTTTTGTGATCTTTCTGAAATGCAAACGTGAACGTATCTCTCCTCTGTAGAAAATTCTTCATTGGTTCCCGGGGTTGCTGCCTGGTTAGGCTTCATAACCGGGCATAAAAGACCTCCATGATCTAACTTATGCTTCCTACTTTCCCTGCCTTTTTGGCTCTAAGCTGCGAGAGGACCATTAACATGTCTGTCCTGCTACCCTGGCATGATGCACAGTGCCAAGTCCAGAGCCTGATACCTAACGGGTAACTACTAGTAGGTACATCAGTACCCCATGGCTCACGCTTCTGACTTATGGGCCGTTTTTCCTGGGCACTTGAGCTCCCCCCGCCCCGTCCCCGGTAATAACACAAGTGTGCCCTTCTCTCACAAGTCTAGGCTAGTGACTATTTACTCATGGATGCACACCTTCACTCATTTATCTCGGGATCACCTCGATCTAACGCCATGGCTGGCACTAAGGTCTTTGCACGAATAAGGAAAATGAACTTGTAAGTGTGGCCCACGAGTTCACACACACCCGAGGAGTTGACCGGTATAAGGAACTGCAGTCCAGAGAGTTCTTCCCCGGGCTGTACATGTATAAACAAATACAAGGACCAGGAGGCAAACGTTGCCTTCCTCTTGCTCTTCACAAGTCTGGGAACCAGGTTCAGCAAATCAAGACTTTGTAGAATGAATCGGAACAAACGAAAACAAAATAAAGGGCGAACAAATCACCTGCCTATAAAGAACTGCGAAGGTAATCAGGACTCCCCCAAGCCCCAAAGTGAAAGGCAAGGCAGAGCGCGAAGGCCGTGGACCCGCAGGTGTTCCCGGAAGCCCCGCCCCTCGGAAGGCGGGGCGTGCGTGCACGGGGCGGGGCCTTTCCGCTCGACCACGCCCCGTGGGCGGGGTGTAAGCGGCCGGCTGCTCTGGAGCGTGGGCATCCCCGCGGTTTCCTAGGAGATGAAACACACAAGGCGCCAGAGCTTCACTGGGGAGCGAACAAGGTAAGAGGCCGGCGCGGGCAGGTAATCCCGAGCGGGCAGCGGGGCCGCCACCCTCCGTCCGACCCAGCCGAGCCTGTCCTGCGAGGCGGCCCGGCATGTCCCCTCGGCGCCGTGTCCTAGCTGGGTCAACCTCCGCCGAGAGAAGGGGCCTGGACACTGGTAGGGGAAGGAACTGGAGGGAGGAGGATTCGAGGAGGGGAGGGGACAGAGGGGACAACCTGCTCTTACTGTGGGCGGTTCGCTCCGAGGACCCCCGGACCGTTTCCTGCGCTCCTAGATCGCGGGGTCAGTCCTGGTTTGAAGGATGACCGCGGGCATCCATCAGTCTGAAGGACCCGCACCGCCGAATCTCTACCCCAGGGTCTCCCGACGCACCTCCCGCCGTGCCCCGCTCCCTTTGGTGCTTGGACTGGAGGGGACACTACTTTTAGGAGTGAGAGGAGGGATCGGGTCTCGAGAAGGCAGTGTAATTGAGTTCAGGACTGTTACAGAATTGAACAGGAAAAGAAGAAGGAGAAACTGAGTCCAAATTCAGCCTTCATTCGAGCATCCCAAGTGACTCCCAGGTAGAAGCGGAATCCCCGCACACGGTGGACCAGCGGGCGCCCCCAGTCCCCACGCCGAGCCAGGGGCGGGGGTCAGCGGATCACCTGCCCGCCGCGGCCGGACACGCTGGGCCCCTGGGACCACCCCTTCCCGCAAACCGGAGGGGCTCCGCCCCAGGAATCTTTTAAAGGTCCTGGTTTGCGGGAAAAGCTCAGCGATCAGAGCGTCTGGGAGCGAAAACTGTTTCTTTATTGCAAATGCGACGGGGACATTGTCAACTTAAACACAGGGAAAGAAATTTACGTACATGGGTTTAGATAATCTTTTAAAATGACCAGGCATTTGTTCTAACTGTAACGGAATACTTTAGAGAAAAATCAAAGTTATCGGAGTTACTCTAACCAGAAAAGTAACTCCTAGAGTCGAAATAGTGGTGGAGACAAAAGTTATTTTTTAGCCTTTTGGCCTATTTTTCATCGCCTCCACCCCTGAGTTCACCGGAAAAGAGAAAACCCTCATCTCCCTTTAAAGCGGCAACTTTGTGCCTACTGAAAGCTGGCCTTGGGCAAGGGTGTTTGATCTCTTCGTTGCGGTGGTTTTTCTTTTTTTTTGGTTTGGTTTTCTGTCGTTTCAAAACAATCTGTGAATATTAGCACAAAGCACCATGCTTTTATTTGTTTTTTAACACAGAATCTTTGTTTTCCCATTGTAAAAGCTCCCCTTTTAATTTATGTAAATATATGACTTGGTTAGTTTGAAATCTTTTTTCTGTTTGCTTTTTAAACAACTTAATGATTTTTATGGCGTCACTTTTTTTTTTAAACAAACGTAAATGCCAGCCTTGGAGTAATAACATTATAGCAGATTCTACAAGTTGAAGACGTGCAAACGTTATTGGCTCAGTGACTGGGCAGACACACATTTTACCCTCCATTTGCCCTCTCTGTTAATCTTCTTTAATCCTATCTAAATCCCTTATTAGCTGGCAGAAGCTGTTGAGAATAAAGCTCAAGTTTACAGTAATTGTGCACCTAGGTAAAAATAAGACAACTAAAATGGGAGAGAAATAGTAAGGATATTTATCTAATGTAGATCTATAATTGAGCCTGAAGGTAAATATCTTTTTCCTTAACCAGAATATAAGGTTTTTATAACTCATAAGAAAGTCAGTAAGTATTGTAGCTTGATTGTAGAAAACTCCAAGTTCCTAACAGTTCTATTAAATTAATTGAGGATCATAGTTATATTACACTTAGTTGTGTTTTGCCTTGTTGCATACATGTTGAAATATATGTATGGAAGTATTCATGTGCATAAGACATCATGTTAATACACCCTTATTTTGCAGAATTAGCTTTCCAAAGTTCCACAGATAAGAATATATGTACCTTGCAGAGAAATATTACTGGGTGTGAACTGGGGACCCACAGGCAGTCTGTCTTTTAAGTTACCTTTACTGCTCTTTGACTAGCAATCTGTTTAGGACCTTCCTTTGCTACACTGATAAAAATAGTTATGTGCTAGCAAGTAAGTACATGGGAATGAGAAACGCTTTACCTTTATATATCTATACGTCTTTACATTAGGCCACTATCCTTATATTTTCAGTGACATAAGGGGACAGATGAAATGACCAGCTTCTCACCCTAGAGAGCTGTTTATTTTGTAATTAACATGACTCAAAAGAGGCCTTTCTAAAGTTTCGTTTGGAAGCATAGTATGTAAACTTGTGTTACTTAAAGGTTAGTAAACTGGCCCAATTCTCTCAGAGCCACAAATCAGAGCTGCTTATAATCTATGTCACATCCATAATCTTCACCCCTCAAAGAAAAGAAGCTGGGAAATGGCTATGTCCCTTATTTATTTTTCCCTGAATATAAGTATGTCCTAGCTATAGTCATCCTCACTTGAAGCAAACTTGGTGTTCGCAGTGTTTACTTGGAAGATGATTGGTTAGGCTTGCAGTGAAGTTTCTACAATAGGCACTCCAAAAATGGTTGGGCTTCCAGGTCAATGCAGAAAGGCTTCCATGGCTGAATGGTCTGTTGTGCTCATTGTACTGCTGATGGCAGGGCTGATGGTCTTAATAGTGGAAGAGAAAGAGGCAGCTAATTTCACTTTTGCAGGTTGTTGAGCCACTGCAAGGTAAAGTTTCAGTGTTTATGGCACCTCTTTCCTCTGAATGTCTCTCCCCACCTGGGCAGTTCCCTCTTTCATGCCCTTCTCAAGCCATTTGTCCTTTTCCAGAAGTGCCTACACAACTGTCTACCTGTCAGACTCTCAATGCTTGTCCTCAGTTAGGTGTTAACATGAAAATAATCTGTTGCATATGCAGCAGATTTGCAAAGAAAAGATGATGCTATTTATCCCATTAAAATTCTTAATTAAATAATTTGGAGGATGGGGTAAAAATAATAACTTCATAAGGAACTCCAGGTAGACTTCCTTCTCCCCCATTCACACTCTTTCCCTTCACTGTTTCTGGCCTATAATTTTTCACAATGTCCTTCCAGGTATCAGGATGAGCCAGATGTAGCCCCAGGGTGTAGCTGGGGTGAGGAGCACCCTGTGCACTTTCTATGTTGTTTACAGCATCTTGATGTTTTAGGGTGGAGTTAGGAATCTTTAGGTGGTGGACGGGGTGGGCAGCTTTCATTGTGAGTTAGATTCTACACAGTTTGGGAGTGAAAAGGGGTGATTCCTTTAGTTGCATCAGTGATTATAAAAGGTGGCAAGAATGGGTTGTTTAGAAGTCTGGGACTGCACTAAAAAACCAAACAGCTTCAGGCTAACGCAGCCATTAGACTGATTCCATCATTGAATCTCTGATTGATCATAGGTCATTTAATCCTTCTGTGTTTTTCTTGCACAGTTGTACTGATATGATGAACACCGTGGCCTTTTGGACAGATATATTCTCTGTATTGTTACTTAACCAGAAAGAATCAATAAACCTTTAGAAAAGAGATATGTGTACGTCGCCTTAAATAGAGAAGCCAGAAAAAAATGTCAAGGAATTTAGGGAATTCCCTGGCAGTCCAGTGGTTAGGACTTGGCACTTTTACTACAGTGGCCTGGGTTCACTGGGTTCAATCCCTGGTTAGGGACACACAAGCTGTACAAAAAAAAAAAAAAAAAAAGGATGTCAAGCAATTTCACATGCTTTAATAAACCACAAAATACTGATTTAAATTCTAAATGATCAGAAGAAATACACTTTATAGTCCATGTTTTGTTTAATCGTAGCACAGGGTACAAAACAAACTCCCAAAGAGCTTTCAGAATTATATTTCTTTACCCAGATAAAGGAAAAATTACAAAAAGCAAATACACATTTTGGTTAGGAACCATGCGGGGGGTGTTGCTTTTCTCTATATTAATGCCTTAGTATTTAGAATCAGTGTCTACGTATAATGTAAAGACCACTTACAAAAGAACTTCATTTTCAGGAAAATGGGGAACCATTTGCTGGCATCTGTTAAGACCATTTGCTCAGATGTAAGCTGAGAAAAATGAAGGAACCACTAAACAGAAATGTAATTTACTATCGTTGTCTCTTTGTTAAGATCCTGGCCACAGAGTTAGCATGGCCTAAGTTACTTCTCAGAAGTGCCTCTGAAGGGTTATTATCTATATGAAGTAAAATAAATGACAAATTAACACACACTCCCTGTTATTTAAAAGCCCCACAGGTTCTTCCAAAGTTTCCTGTGGATGAATGTTTTCCTGTATAAAGGAAACAACATAGTTTCTGTGCACTTCTAGGCCGTGTTTCTGCAGAAAGCCTACATGTGGAAGCCTTAGGTACTCTGACGACTACAGCATATTCTTGTTGTTCCTGAATTTCTGCATCTAATAGAGAAGCAATTTCTATGATTTTATTTTCTGGAAATAGTGCTACAGTGAAAGAAAAATAATCTTTGAATGAAGCACCAGATTATAAAAGGCATCTTATTTATTTATTTTTTGGCTGCACCGCATGGCTTGTGGGATCTTAGTTCTCCAACCACGGATCAAACCCTGGCCCTCGGCAGTGAAAGTGCATACTCCTAACCACGGGACTGCCAGGGAACTCCCCATAAAAGGCACTTTAAAACAAACTATTTACTTTAATATAGTGCCAAACATGTTGTTACCCTCTGTAACTAAGCATGAAGCTTTGTGACAGAATGATAGAGACTTTTAAAAGCAGCATAAGAATGATAAACAGGTATGAAATGAGAAATCATTCCTTAAATGCAGAACTAAGAACAGTGGGAGGAAACTGTTAAATGCTGTTGTAATGAGGTAGACATTAAGGCTTTATGTGCCTTGTGTGTTTTTTTTTACCCACAGCAATAAAATCAGAACCTATAGGAATCTGTAGCCTTCAAATATATACAGCTCCACAGCCCCTTTTCTGTAGTTTTGAAATCCACAAAGCTCTTAAAAATGAATTTTTAAATGTTAATTTGTGCAAATTCATTTGCAACAAAACAGGACCCGAATGGCGTGAGGCTATATATAGTCTTCATTTACTTTCCTTCGTGTACTCTTCATACATTCTTCTACAGGCACATTAAGATGCTGCTTGCGAGGTGTTACATACCATGTTACTTTTCTAAAATATGCAAATTCCTGGATTCCAAACACATCTGGCCCAGGAGTTTCACATAAGGGATTGCGGTCCAAATTAAATATGATGCAAAAATTGATTCAAAGGATGGATATAGCAGAGAGTCTGACTTCCCAAAGTCTGATTTGGACTAATGTAGATTATATAGTCAGTAAAAAAGGAATCATGCAAATCATTAAGCCAATATTTACTGAACATTCATGGGATAAGTAACACAGTACCATGTCAATGAAGCATTCACCAGGGAGTATCATCAGCCTATTACATGTGAATGTCATTCCACATCACAACTGATTTACTGACACATGCTTAAGATGTTGGTATTTATATTAAAATTTTCCTAGGTTACCAGTAAATTTTTGGAATAGATTCTTTAATGAAAATTCCTTTTACTCTTGTTTTTGTTTGTTTTTACAGGGTGTTCATAAGAATGGAAGCACTGTTTCTTTGCCAGATTCCTTATTGCTACATCTTATGAACCCACATAATCTTGGGGAAGAGCCTGTGTTTAATGATGACAAACCTGTCACCAGTGTAGCAACAGCGGTCTAAGGGCAAAAACGAATAAAAATAAAGAAGCATTTATATTTATATTCAACAAAGAAGTCATTTCAGTCAACACCTTCTGCTGCATCATTTTTCCACGATGAACCGATACACAACCATGAGACAGCTGGGGGACGGCACCTACGGGAGTGTCCTGATGGGCAAGAGTAACGAATCAGGGGAGCTGGTGGCCATCAAAAGGTACCGCGGGCAACAATGCCGAGCTTGCCAATCTTTCTTTTCCTTTGTTTGCTTGAGAATATATACAGGTATAGAGAGAAGTCTGGTTCAGACCCCGTGCTTCTTAGGGAATGGGGGGAGTGCCATTCTGGAGAAAATACTGCCAAAAGGAGTTCTGCTGATCCCCACGTATATTTATTTTCTGGTTTGTCCAGCTACACGGAAACATCAAAAAACCCAAGGGATCTGCTTTTTATGCATGATAAATTTGAACTGAAACTGAAGGTAATGTTTGGAACTATTTTTAGAACTTAAAGTTGACTACAGAGTAGAGCTTATTACTTCCTTAAAACAATAGGCCTCAAAATCAAATGATATTCATAATATCAAATTGAGTTCTGAATGGCATATCGTATTTTCCCGAGCCTACCAATTAAATAGAATGATTAACTTGTTTCTTTAATCTACTGTATTTGTTATGTATTATATGTAAAACAATTACCCCAAAGCTTAGCGATTTAAGACAAGAACAAACATTTATTAATTCACAGTTTCTGTGGGTCAGGAATTTAGGAGTATCTCAGCTGTGGTTCTGGATCCAGATCTCTGGTGAGGGGGCAATCAGAGGTCAGCCAAGATCACAGTCACCTGCAGGCAGGACCAGGGCTGGAGCATCTGCTTCCAAGGTGGTTCACTGTATCTGTCTGCTGGGCTGCTATAACAAAAGTACCACAGACTGGGTGATTTAAACAGCGTATTTATTTCCTCACAGTTCTGGAGGCTAGAAGTCTGAGCTCAAGGTGTCAGCAGGGTTGGTTCATGTTAGAACTCTCCTTGGCTTGTAGACAGCTCTCTTCTCCCCGAGCTCTCTTTACATACACGTCTCTGTGTATGTCTCTGTCCTAATCTCTTCTTCTTACAAAGACAGAAGTAATATCAGATTAGGACCCACCCTAAAGACCTCATTTAACTTTTTTTTAAATAAATTTATTTATTTACTTATTTATTTAATTTATTTATTGGCTGTGTTGGGTCTTCGCTGCTGCACACGGGCTTTCTCTAGTTGCTGCGAGTGGGGGCTACTCTTCATTGTGGTGCGCAGGCTCCTCATTGTAGTGGCTTCTCTTGCTGTGGAGCACGGGCTCTAGGCACTTGGGCTTCAGCAGTTGTGGCTCATGGGCTCTAGAGCACAGGCTCAATAGTTGTGGTGCATGGGTCCACAGCATGTGGGATCTTCCCAGAGCAGGGATCAAACCCGTGTCCCCTGCATTGGCAGGCAGATTCTTTACCACTGCGCCACCTAGGAAGTCCCAAGACCTCATTTAACTTTAATTACCTGTTTAAGGTCTACCTCCAAATACAGTCATACTCTGAGGTACTGGGAGGTCAGGACTTCTACGTGTGAATTTGAAGGGAACACATTTGGCTCATACTTGGCTTGTGTAACAAAGTTTAAGCCACAGACTGGGGGGCTGAAACAGCAGAGATTTATTGAGACAGTTTTGGAGCCTAGACATCTAAAATCAAGGTGTCAGCAGGGTTGATTCCTTCTTGTTTTTTACTTTTTTTAATTTTTTTTTGTTTTTGGGTTGCTTCCTTCTGAGGGCTGGGAGGAGAGGATCTTTTCTAGGCCTTTCTCCGTGGCTTACTGATGGCATTTTCTCTCTGTACCTCTCCCACGTCAACTTCCCTGGATGTGTATCTCTGCGTCCAAATTTCCTTTTTTTATAAGAGCAAGAAGAGGCCTCAATCTCTCTTTATATGGGGCTCTACAAACTGTCACTTGAGTGTCCCCATGACATGGCAGTTGGCTTCCACCAGAACAAGTCTTAGAAACTGATTACAACATCAACCAAATGATGAGCATCTAAAATTTAAATGCTTTAACAAATGTTTATCAAATGTTAAAAACTTTGCAATATCATGATCTGAAACATCACATATATAAGAAAATACTTTTATAAAATATTGTCAAATAGCCATTATTATCATAGAAGTAAATGTACAATGTACAATAACTGAAATGAAAAATAGGAATAAGAAGAAACTTCCCTGACCTGAAAGGTAAAATGTTACAGGTACTTCCTATAAAGTTGGTTTTAAGACCAGTGTGCCTGCCATATCCCCTACGGATCAAGATGGAACTGGAGGCCCTAACTAAGGCAATAAGAGAAAGTAAATAAATAAATGAGGTATAAATATTAGCCAAAATGAGATGAAATCATCCTTATTTGTAGCTTACGTGATTATATAAATTCACACAAATAAATACTTCATTACACAGAAATAAATTTATGTGTAAAAATATCTTTAAAAGGACTGGAAACATTTACATAAAATTCATGAAAGCTGTGGCTTCTGGGGAGAAGGGGGTAAGAAAATGAGAACGGTTTGTTTTCTATAACAAAATATTCGTTATTCCTTCTGGGTGGCAAGATCATGTGTTTGTTTCAGTCTTCAATTTCATAAAATGGGGAGCTGGACTTCGCCTGTATAGAGCTGGCTAAGACCTTGAGAGAACCGAGAGGTGGTCAAATACTTTAAGAAGTCCAATAGACTGAGCACTGAGAAGAGGCCATATATGTATAATTTGGAATGCCTTTGGTGTATGAAGGAAAAAAAAAAACTAACCAAAAGTAAATTAAGCAGGGATTTATTTGTCTCACATTGTAAAAAGTTTTGAGGTAGGCAGCCAGGGCTCATATCTTGTCTCAATGCAGTTATCACAGACCTAAGTTCTTTTGTCTTCAAAAAATAGGTGCAGCAGGTGAAGGTGTGGAGAAAAGGGACCCTCCTACACTGTTGATGGGAATGTAAATTGGTGCAGCCACTATGCAAAACAGTGTGGAGGTTCCTCAGAAAACTAAAAATAGAGCTACCATATGATCCAGCAATCCCACTCCTGGGCATATACCCAGACAAAACTATAATTGAAAAAGATCCATGCACCCTGTGTTCATAGCAGCACTATATACAATAGCCAAGACATGGAAGCAACCTAAGTGTCCATCGACAGATGATTAGATAGAGAAGATGTGGTGTATATATACAATGGAATACTACTCAGCCATAAAAAAAAAAAGAATGAAAGAATGAAATGATGCCATTTGTAGTAACATGGATGGACCTAGAGATTATCATACTAAGTGAAATAAGTCAGAAAGAGAAACACAAATGATATCACTTAAATGTGGAATCTAAAGTATGACACAAATGGACTTATCTGTGAAACAGAAACAGACTCACACAGGTAGAAAACAGACTTCTAGTTGCCAAGGGGGAGGGAGGGAGGGAGGGCATTGGCAGAGGGATGAACTTGGAGTTTGGGGTTAGCAGATGAAAACATACAGAATGGATAAACAACAAGGTGCTACTGTATAGCACAGGGAACTATATTCAATATCCTATAATAAATCATAATGGAAAAGAATATGAAAAGAATATATATAGATATAGAACTGAATCATTTCGCTGTACAGCAAAAATTAACATTGTAAATCAACCATACTTCAGTAAAATAAATTTTAAAAAAGAGCTGTAGCAGTCCAGGCCTTGAGTATGAGTTCCAAGTAAGAAGAGAGAAGGAAGAGTTGAAAGA
This sequence comes from Hippopotamus amphibius kiboko, assembly GCF_030028045.1. Taxonomy (NCBI): domain Eukaryota; kingdom Metazoa; phylum Chordata; class Mammalia; order Artiodactyla; family Hippopotamidae; genus Hippopotamus; species Hippopotamus amphibius. The sequence continues at coordinate 7,778,797 of NC_080196.1, read as the reverse complement.
GTCAGTTCTTACTGTCAGCCAGTTACTGTACTTTCTTCTAATTAGGAAAGCTTTTGCTTTCCCACCACCTCTCCAGAAGACTCCTGGTTACTTCTCACTGGCAGGAGTGTGTCACGTGGCATGCGTAGCAATAAGAGAAGCCGGGAAACTGAGTACTTAGCTGGGCATTTTGTATCCCTGGGTTAAAGCCGATCTATGTTAATAAAGCAGAGAAGAAGAGTGGCTCTTGGATAGACAGCTCATAGTGTCTGCCACATTCAGTATCTACTATGTGCCAGACAGCGTTCCTGCCCTAAGTAAAGGCAGAGCAAAAATGAATGAGGGGAATTCCCTGGTGGCACAGTGGTTAAGAACCCACCTGCCAATGCAGGGGACACGGGTTCGAGCCCTGGTCCAGGAGGATCCCACATGCGCCACAGCTGCTGAGCCTGCGCTCTGGAGCCTGCAAGCCACAACTGTTGATCCCACGTGCCACAACTACTGAAACCCACGTGCCTGGAGCCTGTGCTCCACAACAAGAGAGGACACCACGGTGGGAAGCCCGCGCACCGCAACAAAGGGTAGCCCCCACTTGCCGCAACTAGAGAAAGCCTGCGTACAGCAACGAAGACCCAACTCAGCCAATAAATAAATTAAATAAATAAATAAATTTACATTAAAAAAATGAATGAGAATAGGAGTCATGGGGAAGGCTTGCAGAAAGTTTAAAAGTTCATTCAACATGTAATTGTTAAGCTCCTATTATACTTGATGCTCAGGACAAATGAGGATGGGATACATGAGTTATAACAGACCAACACACTAGAAAAATTACAACACAGAGCATGAAAACTCCTATGATGGGGGATACCGGGGCCTGTGGGAGCACAGAGAAGCAATGCTGGAGAGGTATCTTGGAAGGCTTCCCACATAAAATGAGATCCCGAGAATGAGAAAAAATTATTAAGAAAAAGAGGAGGGGGAAGAATATTCCAAGCTGCAGTAATACTATGTATGAAGGCCTGGAAGCAGGAGAGTTTTTCCTTTGGGAAATTTAACTTAGGTCACTGATAAGAAGCCTTGTGCTCTCTGCTGCCATCTCAAAACAAAGCTATCACACAGTTCACCCCAGGCGGCGGTGGCAAGACCCCCACACCTTATTATATGCACAGGTATTTATCAAGGTCTCTGCCCTTTAAGGACCTGAGCGGCAATTCCATTCCTGAGGGTCTCCTGTTTGTGGGACAGCTCCTCAGGAGCCCACCTGTGGGTATCAAAACCCATCCAATCATTTAGTCAATATTTATTGAGCACTTACTATGTGCCAGAAACTGATCCCGCAGGTGGGAGTGTCCTCAGAGAGCTTGCCGGTGAGGAGAGGGGAGAAGGACTAAACATAATTAATAAATAAGTAAACTATCTGTCAGGTAAGAAGGTGATAAGGGCTACAGGAGAATGAGCAGAGAAGGAAAGGTGACCTCACAGCCATGAAAATCAGCGCTGGGCGTTTAAAGACATAAGGATGGGCCTGCGGTGGCCTCTCCTTTTCTTTAACCAGCCCAGCTCTTTCTAGCTGTTTCTGTCTTGCTGAATCTTCTTTTTTTCAGCCTTTACAAGCTGGCACCTTTGGTCTTTCAAGTCTCATCTGAAATACTGCCTCATCAGAAAGGGCTGAGGCCTCGCCAACTTATCTCATGATCCTTAAAGCTCACTTGTATATCTGTTTTGTGTTAACTCGTCTAAGGTCTATTTCCCGTGAGAGGGGGAGCACCATGGTAACCATCTCTGATTTCATCTCCCTGGCATGTAGCAGGTGTTGGGTGAATGAATAAATGAAAGAGAAGATGGCAGGGAATCTAAAAGGAATTCTAACAAATTGGTTTAATTTTTTTTATAGTTACTTTCTTTAAATTGGTCTAAGAAACTGCAATAGTGTTTCATAAGGAAACTTCTGTGCTTGTTGCATTATAGATACATGCATTACCTTAGGGTAGTATTGATAGCTAGTAATTGCTGAAAAGAAAGTAGCATATTAGTATATGTGGATGCAGCTAGCACAGATTTTTAAGAAGAATAAGTTTCAACTTGTCATACATTCTGAAAAGGAACTTTGAGGGACTTCCCTGGCAGTCCAGCAGCTAAGACTCTGCACTCCCAAGGGGCACGGGTTCTATCCCTGATCAGGGAACTAAGATCCTACATGCTGCATGGTGTGGCCAAAAAATATAAATTAAAAAATTAAAAAAAAAAAAAGTAATAAAAGGAACTTGAATATATTAACTAGCCTCTAAACATTGGATTAAGAATTCTATAATTACTTTTTAAGAATCACAGAGATTGTATGTACAGTTTTGGATAGATTTGATCACTTTTTTATTAAAATACTCATACTATATTTGAATTGACATTTATTTTGAATCGAGAATTGTGCTAGATTTACTTTTATCATTTTGGCAAGACATTTATAAATCTATAGTACTGAAAAGTAACTTTTGGTAAGTCAGTAAGCCCTCAGTTTCTTCAAGCTCCTTCATAAATTTCTAGCACCTGAATGAGTATAAATGAAACTCTAATTCACTAAGGATATTTTAGAAATAACAGCAGTGATGCCCCTCCTAGCTTATGGTAGCTGACCACAGATACCAGTAAAAATAAGAACATGCACTATTTACTGAGTGCTGAACTAAGCCGTTTACAATAAGCTTTTCTTTTGCAGTAGTTTCTACTTTATAGCTAAGGAATTTGCAGCACAGAGAAGTCTTAGGTAAATTGTCCACAAAGTGACACAGCCATGAACCTGCACCAAATGGCCTTGAGATATACAGAAAGGAGAGGATCTCCTTTTAAGGAGGAGGGAAAACAGATATCACAGCTTGCCCAAAATGAACTAATAATAGAGTAAGAAAGCCCACGGTATAATCTGTGTCTTCAAATCCTCGGTCCCCATACAATAAACTTTTCTTCCTTTATTTCAGAATGAAGAGAAAGTTCTATTCTTGGGATGAATGTATGAACTTGAGAGAAGTTAAGGTAAAATCCAGGACATGAAAAGAACCTGAGAAGGCCTCAGCTCTACCTCACACATGTCTCATTTCTGAGAACGGTAGCTAAGGAGATCGTTCTGTTCTCTGTGGGAAGCAGACCAAAGATAGTTACATTTCTTATGTTTTTCTTTATCTTCCTAAACTAATTTCCCATTTCTCATCAGAATGTCAGTGGAGTACAGAAAATAACCATACCCTCATATTTAAAAGTATACTCTCACTTGGTGTACCCCCCCCAAAATAATAAATAAATGGCAAAAAGTGAAAAAAAAAAGTATACTCACTTGTAAAAGAACATTTTAATTCATATTACCAAAGCAAAGATAATTTTTTAAATTACCACATACCATTTCTTTATATTTTACACTGTATAATGTGGATAAATTTTTGGAGACTTTTGCATGGAATTTCACATGGTTAAGTCAGGAAAGAGTTAAACCTATTTCATGACCAAAAGAAAAAAGTGACAGACGGAAATGTTTTGAGCTATTGTTGACCTGGTTTATTTTTGCACTTATATTCATGACTTGAACGATTATTGCTTATTTTAAATAGATGTTCTAAGATGTGTTTAGACATGTAAATTTTTATAGCTATTAAAACAATACATTAGTGAATTTAGAAGAAATGGAAAATCACTTAAGGTAATTAGCATACCTAGCACTGATGAGATTTTGCCAACTTCTGTACCTTTGCTTGAAGAATTTTAATGCTTATTTCCTCTATTGCAGTCTCTGAAGAAACTTAATCATGCCAATGTGATTAAACTCAAAGAAGTTATCAGAGAAAATGACCATCTTTATTTTATATTTGAATATATGAAAGAAAACCTCTATCAATTAATGAAAGACAGGTATGTCTTTATGAAAAACTAATGTTTTCCTTATCTCCTCCACGCATCCCTTGGATCCCACACTCTGCAATACACAGATTTATTGGTCCCTGAGGTAGCTTTAAATCAGTTATCTTTATCAAAGGACGCTGAAGAAGAACCATCATTTCTCTGTTGTAATATCTTAAAAGTCAAGATAAATATTTCACACAAACACTATCTATCTATACTTTTTGAAACAAAAATCTATCTATAGTTCAATACTCAATAATAAAGCTGGCCTTGGGCAAAGTTGAGAAAAGTGTCTTCCTTGCTCTCCCAAGCATCTTGTGAAAGGTTAATGAAGGAATGGAGAAAAGAATGAAGTTGCTTTTAAGAAAGGATCTAATACACTCATTCATCAGAATGCTTAAGTGAATGATAAAAATGTGTTATCAATCCCAAGGAAATTCCCATCTTAATTTTTAAGCATCTGAACAGAATCTCTAAAGGAGGGTTTCAGTCATCTGCCATGAGCTTGGAGAGGATCACATTTTGGTGGTAACTGCTGGTCACATCTGGGAGATTAATGTCCATTTTGCCTGTTTTTAAAGCCAGAGCTGTTCAGCAAAAGAGCCTAAAATATGAAAAGAGTTTCCCAGTGGAATGATGTTGATTTCTCTCTCTGTATTTCCTACACACACACACACACACACACACACACACACACACACACACACACTCTCTCTCTCTCTCTCTCCACCCCCCCTGCCCTCATCTAAGGATGCTCAGTGAATTTTTCTTTAATCATATCTTTCCTTCTTTCAAAAAATACTTACTGTATTGAATGCCTGTCATGTTTCAGGCTGATATCATTATGACATTAATAGCAGTTAAAATAAAAGGATATTTTACCTCTCAAACCAGTGTTTATTTTTCTAGAGTTCTTTCTAGACCCTGCCTACAGGCATGCGTGCTTTTCTGCAGCTGTAATTTTAGTGGGGATACATTTTTCTATTTGATTTATTCACTTACAGGCATTTTTTAATGCTGATACACAATCTCCACAGTTACCATAGCTAGTGTGTTCCGTTAAATACCAAGCTTCATTTATCTCTTTGAACTATTTAAAATATATAACTATCAGTGAGAGAATGGGTTGATAATTAATGTATAATACTGATGTAATTATTTTGTAGCCATTAAAAGTGAAAATTATGAAGATTATAAAAGTGCTTGTAAGTGAATAAAAAACAGAAACCAAAGTTGTATTTATGTAACATTGACATCTAATATAAAAGCTATGCACACAGATTAGGGCTGGATTAGAATACTGCAAAATCAAAATAATTTCCTTATCAGGTGGTGGGATTATGGGTGATCTTCTTGGCTTGTAATAATAATTTATGCTCTTTAAAATATACGAACTGATAAACATATGCATGATATGCTGAGATACAGTTTTGAAGAAAAAACTAAGTACATGAACTATTACACTTTCACATGATTTTAAATATATATATAAGGGGAAGTGGTTAATGCAATTGCAAATGAACATTAAATAGACTCAACTTTGGAATTTCATGATTCAATTCTGGATTTCTAAATTAAAAGGAAATTAAAGTGATATTGTTTAGAATATTATTCAATCTCAAAAGTATAAATGAAACTATTAACAACCGTACATGGTAAAGGGCTATTTGAGGTTAAGTGGAATTTTCACACTTTGTTTTTGGTAGCTTAACTTCCCGAAATATTGTTTTGGAAGGTTAATTCACAAGCCTTTTTTATTCAAGTGAACTTTTCCATTTCAACTGAAGACCAATATGCAAAACCTTTGCTCTGATACTGTAACTGTACCTTTACTATACAGCATTATTCTTACAAATTGAATTACATCACTGTTTATTTGTTCATTTCTTCACAGAAACAAGTTGTTCCCTGAGTCGGTCGTCAGAAATATTATGTATCAAATATTGCAAGGACTGGCATTTATCCATAAACACGGTAGGTTTCACTGCCTTCTAGATTACTGCCACAGTCATGCACAGGAATTGTATATACACTGTTAAACAGCATTACATCGGATAACTACAAGTTTGGAGTATGTGCCGACTAACTAACTGGCAGTTTTATTTTCAAAATTTAGTATTTCTACAATTCTATATAAAATAGAATTTCTATAATTTATAACTATCTTCCTCTAGAGCAGAATTTTTTACAGTTTGGTCGTCAGCCTTTAGTCTCAGTCATCATAAACTCATGCTGCTTCCACCTAATTTTACCATGGAAATTAAAAAAAAAGAATAAGGTCCCTCTTTTGGAAAAGACTGAATGCTTTGATCTATCATGACCAATTATTAACATTTAAATAGTTTAAAGCACCTGTGCTATGACATTTTCTAGTTTTCCTTAAAGTTAACATTAAGTTGTTTCTATACTTGGAGAAGTTATTTTTGTGCGTTTCTTATTTCCGTAATCTTAATTTATACAATTTTTTTGCATATCTATCAAACCAAAATAATTAAAAGTTAATATGATTATGAAAAATTTTAGTGATTTAATGATCATTAAATTTTTAATGATTCTAGTTTAGAATCACTAGATGTTTAGATATTAAATTAGGATGGTGTATACCATACCATTGCTGTGTTATGAGCACAGGCATTCAAATATCACCATTATTAGTCTCCTTTCATGTTTCAGCCTATATTTTATATTTTCTTTTCTCCTTTCTCTTTTAACTGCTACAGGAAATAATTTTCTAAAAATGCTATGCAGAATTCCATATAAACACTGTAAGAACATTCCTGAAACCCCAGTTTTTCTTGTCTTATATAAAGTATTAAGGTCTTTAAAAGCCTAAAAGCCATGATAATATATTACAATCCATTGATGAAAGTCAGTCATTATTAATTATATGGAATGTAAAGAATATATGCTGTTTTAATCGTCCATAATGGAGCCCTGATCGTCACCTCCTTTTTAACTCTGGTCGGCATGGTTGGTAGCTCTTGGTGTTCGCCTGTGTTAATTGAAGCTAATGGAAGCAAGTGTGATGTGGAAAATCAAAAGCCTCATGAATTCTTTGATTTTTGGAAAGAGTTTTGTGTTTTATTGGTATTTTTTAGACTAGTAATAAAATTGGTTTAGATTCCTTGGATATATATCAACTACCAGCAACTTCAGAGCATAAGGGATTGAAGGAAGAAACCAGCTTGGAATTTAAAAATTGTTGCTAAAAGTAAATAACATGAGTTAATCTAGAACTGGCTTTATAAGGGTCTGCACAGGACTTGGGAAAACAGACTCCAAGAGCAACAGACATTTTTACAAAAGCTAAATTATTCTTGCCATAGTTCATAAACATCTCAGATGTAACCCTCTGAGAAAACAGATATTTTAAAAATAGTAGCTGTCAAAACAATGGACTCATATTTTAGTTAAAGTTAGGACCAAGTGACCAATATATTTATCTTAGTGAGGATGGGGAAAACCTCAACTGTGGTTTAATTCCCTTAGAGTTTAGGATCAATGTCACTTTACCATCACCTGTGCTCCCTTTCCTGTCTTCATATTATGAAAGTGCAGTGCAAGTTAGTGAAATGGATCTCAATAGCTATTTTGAGTAAGGAGTACCATATAAACGGAGTACAAAACTGTTGCAGACATCACAGAGAGCCCACACTGGCTTTGAAGGGCTTAAAACAGTTTCGGCTTAGAAAAATCTTCCTAGCTCAAGCCCTCTCGAGATGGTGATGCTCACCTACAACTGATGACCCGGCCTGTACTTAATTCCGCACCCTGCAGGGTTATTAGGATACCAGTCACGTGTATACAACCAGTGTGCTTTACAGACTCCTTAGACGTCTGCAAGCAGCCCACTTTCACTGAGCTGCCAGGCAGCTTCAGTAACTAGCCATTTATTTTATATATTAAACTGGTAAATGAGCATTATAATTATTGGGTTTTTCAATACGGCAGCTACCAGGGGAGAACTGAGCTGTTAAACAAAATAACTTTAAATGAAGGAACTGGTTCAAATGTGTGGCATTCCATTTTTGTTTCATGGACTTCTCAAGTAAGTGATTGTACGCAAGGAAGCACGGGTTAAACTGCAATGTGAGAGAGCAGTAGTAAGACCAGCTGCACTGACCTAAGTGTGACATGCAGCCCTCCTTGAGCGTCCACTAGGCTCCTTCTCCCCAGGCCTCAACCGCCTCACCTGCTGCACACTCGCGGGCATAGTGCCTCCTTAAGGCTTTTGTGCGAAGCAACGGGACAATCATAATGGTGGCAGAGGTGGCAGCACCTAACCCAGTGCCTGACTCGCTGGGTCCACAAACAGGAATCCATGTGGATATGTATTTTAATAAATTTATGTATTTATGTATTTATTTATTGGCTGTGTTGGGTCTTCGTTGCTGTGCACAGGCTTTCTCTAGTTGTGGCAAGCAGGGGCTACTCTTTGTTGCTGTGTGTGGGCTTCTCATTGCGGTGGCCTCTCTTGTTGCAGAGCATGGGCTCTAGGCGCATGGGCTTCAGTAGTTGTGGCCCATGGGCTCCGTAGTTGTGGCTCACGGGCTCTAGAGCACAGACTCAGTAGTTGTGGTGCACAGGCTTAGTTGCTCTGCGGCATGTGGGATCTTCCTGGACCAGGGATCAAACCCATGTCCCCTGCATTGGCAGGAGGATTCTCAACTACTGCACCAGCAGGGAAGTCCCTGGATGTTTATTTTTAATGACCATATATACTGTATGAACTTGCTTGCCAAATTATTTTGAAAGAAGGGTCCCCACCTCCCATCACTCTGTAGACAATAAATATGGTTTATTTTTTTTCCTAAGTTCACATTGCTAATTAGAACAGAGAGGCTCAGCTATATCATGTTAATAAATCAAACATGTCTACATATAATGATTTATTATTGTTTTTCCTCTCTATATTACCAAGGTTTTTTTCATAGGGATATGAAACCAGAAAACTTGCTTTGTATGGGCCCAGAACTTGTGAAAATTGCTGACTTTGGACTTGCAAGAGAATTAAGGTCACAGCCACCGTACACTGATTATGTATCCACCAGATGGTGAGTAGTTTTATGCAACTGTCCACAGAGGCATATGTCTCTGTTGAAGTTTTCCTACAGTAGATTGTTACATAGCTTTCTGGAGGTTCCATATTAAGTATTTAAAACAAAACGTAGAACTGATTTTTTTTTGTATTCTTTGGAGAGAGAGAAGGATTGGCCCATGACTATTCTGATTAATGAAAAGAGAAGGAAAAAGGGTTTCACTCATCCATCCATTCATTCATTCAGCAAATATTTATTGAACACCTATTACGTGCTGGATACGGCTGTAGGCCCTGGGAACACAGAGGTGAACTAAACAGAAAAGAATCACTGCCTCGTGCTGCTTACATGACAGCCAATACACAAACAAATTACAAATGTCCTGACTTACCAACAGAGGCACACATTCCTCATACACACATTCATCAGAAGGCATGTAACCGTCCCAGCCTGCAAACTACCCAAATGTCCGTCACCGGAGGCACAGGTACTCACCCAGTGGACTGCTTTACTGCAATGAGAATGAAAGACCGACAACAATATGATAACTCTCACAGATACAGTGCCGTGAGCAAGAGACCGAACAGAAAAAGAGCACATATTATGTGATCCCATTTATGTAAAGTACAAAAATAGAACTAATCTGTTAAATGTCACGGTAGCGGCTCCTCGGGGGTGGGGGTGGGGATAGCAGCGACTGGAAGAGTGCGGGGGGGCGGGGGGGGGCGGGTGCTGTCCGGGGTGCTGATGACATCCAGTTCCTCGATCTGGGGGCTGGGTCCACGGGTAGGGTACGTTCCAGTTGTGAAAATTCAGCAAGCTGTCCTCATAGGACATGTGCTTTTTTTCTGTATGTATACTATATTCAAATAAAAACAATTAAGAATATTTGAATATCAGATGGTGGTACATTATTATGGAGAAAAAGTCTGGAAAGGGACAGGGCTGGGGGGGGGGGTTGGAGGAGACAGGACAGGGTATGTTGCTGTTTTAAACAGAGGGTCTCGCTGATGCCGGGGAGGCAGGAGGTCTGCAGGCAGAGAAAATGCTGAGTGTGAAGGCCTGGAGACAGGAGCGCCACCGGTGACTTCTGCAAAGAGCGGCATGAATACAGAAGGTGGTAGTGGGAAATGAGGTTAGAGAATTTGTGGGGCGACCAGATGTCAGAGGTCATTGTAAGGACTGGGGTGTTGTGCTAATCTGAGTGAACCAGGGAGCCCCTGGGGGGATCTGCGCTGCCGTATCGAAGACAGGGTCTGGAGAAGCAAAGGCAGAAGCAGGGAGACCAGGGAGGTCTTAGGCAGAAAATGACAGTGACTCGGATCTGGTGGCCGTGGAGGTGGGGAGAGGTGTGGGATGCTGCATATGTTGTTAAAGTAGAGCAGACGTGATTTCCTGGGGAGTCAGATGTGGGGAGTTAGAAGAAGGAGTCAGAGACTTCAAGGTGTTTTCTGAGAGCAGCCAGAAGGCTCGAGTCGGCCCTGATGGAGAGGGGGCTGCTGTGGAGCTCGGCGAAGGGGGAGGCATGGGTGAGTTCTGGATTGAGGGATGCCCCTGAGACAACCATGGGGAGACCTATGACCTGGGGTTCAGGGGGTAGGGCTGGGCCGGAGCCCTCAGTGTTACAATCCCAGGGTTGGATGAGGTCACTAAGGGAGTGAGTGTGGTTAGAGAAGAAGTCTGAGGATGGAGACTGGAAAGAGTGACGATATGTCCTGGCCGATGCCTGTTATCAATAGTTTGGAAACGAGCTGGGACAGGTCTGACTGACCTCCACTGTAGGCTTTCTTCTTCCTCCCTGGTCTGATCTGGTAACATGAGAGACCGTCAACCAAGTTTGCACTTTAACACATGGCTAATTAACAATGTCAGTTTTAAATGAGTGTCTGCAAGCTGGATTTGAAGAGAAAAATCAGTCACCTTATTTCTAATAATGGTTTGATTTTTTTTCATCACAATTCATTGAATCAAAGTGAAGCTTCTGGAAGGTCATTCTTTGAAACGTGAAATGTCTGATATTACTATGAATGCTATTTAATTTCAGTTAAAAACTTTTTTGCATTGAAAATAAAATTCTTTTTGCAGTGATAATACAAGTTTTAGTGAAGCCTAGCATCATAAAAACAGTATTTTTACTAAATTAAGAAACATAGAAAGCAGAAATGTATTTGGATTGGTTAAGATACATATCTATTTAACTACATCCAAATAAGCTGCTAAATTTGCATTCTACCAAGCAAAATAACAAGTTGCATTTGGCAGAATTTACACATTACAGATACACGCAGACAGAAGTCAACAACTACAAAATTTTTGTGATGACATTGATGTTGACCACAAAACCTGCTGCAGCATGGTTCTGTGTGCTTTCTCTCTCTGCCATCTGTCATTCGAATTTTAGAATTGTTTGAACCTCTGAAGAACTACTTTGTAAGTCAACTTAAATGATTTACAGTGGTGTCTAGCTTTTTTGTAAATAATCCCTTCATATTTTGGTTGCATTTTGTTTCAAATCACTTGGAAATCTTCAATCAGAATTTTTGATAAATTGAGCGCCAAAAACCCAAAGCTTTTGAAGGTTATAGCAAACTGCAATTTTTGAAAATGAAGTTTGCAAAACAAGATAATGACATGTATCCCCACGAAAGCAAAGGAGGAACTGAACAAATTAAATAACGGCTCCAAGTTGTATCTTTTTAAATGTGTAGTTAGAATTGGAAAATCTCCTCTTGAAGGGAAGAATCTTTTAAAGGAACTTCTGTTTTTGACTGGGTAAATACAGATTCTATACTGAAATGGAATGAAATTGAGAATACTTATTTTCAGTATCTAAATTTGGCAAAACATTCAAAACAATTTTGTCTCACAAAAATATCAAAACATAATAAAAAGTGTTGGCAAGGATGTAGAGGAACTGGAACCCTGACACATTGCTTGTGAGAAGAGTGTAAAATGGTACATAACCGTCCGGCAGTTCCTCAGTGGTTAAACATAGTTACCAAGTGAACCAGAAAATTCCATGCCTAGGTATATACCCAAGAGAAATGAAAACATATGTCCACACAAAACCTGTACGTGACTATTCATAACAACATTGTGCATAATAACCAGAAAGTGGAAACAGCCTAAATGTCCATCAACTGGTGAATGGATAAATGAACGTAGTATAGCCATACAATGGATTATGCAGCAATAAAAAGAAAGAAGTACTGATACACGCTACATCATGGATAAACCTTGAAAACATGTTCAGTGAAAGAAGCCAGTCACAAAGGACCAGACAGTGTATGGTTCCATCGATATCAAGTGACAGAATAGGCAGATCTGTAGACAGATAGGAGATTAGAGAAATGGGGGTGTAGGGCTGTTGGAGAGATGCGGGGTTTCTTTTGGGGGTGATGAAAATGTTCTGAAGTTGACTGGGATGATGGATGCACAACTCTGTGAATCTACTACAATCAAAATGGCCAAAATGTTTTGTTTTCTATTTTCACAGGTATCGTGCTCCTGAAGTTTTATTAAGATCTTCAGCTTATAGCTCTCCCATTGACGTGTGGGCTGTTGGGAGTATAATGGCTGAACTATATACGTTAAGACCACTTTTCCCAGGGACAAGTGAGGTTGATGAAATCTTTAAGATTTGCCAAGTTTTAGGGACTCCCAAAAAAGTAAGTACTCTTGTCCTTCAGTTGTTATAACTTTTGATTATTTGTAACTTTTGGCCAGCTAGCTTGATATTTTCATTTTCAAATAGGCTTATACTTTAATGGTTAATTTTCTTATAATCAGTATTTTTTTTTAACTGGGATGGAATGAGGATGGCTAGAAGCCAGAATCCCACCAGACTGTAGAAAAAAGGTGCTTACCTTTAAGAATTTAAGGGAAAACTCTCTATGTTTAGAATTCTATACATTTAACTTTGGGCTGATGACCAGCTGACGACTACATGCTTAGCCTCTTTCCTGCTTGTTCTGTGAATGTCCACTGGGATGAACTCATTACTGCCAGGTGTCCTGCATTTTATTTTCTCTTACCCTTTTCTTGTCTATATTTATAAACCTCTGCCGTGGATATTTAATGTCTTGAACTGAGTACTTTTCAGTTAACTATTGCACTCAGCTAGACTTCACTTCCTGAGATGTACTTATAATAAGTATGTATAGTGACACCTTGATTAAATGAGCCTGTGCCTCGTGGCTGACATTAGTCAAGTTAACACAGCTATTAACGCTTTAATGTAACTCATTCCCCAGCTGTGTGCAGTTTTTGACATTGGCTGCAATGTATAACCTATAATGAGGATCTTTGTTTTAATCAGACCCATTGTAAATCGCTTGTCCTTAACTGTTCAGAGTCACCTGGGTACCATCAGCATCATCAGGATCCAAAAGACCAGAGTTTAACATTTTGAAATTTATAAAAGTGCGTTCTCATTTTTTTCCTACTTCTCAATTCAGTGTTCTTTCTATACTGTTTATAGCACTGAACTGTGTATGTGTGGACTGGTATTTCATTGGCACATATATTTATATGAGTCAACATTAAAATTTTCATACACAAGTAATTTTTATATTATTACTATGCTTTAAATTGATTGCGAAAAACAAACTTCTTATTGCCTCCCCTCCCCCACTTATATATTCCTTAAACAGAGTGACTGGCCAGAAGGGTACCAGCTTGCGTCCTCTATGAACTTCCGCTTTCCCCAGTGTGTTCCTATAAACTTAAAAACTCTTATTCCCAATGCCAGTAATGAAGCCATCCAACTTATGACTGAAATGTTGAGTTGGGATCCAAAGAAACGACCAACAGCAAGCCAGGTAAGTCAGATCTCCCTGGTATAATTTTTTATTTTTTTTAATTTGAGATTTTACAATATCAGGGATATTTTTCCTTTACAAAGACAGGTCTATTTTCAACCAGAGTTTTATCAAGAAAATTAAGCCCTAAAGCTTAAGGCATCCAGCGTTATGCAATGATTTAACTTCTAGGCATGTAAGATTCTTGGGAGAATTGCAAAAATAGCCACTCCAATGATCTTTGGTGTTTTGTGGTTCAAATAAGGAATCCTATGGAGGTTGAGGCTGAAAGGAATCAATCTCTAATAATAAAAATTCAAGCATGTGACAAGCTGATTAGGAAGAAACCTGTCACAGGTAGTAAAAGAGCATCTCTTCAGTTATACAACCTAGCAGACCTTCCGATGCTCTCCTGCAGTGTAGAGGACTAGTGTTCCTGTACACAGCAGTACCATCCCTCCACAGGACTGGAGTGATGCTCTCTCTCCAGCTCCCACAAGAGGGCAGCACATCGCACCCACGCTTGGCTCCTTTGTGCCTGTATCTTCAACACCTACAGATGAATCTTGTCTCATGGTCTTAAAAACGCCATGGTTTTATCTGCAGAGGGCTTAAATTAAGAAGTCATAATAGGCTTTATGGTATTCTTATTATTTAAATATAAACTGAATATTGAAATAGGCCAAATAATTATTTGGCTTTTAAAAAATTTAATTTGAAAAGATATTTTCTAAAGGTCAACTGGAAGAACAATAGGAAAGAATAGCCAAGACAGGTTTGAACAAGAATAAGTAACCGGAGGACGGTGGTAGGGGTAGACAGCTTGCCCTACCAAACCTTAAAATAATCTGTAAAGTGACAGTAATTACAGCAGTAAAGGTACTGGCATGAGGTGCTCACAGCTGCAGAAGCTGTAAGTCTGTATCAGGTAAAATGTATATATAAATGTGTACGTATATGGAAGACAATGTATATGAAAGACTAGAAAGAAATACTGAAAAGAAAAACATCAAAATGTTGGCAGTAGTTTTCTCTTGGTGTTGGCTTTAGAGATGATTTTGATTTCTTCTTGAGAACCTGCTGTACATTTCTTATTCCATGCAATCAATATTCCCTCAACAAACATGAAAAAATAAGTTATTTTTTAAAGATCCTCTCTTTAAAGATGGTAGCTGGTACCTCAAAGAGGAGAGGTTACAGACGAAGCCTTGAAATTACAAAACATTCATAAAGGTTCTAGCTCCAAAATGTACATTACTGACTTAGGAATAATGACATACTAACCAATGGGGCCACAATGCAGAACCTGAGTGCTTTCTACGTGTCAGGTGTATTTAAATCGTCTAGTTGTTGACTTCCACTTAGCAATGTCCCTGGAATTAACACACGCAGCAGGTGTGCTAGGAGACACAATGACGTTTCTAAGGGGAAACTTAGAAGAAAACCTTTTTCTCCCTCTGCCAAAATATACCTCCCTGCCCTTAACCTCTTTCTTGTTCACTATTTCATTGCCCTGCTTTTTAGTGGAAGCAGGGAGACAGGGAGAGGTTAAGTAACAGGCGCTGCCGCTGTCCCTCTAAAACCTGCCCTTCCACACCTGAGAAGTTAGCTGCGGGTCAGGGCTGTGCCTCTGTGTCGGTGGCTACTGGCTCAGGGCAGGGGTGCAGGGGGACGGGACTTGGTTATCTTAAGGCGCAGCACCCCCACCCCCATACACACACACAAAACAGCAGCACTGGGAAGTTTCTGCCCATCCAGACCTGTGATATGATGAAAGGTGATCTGTATCCACAGCTGAGCTGCAGAGAGCCCTCCAGACCCTCTCCCGACTGATTTTCACTATGCTTAGCCCAGTGCCAGACAAGAGTTTATATGCAATACATTTAGGTGAAACTGTTTTCTGTTTATTTCCCTGCTTCTGTAGGCATTGAAACACCCATATTTTCAAGTTGGTCAAGTATTAGGCCCTTCCTCACATCATCTGGAATCAAAACAGCCTTTAAATAAGCACGTGCAACCACTAGAATCAAAGCCATCTGTAGTCGATCTAGAAGCTAAACCTCTGCCAGACATAAGTGACCAGACTGCCAGACAGCTCCAGCCGAAAACCAGCCACCAGCCGCTGCAGTCCATCCAGCCGCCACAGAACCCGGATGTCCAGCACGCGCCCAAGCAGCAGAGCCAACAGAAACAGCCGCCAACACTGTTTCCAAGTATCATCAAAAACATGCCAACCGTAAGTAGCCCAAAACGACACTTTAGATGTGATGGTTTGGTTCCATTAGGATTTCATTTCTAGGCATTCCTAAAAATGTTGGGGAAGATATAAAAGATGTTCGTCTGTTTCGTTTATCAGTACAGACCCAGAATCGAAAATGGTGTCTGGCACATGGTAAATTCTCAACAAACATCTGTTGAATGAATAATTGTCCACGCTGTTTTTGAACCACCTCCAGGGTCCTGAGGAATTCACATTATCTTTGGGGCAATTCTGACTATTAGAAAGTTCTTCCTTATACTGAGCTGAAATCTGATTTCTGTAGCTTCTGATAAAAGTTAATCACTTCCAGAAAGGCAGCCTTTCAGATACTTTCATCGCCCTTACATGATCTGCCCCTTTCTCTGAGAGAAACACCCCCCAGTTCCTTCACGTGCTCCACTGTTATGTTATACTTCATTCACTGATGACTGAGTGACCCTCGGTTCCTGTGTTGAAGGAGCCTTTGAATCTCCTCTCCCTCCTGCTTCCCCTGCCAGAACTGGAGGCAGGCAGTAGGTAGGGGATATGAAACAGGGTGAATCACCGCCAACATTCCAGAACCCTGGTTCACTCATGCCATCAAGGGTTACTTTTTTTTTTTTTCTTGGAAGGCACATGAAATGTGGACTCATACTGGGAGGGAAGGAAAGGAAGTTCACGTTACTAAATAGCTCCTAAGTGCTACGCAGTATACAACACCTGCCCGCCTCGTATGCTTTCACTTAGTTCAAGGACCCAGTAACCTAACCTGAAATTTTTAGATGGCTGATAAGTTCCAGAGCTGGGACTGAACATTCTGTTACCTAAAACTCCTAAGTCTGTTTTTCACAAGTGCTTCTGCTCAATTTAATCTCTAGGATTCAAAAAATTGGAAGACCTTACTTTTACCTCTCACATTTCTAATAAGTATTTTTGAACCCTTATTTTGTCTTCTCAGCCTAGCTATTCTGCCCAGCTTGTCACCAGCTATGGAATGGTTTGGTTGTTCATTTTTTCCTCCTGTACCTTCACAGTGAACAGAATAGCAATGAGGCCTTGGAAAGGATTCTAGAATCTTCCTCTAGATGGACACTGACCCAGTAATCGGTACTCCTGGTCAGATTATTGACCTATGTACTTGTCTTAGTCTGCTCAGGCTGCCATAATAAAATACCATACACTGGGTGGCTTAAATCACAAAAATTTACTTTCTCACACTTCTGGAGGCTGGGAAGTCCAAGATCAAGGTGCCAGACAACTTGATTCCTGGTGGGACCTTCCTCCTGGTTTGTAGTAGCATCTTCTCACTTTGTCCACATGGTGGAGAGAAAGCAGCTCCCTGGAGTTTCTTATTCTAAGGGCTCTAATCCCACCATGAGGGCCTCACCCTCATGACTTCATCGAATCCCCAGTTATCTCCCAAAGGCCCATCTCCAAATACCCACCCACTGGAGTTGGGGTATAACTTTTGGTGGGACAGAAACACTTAGCCCGTGACAGTACCGAAGCTCCTTTGTTGTTCTCTCATTACTTTATTTCTTTGATGGCATGAAAGACCCTGTCACCTCCTTTGCTGAAGTCCAGATGGACTACATGCATTCACTGTCTGCTTTTTATGAAAAATGGTGGCCTGTGTGATCTACCACCTTTTTTCCTTAGTGCTCAAAAACTTTCTCTTTAATAACTGATGTTAGAATCTTTGCCCTCAACCAGTATCAAACTTAGTAATGTGAAGTTTGCAAAAATCCAGTCTACTTTATAAAGATGATTTGCTCCTTTCTGATCTTCTCCGATGTGAGACTACTTGACCTTCCTGGCATTGTCCAGCAGCACCTAAAACACAATGCAGCTGAGATAAGAGTCCCAGACTCAGCCAGGTATAACCTTTCATCAACCCTACTCACCTGGGGCTTTAGATCTTCCTATGCTCCTTAGCCTGCAGCTCATTCTCTCTGACAAAGAAACAACAGTAGAAGAGAAGCTGGCAGATACCACTTTCTGTTTATGGTCCATCACTACGGCACCATCAGCTTCAAGCAGTGGCATATCCATTCTTTAAGCATCTTCTTGCTTCAAACGCCGCTGTTTCTGCTGACCTTGCTTCCAAATTCCCCAATTTTCAACTGCCTTTTGGATTTTTCAGTTTACATGCCCCCAAGCCATCCCGTGTAAATGTGAAGAAAACCACCCCATACCCGGTCTTCTCGCTCATTCCTTATTTCTGTTAACGCAGCTACAATTCTGGGACAATCAAGCTGACATTTTTAAAGTCATCCCCACCTTTCCTTCTCTGTGTCCGAAAGGATTACATTCAGTGACTTACGACAGAAACCTGACCACTGTGGCTTAAACCAGGAGGGGTTGTTTTTCTCTCATAGCAAGAAGGCAGGTGGTGGGCCAGCCAGGGCTGGTGCAGCTTGCAAAAGGAGCCAGCCTGCCCCGTCTTGCTGTCCCACCGCCCTCCTCGGCAGGCGGCTCTCGGTCCCATGGCGACAGATGGCTGCTGCTCCTTTGGGGTTGCATCTCCTTCCAGAAGGGGGAAGAGTGCAAGACACTGGCACGTGTCGGCAGAGCCTGAACTGGTTCTCCTGGAAGCCCCTCCCAACAGACCTGCGCTTACAACCCACTGGCTAGATCGTGTCCTGTGGCTACACAGAGCTGCAAGGGAGGCTGACATTTCAGATATTTTATGCGGGCATAGTGCCGCCCTGAACCAAATCTTAGTAAGGAGGTGAGGGAGGCTGGCTGTTGAGTGGGCAGCCAGCAGCGTCTGGCACACTCTCCTTGACCTCTGTTCAGAGGGACACCAAGTCCACATCTTTTATTCCTTGTCAACAGCCACTGTGCTCTCTTCCTGAGCGTTCCACCCACTATGAACACGTCGCCCTTGTCACTGCACGCTGTTGCACCTGCAGAGGCCTCCTGGCTGAGAGCCTCACCTCTCTCCATTGCTGCCTTTATCACATCCCTCTTTTAGCTCAAAAACATCCCGTGTTCTCCACTGCCCACAGGACAGCTGCGATGTCTTAGGCCGGCAACGAAGGCCATTCCTCATGTAGCGTGGGTCTGTCTTTACAATCCTGTCCTCCATCCAGCACAAACCATCTGCTTCAGTAAACTTAGTCTGCCCTTTCTCCCTGGAACACACTCTGGCCCTCTCCTGTTAAAAAGCCATACTTTAAGCATTTCCTTTTCCAAACTCTAGAATAACAACAACAATACCTAACCTATAGTAATGCTTATGTGCTAGGCCCTATCCTAAAAACTTTTGACGTATTTTACTGTCAAATCCAAAAACACTAAGTTAGATAAATACTGTATGTCCCCACTTAAGGAGAAGGAAACTAATGCTTTGAAAAGCTAAATCATTTGCCCAAAGAGACGCAGCCACACGTGGCAGTTTTCCAGATTACACACATCCGTGAAGAGTCAATTCTGATCCTAAGTATTGAAGTCTCCCCCAACTCGAGTTCACAGAGATCTTTCTCAATTTCCTGTCATATTTTTAGCATGTGCTACCTACCTTTGTTAATACTTTTTAATTATGTATCTATGTTATCTCCTCAACTGTATGGAAAGCTCCTTGAGAACGGGGACTCTTAGCATCAAATATAATAGCTTGCACATAAAGGGCATTTGGCACCTGATTAAAGATGATGATACTGGTTTCCCTCCATAGAAGCCAAATGGCAGCCTGGGCCATAAAAGTGCCAGGAGGCGCTGGGGTCAGGCTGTGTTCAAGGCTGCAGACAGCTGGGACGAGTTTGAGGACTGTGATTTCGGAGCCTCCCATTCCAAGAAGCCAAGCATGGGTGTTTTCCAAGCAACGAGGAAAAGAGATTCTCCATTTCGGTAAGATTTCACATTTCTCAGGAAAATATATATTTATTATGCATCAACTTTAGTCATCAAGTGTAAATGAATGTAGATATTAAAAGATAAGAAGTAGCTCAATATTGTTTTCTTCCACAAAATCCAGATCTCGGTGCTCACCGCTGAAAAAGTAAAACTCCCGACTCCTCACAGTAATGATTCTCAGTGTCAGTGGCTGAGTGTGTGTGGAGGGAGGGGTTCTGGTTCAGCGTTAGTGTCCCCTGTTGGATTATGATAACTGTAATGCCCATCTGAAATCCACAGGCCTCTTTGCAGAAAGCAAAGCACAAGCTACAAAAGTAAGGTTTTCCTCTGGTGGTCACAGAGTTCATTATTTATTTGCCTGCTGATCACTTTCTGGACTTTTCCTGGACGTCTAATGTCTCTAGCAATCCCTTTTAAGCTGGCATCATCATTAGGGCATTATTCACCTTCGAGGTGACGATGCATTAGATTTTGGTGAATATTTTGGGAAACTATTTTCCTTGCCCGGCCCTGCCCCCTTCCCCCCGCCCCCCGGACAAAAGAAGAATAGGGAGCACAGCTGGGGGATGCGACAGGGCATCTGGCGCGTGGCTGGCTGGCACCGTGCAGTGTGGAAGTCTTCACCTGGGAGTACACACACCTCTGAAGGCAGATGGAGACTCCCTGGGGTACCTAATGCTCAGTCAGTCAGTTTCCAGATCCTCAAGTTCCACAGGTGCTCTTCCCTGAAACCCACAACCTTGAGAACACACAGAACAAACCTGCTTAATCCCCCTCCCACTTTACGCCAGGAAGGCACACCTCTCACGACTTCCGATCTTGCCCCACACAAGGGCGTCACCAGCGCTGAGAGGCTAACCAGACGGAGCAATCGGAAGAGCGGCCCTGCAGCTCAGAGGCTTTCTGCCCTTCCTTGTCCTATACACATTTCTCTGAGGCGGGAAACCAGGCCTTTAGAAATAGGGTATTTTAGCCTGTGCTGGGAAGCAGGGTATAAACACAGAGGTCAGAAGCGGGTGGGGTTGTTTCTAATGAAGGGGTCTCCCTGTGTCCAGGGCCAAAGCGGTGGCCAGCAGTTTACAGGGCCAATCACGTCAGTGTCCGTCCCTAAGGGGGTCGACCTGGTGAGCAGGAATTTCCCAGGGGTAACCACGGAGGCCTGGGGTCAGACAGGTGACAAAGAGCTGGCCCGTATGGCCGGCCTCAGCACAGGAAGAGGCCCGGTCGCAGGCTGGGGAGAGGGCCGAGGTGAGGGCCGCACACAGAGCAACAGGGAGAAAAGCAAATCACAGCCCCGTCCTCCGACAGCGAAGGCTGCTGCTCCGGTAAATGGCCTCAGGAACCCAGACAGAGCTAAGCCTGGATGCCGGAAGGCTCCGTTCCCACACAGGATCGGGGCTGTGCGAGGCAGGCACCGAGGGGCAGAGGCACCCCACCAAAGAGCCAGCCAGGCGCTCGCCCCTGCCCGCGTGGGTTCTGCCTTCTGGGGAACAGGCACATCTCAACAAACGCGTAATTTCTCTGTGTGTCCTTAGGCTCACCGGAAATTTTGTTTGGGAACTTCCCGAGTGCTTCCTTCCCCACTTCAGTTCTCTTGGCCCAGCCCGCACTGTGTTCTAACACCCTTAGTGCTTACACATCGCTGGAGGAGACAGGTGGAGGTGGCTGTGATTCTATTCCCTTTCCACACGCCACCTTCCCACATCCTAAGTCCACAGCCGCAGCAGCTGCAGGAAAAATGCAAACACAGTGGACACAGGCAAAGCTTTCTGCCGCATACTGTCCAGTATTGGGAGTGATTCTATGCACTGCCCGATATCTACTCGGGGTGTGGGAGGGTGTCATTTAGTCCTCCTATCGGCAAAAGGACCCTGATGGAAACCACTGACTGGTTTGAAAAGACGTGCAGAGGGTGGGTGAGAGCACAGCAGCCATCATCTTCCTGTCCTTCATCCGGTGACGCTATTTTATGTTGACTTTCAAGGCTTCCAGAGTCGGTACCCACAGGCTCCAGCCACTCCACAGGGGAAAACAAGAGCTTACCTGCCGCTATCTCCCTAAAATCTGATTCTGAATTGTCAACTGCTTCAACAGCTAAACAGTACTATTTGAAACAATCAAGATACCTTCCAGGTAAGTAGAGAAAATTAAATGTTTCCTGGTAACTAGAATAGTATGAGGTCATGCTCAGGTGTGTCTGAATCTTTGAAGAAAGGGCACCAGTGCAATACAGTCGCATGCTCTGTGCTGGTGCAGGCTGTTAGCAGGTACTTTCCTGGACCTCCTGCCTCTGTGACGTCTGCTCAGGAAATGCCTGTCAGCCACAAATCAAGACGACATGTATGCTTCATACCACCCTCCCCCACCACAGCTATGCCCTCCGTAAGTGCTAAGTTGTAGTCAAACAATTCTGCACTCCCAAGTTTTTATAAGAGGTAGAATTTTATACTATCTCCCAGATGATGTGATTTATATCTTTAAAAGATCATTCTGGCTGCTAGGTAGGCCATGCTAGGGGCTCAAAAGTCAAGGGGCCCAAGGAGACTGGTCGAGAGGCCAGTGAACACATCTGGATAGAGAGGGTGATGACTCGTTCCAGGACTGAAGTCCTTAGGACGGTGAGAGGAATGGGAATTAAGACGGTACGAGAGGGCGCACTTTTGAAAGGTGCAAAGACACCAGTAGGTTAGTAAGTTTTGGTGTTGAAACCATGACGAAGTTTCTGATCTGACTGCAAAAGCAGAGGTGTAATAAAGTTTCAAGAACACAGCTTTGTGGGGGACACTTTTCCCTGTTTGGGGAAGAAAAAAAAAGAAAGAAAAAGAATCCATTTCACTGAAATAAAATCAGTGCTTTATCTTACCTATAGAAGGGGGCCCTCTAGTGGTGGGAAAAGCTGTTGTAAATTTTGGTCAGAGGATAAAGGATCCCAAACACTTGTTTTCCCAGCTCCGCTTGCTTCCTAACGTAGTTTTCAGGAACATATTCCAGGGTATCTGAGACCTGTCTGATCATTTCCTTTTTAACCAGAAAGATCTAACAAATTCTGCTAATTACTTTGGGTCAGAAGCATGACTGTAATTGAAGCCTAAGAAACAGACTCAAAATTAGAACGAATTGTTTGAAACCTAAACCTGAGCCTATTTTGGCACGCGCTGTCTCGAAGACGGCCTCTCTAGAGCTGGGTGAGATTTGAAACTAGCATTGCGTTCAGTTCAGTCACTTGGACAAACATTTATTGAGCACCTATCCAGCAACTGCGGAGGCCAGAAATGCAGAGAAGTGATTCTTGACATTCATTTATCGTCTCTAGTTATTCATTGGATATCTTCAGGAATAACAAAGAATGTTATCTTTGGAGGCATTTTTTTTTTTTTTTTTTTTACCATAAAGCCAAGTATTAAGGTCTTACTAAGCATCAACCTTGAGGATCACGGGAGCTCTAGAAATGTGCCATATAATTTCAGGGCAGCAGGACATTATACTACAAGGACTGGCAGATCTGTGACACTGGCCTTCAGGGAGAGAGACGCAAGAGTCGTAGTTACTGACCTGCTACTGACCGGCTGCGTACTGGAGCACGACTCTGAGATTCTGTGTTCTGTTACTTACAGTGGGACTGCAGTCATCTATCAGCTCGCCCTGTAAGCCTTAGGTACTTAATTATCACAAGGTAGCTGTTGCAAATAGAGTATACAGTGGAAGTGCTAACCTCTCAGCGGTGCCCTCTGCTCCCACTCCTGATCCCACTCCTGGTCCCAGCACTTTGAAACCCTGCTCTGTGGGTCCTTCTCAAGTCCCATTATCACTTACGGACCTTCCTGCCATCCCCTGTAGCCAACGTCCTGTGTCATTTCTACATGTGCCTCTCCTACTGCATTTTAAATTTCTTAGCAAGACACAAACTCCCCCCTGATCTGCTGCCTGCTCCCTCCTCCAGCCTAACTGTGGGCCATGCCCCGTTCCTGCTGCATCCTTGCCAGACCTAGCTCTTTCCCTTCTGAGGTCCACTGCCTGCTCTGTCGCCTCTCCCAGAAACACACCTCCATACCCCCTACCATGTCCTCATCATGATTCACATTTCAGCTTAAAACTACCTTTTTAGAAGACAGACTGGCTTCATTGCTTCTGTTTTTTGCCCTCTTTGACACCAGATTCTTCTATATAATTTGTACACTGCTAATTACTTACCTAATTATCTATAACTGTTAATGTCTCCCTTCTCACTAGAGTAGACTGTAAGAGGCACAGGGGCAGAACCTGGTCTATTTTGTTCACTGCTCTTTCTCCAGTGCCACACACACTGCTTGGCACGTGGTAGGTGCTCAGTAAATATTTGCTAACTGACTTTTTAATTTCCTTTGAGGGGAGGGATGATGGTACATTAATCTCTGCTTCTCTTTAAGTGTTTGTTATAAAGGTGTCCCAGAAAAGCCTGTAAACTAATACATGTTTTAAAATTCTTGATTTTGTCTATTTCCAAGAAAATTGAAATCTTTAAAAAGACAAAGAATTAAAGCAATTATTCTTAACAGTGTACTATGTATTTACTGAAAGGAATAAAAAAGCTAGGGCTATCGCAAGGCTAATTGTATTTAAATAATTTAAGTATTCAGGGCCCATTTTTTGTTGAACTGTATTTATAAAAAATGTTCACCTAAAGAGATTTGTAGTTCTCTCTCCTGACCTTGTACCTTCTTTGAAGATAAACATCTTTTTGTGTGTGTATGAAGATGTTTTTAACCTGAGTAACTGCTACCTAGTGCATCTTCATTGTCAGGTAACTGCCTATTACAACTCTGTGTGTGGGTATTTTCTTAGAAAACGAAATACACAGGAGCAATATGCTATAATAAAGGGAAATGATTTACCTGATGGAGTGTTTCCTTAGAGAACTGATGACGGGAAACCTTGAGGCTCAGTTCAGAACAACCAGGCTGGTTTCTGGCTTTAAAACAAGGGATATTACTGTATGTAAAACCCTGGCAAGGAGTTCACTTTGTGAAAAGCCAGAGCTCCCTTGAAACAGTTGCTGACCCTCTACATTAATGGTGGTCCTTGGTGAGGATGTTTCCTGCACTAAAGAGACTCCTACATGTATGGCCCAGAGGCTGACAGTGTGATGTCTCTGGCGTCTGCTAAACTGAACCCAATTTAATTAGCCAAAAGAAAGCAAGTTCAGGAAGTTTTCAAATCTCTCAAAACTAGGTTAAAACAGCACCCTCTGACCACTGGTACCAAAGTCCAAGGCTGAATCCACATTTCACAGATTTCTGAAAACCATAAATAATTACCTGATTAGATTTTATAATCAACTACATCTGGTATGTAAATAAGCCTCACAGATGGATCTTTACATGCACTTCCGAACTTCTCGGTTCTGCTGGGTTCTTGGCCACAGGTCTGTTCTCCCAGCCACACCAAGTGTTCCTCAGGGGTCTGGCGCAGAGCACACGCTCAAACTAAGTGAGTGACGCGGAAATATCTTTTGGAAGAAAATTTTTGTGCCACCTCAATTTTTACAAGACAAATTTAGCAAGAAATGTTCAATGTTTATTATTACTTGCATTGTAGAAAATAATCTGTTTCTAAAAGACACTGTGAGGATTCCAGGGCATTGTGCTCTGGGCTTAGGATCACATTAGGGTTCATCAAAAAGTATTTGTTACACTGTAGCCAAAATTTATTTCCATTCTCCCCCCCTGCCCCCCAGTTATTTCTAGTCTTAGTTTGAATGTATATTTTTCCTCCAAGATCATGATCGCACTCTGACCTTTGAAATGACTGTTCTGTTCTTCTAAGGTGTAAACCCCAAGAACGTGTCCTTGCTAGCCAGTGGGAAGGATGTAAACCCACACACCTGGAATAACCAGTTGTTTCCTAAGTCACTGGGGCCCATGGGGGCAGAACTTGCTTTCAAAAGGAGTAACGCAGGTAAAGCACTACGTTTAAAGTACGAATTAACACTTTTCTCTCTGCAGCTTTTTACTTAAATAGACCTCGGCTGCCTTCTTCCAACCAAAATACCCTTGGGGTACAAAAGGTTTTCCATCTGGTACTTAGCGCAGATAGTTTTAAGGAAATTATCTGCTAGATCTCAACTTCCATGGGGATTCTTTCCTAAAACGGATCTAACTGCTGAGCAAGGTGTATCTGTTCTACTTTACAGAAGAAAACTTCTCACTGTTCACTACCGTGTGTTTCCTTTTTCCCCAAAGTGTAAAAATATCTGGGGTGCTGGTCAAAGGGCTAGTTTGATATCTTAGTGTCAGTGTTGAGAAAGGGAGTTAACTGATGATTGTGGAACAAATCTTTTTTAAGTCAAGTGGTTTCCAGTTCTTTTAAAAAATTGGAGAACCTGAGTTATAGCTGACATATCATTAAAAATCATTTTTGAAACACACTGTAAATCTACTCCAGTATAAAAAAAAAATTTAATCATTTTTTAAGAGATCACTATGTGATATTTGGTCTATAACTCTGAATAGTGTTCAAAGACTATAGTAACAAAGCTGTAACAAAACACCTTTCATTCCCTACTATGTGTTTACAAGATTTCTCATTGCTTCCCATCTTAAAAAGAAATTGAAGCTGAATCCTGAGTGATTTTAGCAATAGGTAATATTTATTTATGGATACATGAACCACTTGAAAAAGGTCCCATCTTTCTCATTAAGAGATGATTTCCAAAGAAACCTGACTTTTCATTTTTAATAATCAAATTTTATAATATTCATCTTTTTCGATGGATTGCACACAACGAATCATTCTAACTAACTTAATCCAGAAAAAAGTATTTTAATATACTTATGGTTGGTTATAAGAAATTTTTTTGGTTTCGATCTATACATATTTTTGACTGGTTAAAGACTTTTAAGTCTAAAATTATATTTGGATAAAATTTGGGAGTTGACGTATGAATGAAAATAAAATCTTAGAGAGAAAAGGGATTCATGTGAAATTTATACCTATTAAAAAGGATTGTGGTCATGTATTTCTTTTTTATTCTGGCTGAGCTGTGCCACATGTGGGATCTTAGTTCCCCGACCAGGGATTGAACCCATGCTCCCTGCAGTGGGAGCTCAGAGTCTTAACCATCGGACCACCAGGGAAGTCCCATGTGGTCATGTATTTCTGAAATCAGTACTGGTGAGCATAAAATCACTGTGGCATTTAGATTCCACTGATTATATTTAAAAGAGAGATGTAATAGTTTTATTTTTAAATGTCTGTAATTACAAATGCCAGAAGTTAAATCCTTTGGAACTGTAAAACTTATGAGGAAACATTTTAGATATCAGCTTAAAGTGTGTGAAGAGGTAGAGAGTTCTTTTTTAAAAAATATGTAGGTGGTATTGGATCAGAAGAGTTTGAGGATCACTGTGTAGCAACTGAGGAATCTCCTGAGGTGTTCTGATGTGACATCAAACACTGAATATTTCACAAGTGTTCTACATGCTTTGAAGACTCAATGTATCCATTTAATAGTGCTGAGATGTCAAACACTGCAGCACTGCAATTTGCTTATTTTCTTCTCAGTTATTTAAAAATAATATTCACTGAACCAGCTGGTTAAATACAATCAGTTACAATGACAGCCCCACAACTTTGCGTCTCAGGGAAATATACGATTGACAACAATGAAAGCTGTGACAGCACAGAGAACGTCTTCTCATTTTAAGGTTTCTTTCTGCATCTTTTCATTAATCATGGAATCCATTTTTTCTCTGCTCTTCCTATAACATTCTCTTTATTGTTCATTCTTTCTTTCCACCTGCCTTCTCTTTAGAGGAAAGCATAATTAAACCAATTGAAAAACTATCATGCAATGAAAGTTTTCCTGAAAAATTAGAGGACCCACAAGGTAATTTCTGGGCATTGCAGAAGAGTAAAACTTGCTCTTTGAATCTCCTGTCCAATCTTCTTCTCAACATCTACCCCAAATCTTGTCATAAAAGGCCACTATGAAGGCCTAGGTCACCTGCTTTTAGGGGTCAGAGCAGGACTAGGAGAGAGAGACGCGTCCACATCACTGAGAACCTCTCTCTTCAGTAGCTGGAATTCTACGAGTGATTCGTTCTCAAAAAGCTCTATGCTTGTCCTCTTAAATTAATTATGACAATTTATATGTCAAGAAAATCTACTAAAAATAAAAGAATATTTTCTAATTTTATAATCAATATTTCTGGATTTTTTTTAAAGTTCTGAGACTCAATTCTAAGCATGAACTATCATTTAAAAGAAAAAGTTAACTAGGTTAATAGAGATGGTGGATTTCCTAGAATTTCGCTGTTGGTGGTTTAAATAGTGCTAACTATTGGCTCCAACCTAAAAATTTGCAGCTCACAAGGTACTTCAAATAATAAGCCAAAATAATTTAAGAAGACAATTTTCCATGCCTTTTCCTTTAGCAGCTTCTTCCTCCAATAGGAAGAAGCATCCTGTAGCCGCTCCGTGCATGGGTTTTAGACCCTGACATGTCCCTGTTCTGTCACTCATTAGCCTTGTGATCTTGGACAAGTTACTTGTGCGCTTTAAGTCAGTTTCCCTGCCTGTAAGGTAGTGGAAGTAATACTGACCTAGGCATTATTATATGACCACCCCTAGGACTTCTGTCACACAGTAAGCATTTAATAAGTGTTTGCTCTGATGATGGGGATGAGAGCAGGAGGTATGTTTCTTTGTTTTCGGGCGCGCCACGTGGCATGTGGGATCTTAGTTCCCCGACCAGGGATGGAACCCGCGCCCCTGCACAGGAAGAGCAGTCTTAACCACTGGGCCGCCAGGGAAGTCCCAGGAGATATGTTCTGAGGCTGCTGCTGAATGGGATTACGGCCTTGAACTTCCCTTTCCAAAAGTCTCTTGAAGTAAAGGGCTGACACGTGATTTAGAATGAGTACTCGAGGCAAAAAGAAAGATCAAATGAGGCAGCTTATGTGAAATTCAGCTGTTAAGAACTGTATAAACTGATAACATGTTTACGGTGCAACATCCTTGAGGGTCTGATGAATAATATTGCCATGTGACGTTTGTCGGTTCAGGAGCAAACACTCATTAAGCACCTGCTGTGCACAGCACGTGACAGACGTCAGGGACACGGGAGGCAGAGGCCAGCCCTGTGGTCAGATAACACCACGTACAAATAAGCTTCAGTCATAGCTGCCAAATGAGTGGTTCTTCAAAACCACCAAGGCGGTCAGAGCCCTGATTCACTTTCTCACCAACAAATCCATCTCCTTTCTGGCACAGCCAGGCTCCTTAAAAGAGACGTCATATTCATTTTCCCTCTTACTTCTAGTTCACCCCTTGGCTCACCACCGTCTGTCCTCCGCTTGCCTCGGGCCACTGCCACCGCTCCTGCCGGGGCCCGCTCTGCCAGCGGCCAAATCCAGGGCAGTGCCAAGCCCCCAGGCCTCGCCTTCCTTCCTACTCCTCTCGTCACACGCTGTCTTCTCTGGAGTTTCCAGACCCTGCACCCACCATCTACCTCTCCACTCTCTCCCCAGCAGGGTCCTTTCCTTTTCTCCTTGGTTCTATTCCATCCCGAGTCTTTGCACATCCCTCAGCCCCTCTGAGCCGGCCCCTCCAGCCCACAGCGCCATCACCGCTGCACCCAGATTGTTCCACATCTCCAGGCCTGCTTGACCTCTGTGACCCGAATCTCCCATGGGCACCATGTCTTTACCCCACACCTGATTCTTCCCCTGTATCCTGTTCTCAGTCACCTACGCTACAGACTTGGGGGTTTATATCCCTCTCTTTCCCGCTCCTCCCACTCTGTAAACCTGCTAGTTCCCTCCTCCATCCCCCATGACGGCCTTAGTTCAGACTCTCTTACTGTCTCGTTTCAGCAATAGCAGTGACCTCCTGATTGGTCTCCTGCTTTAAAATGTTTCCTCTTCAACCCGTCCCCGTATCGCCCCCAGATTGATCACCCACTAATAGCGATGAGGATGACGACAGCTGACACATGTTGGACAGCAGATTGCATGCTAAGCGCTTTGCGTCCGTCTCATTCAATCCCTACAGCAACCCCTATGAGAACAGGTGCACTTATCAGTGTGATTTTACAAGATGAAGAAGTGCTCAGAGAGCACCGCAGGGATGGAGGCTTCCTGGCAGCAAATATACTCTGTTAAGAACTGGAGTCATAAAAACCCGTACATTCAGGGTGACGCCTTGGGTTCATGTTCTAACTTGGTCACTTACTGTGAGAACGTAGCCAAGTCAGGTGTGGATAACAACACGCATCTAAGAGGGTTGTTATAAGGACTGAATGGGAACATCTGGAAAACCGTAGAGCTGTGCATGAAATATAGAAGATGCCCCCCAAAATAGAATTTTTAGTGGTTATAATCAAAGTCACTCTCCGGTGCTTTAAAATATTAACCTTCTGACTCTGAAACTTTATGATACGTCACTAGGAAATCTTGGAAGTTATGCTACATACAATCAGCCAGGATATATTCCTTCCTTTCTCAAAAAAGAAGTGGGGTCCGCTGGCCAGAGGATACACTTAGCACCGCTCGGTGCAACAGCTTCAGGTAAGAACAACTTCTGATACAGTTTTTGAGAATTCTGATCAGAAAGGAGCTTTTTACAGTTTATAGTCACTTTTCCTAAGTGAAGACTTTTAAATTAGCCTCACCTGTTAACTACAGTTTTAATAAAATGTCCCGTTTTTCTTCCAAAGATGTGGTTTGAGAGTCTAATAAAAGGAGCTATCTCTAATTCAGGGGTTGCTCTTGGTCAGACACACATTGTGCAGCTGAATCGTCCCAACGACCTGATGAGGTAGATCTTTTACAGATGAGGAAAGTGACGTGGAGTAATTTACCTGGGCTCCCACAGCCTGTAAACAGTGGAACTAGGATAGAAATGAATTCCAAAGAGTGTGCTATGCTACATGATGGGATGTGAGAGGATGCACTTTTCAGAGCTCCCTGCCCATTACCCGGCACGGAGCAGAAGTGTAACAGGTGCTGAGACTGTGATGCATCAGCGAACGGGTGGTTCTTCTGCAGTTCCATCTTAGGCTTTAGAACTAAACTGCGGCAGAACTTTGCCTTTTGCTTTGCAGTACGTTAGGTGATGAAGTTCTATTCCCCACCCTCTGGCGTTATGACTAATTAGGTCACCTGCTCTGCAGTGGTGTGGCATGTGACAGCCACATTCAGGGGGACACTTGAAAGTGAGGTGAGGATTCTGTACTTGAGTTGAGCAGACCTGATTATGAATGTTCTCTAAATTGTTTCAATCTAAAAATAAACATCCCAATTAAAGCACCTAAAATAAACATTGAGGCAGATAATTACAAGTTTGATAAGATACCTAGTTATAGCTAATTTAAAAGTTGACTTCAAAAGTCTTCTCCCATTCACTCCCAGCCAGGATCCTGTATCATAGAACTTCTGATTAGAGTTACCAGTCTTTTAACGTTCATGCTCTTGAAGCTAAAACTGTAAAAAGCACCGGGCTTCTGTAATTTTTTATTTCTTACCACAGTAGAAGTTCTTAATCAGTACTCAGTTACCTTACCTGTGAAAAGAGTTGGTTCACTATCTCTCTGCTGAAACAAAATATATTAGTAAACATTTTATGTAGAGCAACAATTTTTATAAAGCCTCAGATATTTTAAGCCAGCCTTACCATGAGTCATTAGCCATGGCTTGGTAGCAATTTTTAATGTGAAGGCAGAAAATCAGAATGTCTCAAATTATTTGGAATACCTGTTATTAGAAAGTGAAAGTGGGTGTTTTTGAACATATTTTTATAATGCTTGGAGGCCTTTATATATTAATTATTCTATCAGATTAGCATGCATATTCCTGTTTTCATTTTTTTAAGTAAAATGCTTTCTCATAACTTTTCATCTCTTCATTTACTCTGCTTATCAGATTTTCCTACAGATCGTGATAGGAGGAAAGGTAAAAAAAAAAAAAGAAGCAAATATTAATCATTCTCAAGTGGTCAATGCAAATCCTCAGGAAAACACTGTTCTGTAAGAGATGTGTCCTCCATCCCTCCCACTGGTGTGACAGTTTCCCACATGAGAATAAAACCAGGTCATTACCGTATTTACTCAACTACTTCCCCGTCTCTCAGCCTCCCTTTCTGCTCTTCTTCCTCACCCTCAAGTTTGGAGAAGCTGAAACCAAGTTAAAAAACCAAGCTGAAAACCAAGTTAATTTCTTCCTCCCTCCCCATGTCAAACCCTGTCGTACCTCCTCGTCCCCCTGCTCTGACAGTAACAAGGACTGAGAGGAGTGGCTTCTTTTGGACACAGCTGCCCTCTAGAAGCACAGGGCCCTGTTCCAAGTGCTTTATGTGCATTAACTCACTGACAGAAGGTACCATCGTGATATCCATTCTACAGAAGTTTTCTGTCTTGCTAAAAGTTATACAGTAGTGGCATGGATTACATTCTTAACTAGAGGCAAACAGCTTTTCCTTAGCAAACATTTTCTACAAGAAGTTACATGCCCTTGATAGGACACAGGCAGGTTTTAAAACAAATGCACAGCGAGTGTTAGAGGGCTGACAGCTGTGCTCTGGGAGTGGTGGGGTGTGGGCTACTAAGTTCTTCACCAAGGGTGCTGCAATCCTAAAACTCTGTTATTTCTCAGAAAGGAATCCTAAATGTCAACACTACCACCTTACTGGCAAAATGATTCCCTTTTCGAAAAAGGTTTTACAAATATTGGCATGGACAGTTTCCTTCAAATGCATTCAGGACTCGACTTAAACTATGTCGTGATCTGGAAAAAAGCTTCTCTGGATGCTGCTCCTCAGACCCCCTACTCCTCACCCACTGTTAACGCTCCCCTTCTCAGAAGCATGGGGGCTTACTGCCTCCTCCCCCCCACCCCCCATCCTCCCATGCCCTCTCCTCCACCCATGGTACCACTCTGATCCGTGGACTTCAGATGTGAGTGTCCTAACTTATCAGACTGATGCTGGTCTATATTCCAGTGGGTTATAACTAAAGGGCTATTCCTAGAAAACACGGTGCACTTAAGTGGCCCATCTAGACACTGTCTCTGTCTTTGTTAGGGAGCTTTTTATTGGCCTTGAGAACTTTAAATCCAGCAAGAGTGGAATGAAATGACCTGTCAAACCAAGGAAAAGCTCTTGGCCTCCCTGTCCCAACCAAACCACAAAGCAGTCAGGGTGACTGTCACCAGGGTGGTTCCTCACTCAAGGCTTTGTTCCCTTTAAGCTGAGGTCTGCATCACATCAGCACCCACATGCTCCCACAGTTTCCTCCTACACTCCCAATTCTACAGTAAAAATGTTAGAAAAAAAACTGGGAAAACCATGCAAATAAATATAGTATAGCTAGCGTTAGGTGTACAGAATGGTCAGAGTCATTTCAACATTGACTCCTACAGAGTATATAATCCAAGAATGACAGCTACCACATAGTGTGAAAAGGTATTTAAATCCCAAACAGAAAGATGGAACATCAGAGACAAGAGCTATGATACCTAACTCCCAGTTTAAAGTGAGGAAGGGGTGAAGGAGGGACTGAGGATATTAAAGTTCTCTGTAAAATGATTTATTGCTTCGTCATTTGAGATGTTCAAGCAATCTGAGCTTATAAATGGTTCAGGTAACAGATGTCTAACACATTAAAATTTTCACAAAATTTTAATCAGCCAAATATATGTATGAATAAAACAAACCTTGTGGTGAAAGGTTTGGGATCCTAAGAATGGCTCACCTTTCAAAGGGATTCTGTTATCATCCATCAGTTTCCCAATAAAACATGTAGTTTCTTGACTCTAAAAACCACAATTTCATGTGGGTTAAAGAGAAACCCCACCCGTGTGGCTCCAGGAAGCCAGAGCTTTACAGGAGTCACAATTCTGAATACATTTCCTGTAGTGATACTGGGTTCAAATATTATTTAGATGTCAGCACAGTGTGATTCTAAATAGTCACTAACACTGTGGGTATTGCCCACTGAACTTAAACCAAGGAGTTGCTCTTGGTCATCCGGGTTGGTACCGCCTATCTAAACAGGATGCAGTGTCAGAACTATAAACCAGAAGTAATGGCTCTTAAGCTGCTGAGAATGCTAACTGGCGTCAGCATAAAACTACACTACAATTTTTGGTTTATTTATTTTTTTAAAAAAATCTTAGAGACCACTGAAATAATCTTTTAAAGATAAATTTTCCCCCATAAAATGAACTGCTTTATTTCAAATTTAATAATCTGAATAAAATTCTAATTTCTGATTCTGCTTTCTTTCAGAATATCCCTGGAACACAAAAACTGGTTGGGGGCAGTTTTCAGGACCTACTTATAATCCTACAGCCAAGACTCTAAATATTGTGAACCACGCACAGCCAGTCTCCTCCGTGCACGGGAGGACAGACTGGGTGGCCAAGTACGGAGGCCACCGGTAGGAGTCTGGTGTGAAGCTGCACAGCATCGCTCCACAGAGTCCGTGCAAGTCCCCTGGCCCTGGGAAATGTCTACAGATGTCTATTTCTACTGCGTTCTGGGAGAAATGTGTAATAGTGGGTACTCTGAAGAGCAAAAATCATCTATTTTCTTTCTTTCCTAGAAATGAAATGCATTTTCTTAGCATCTTTGCCCACAGTGCTGATATATGGGTAGGACTTTACAAAGTATTGAATAAACTATTTGCCAAAGTATCAAGTATTTGATCTACAAATTAATAGATACTAAGTTCAATAAGAAGCTTTTTTAAAAAATGCCTGCAGAAATAAGTGTTTAGAGTGTTTTCTATTTACCCAAACTATTTAATATTTCATTGTTTGGCCTCAGAGGTTTGTTTTGTTTTGTTTTGATAGCAATTACATAGATGTCTGTGGGCTGTCAGTTATGGTTCTTACTTGGCCAAGGTTCTATTCTACCATTCTGGCAAAGGCAGAAAGATGGTAATTTATCATTTTTCTACTTTGGAATTATGGAAGCAGTGATAATTCCAATCTAGAGCAGGATGTCTTTCTTAGAGACAAATATTGAACATAAAGATTTCAAAATTACATCACCTGATTTTTGTGGAGAAAGAGTTGATTGATTTTGACCAATACAACTGCTGTGAATTCATGGTGACTATCAAAGTCAATGGCTTGATGACTTTCAGATGAACCAAGCCAAGGTTCTGTCGTCTTCATGAGGCTTTCAAAACACACTGTTTTGGTGTTCCCACCAGGCACAAAGGTGAAGTATGCCTGCTCGTTCCCCAAAGCAAACTCTTGCTGCTGCAGACAGATCACTGGCTCAGCTCTGACCTTCACATTTACTCTGAAGAGCAAATGCATCATTCAGTTGCTATAGCACTGATCTCACTCACTACATATTTTCTTAGTTTTATTTCTAAATTGGTATTTAAAATAGACACTTTGAACTCAGGACTACTCTATTTAAGCCTGTCATTTTATGACTGGATATTCTTTTTAAAGAATAATGTTATCAAGCTGCTGATATTTTATGTATTTTATGACTTCGTAACAAATGCTAATGTAATTGGTACCATCTTGCAGACACTGTACAAAGGCACATTATAAAATAATAAGAACATGGTATTTCTGTACAGAAGATTCAGCTCACCTTCTTGAAAAATGTTAAAATCTAAAGAATAATTTATGTTACTGGTAATGGTTATATATATATATATATATATTTGTACAGTTTTAATTAATGTCTCAAAGCAAAAATATTCTTTTGTGTTGCTGGGAAACTTTTAAACTCTGAATAGATATTAAAATTAATATGGTTAACTAGTGTGTCTTCCTTACATTTTTTAAGTTTATACTTATACTATGAGGCCTATTTTTTGTTGTTAATTAGTCAACTTTTTTTTTTCCCAAGCAGTTTTAGGTTTATGGAAAATCTGACTGGAAAGTGCAGAGAGCTTCCATATACCCCCCCCATCCCCCTTCCTCAGCTTTCCCTGTTATCAGTATCTTGCATTATCAGTATTTGTGACAACTGATGAACCAATGTTGATTCATTGTTATTAAAGCCCATGGTTTCACAGCGAAAGAAACCATAAACAAGACTAAAAGGCAACCCTCAGAATGGGAAAAAATAATTGCCTATGAAACAACGGACAAAGGATTAACCTCCAAAATATACAAGCAGCTCATGCAGCTTCATACCAAAAAAACAAATAACCCAATCCACAAATGGGCAGAAGACCTAAATAGACATTTCTCCAAAGAAGACATACAGATGGCCAACAAACACATGAAAAGATGCTCAACATCACTAATCATCAGAGAAATGCAAGTCAAAGCCACAATGAGGTATCACCTCACACCGATCAGAATGGCCATCATCACAAAATCTGGAAACAACAAATGTTGGAGAGGGTGTGGAGAAAAGGGAACTCTCCTGCACTGTTGTTGGAACTTTAAGTTGGTACAGCCACTATGGAAAACAATTTGGAGGTTCCTTAAAAAACTACAAATAGAACTACCATATGATCCAGTAATCCCACTACTGGGCATATACCCAAAGAAAACCATAATCCCAAAAGAAACTTGTACCATCATGTTTATTGCAGCACTGTTTACAATAGCCAGGACATGGAAGCAACCTAAATGCCCATCAACAAATGAATGGATACAGAAGATGTGGCATATATATACAATGGAATATTACTCAGCTATAAAAAGGGATGAGATGGAGCTATATGTAATGAGGTGGATAGAACTACAATCTGTCATACAGAGTGAAGTAAGTCAGAAAGAGAAGGACAAATATTGTATGCTAACTCACATATACAGAATCTAAAAATGGTACTGATGAACTCAGTGACAAGAACAAGGATGCAGGTGCAGAGAATGGACTGGAGAACTCGAGGTATGGGAGGGGGTGGGGGGTGAAGGGGAAACTGAGAAGAAGCGAGAGAGGAGCACAGACATATATATACTACCAACTGTAAAATAGTCAGTGGGAAGTTGTTGTATAACAAAGGGAGTCCAACTCGAGGATAGAAGATGACTTAGAGGACTGGGGTGGGGAGGGTGGGGGGGACTCGAGGGGGCGGGGCGTCAAGGAAGGGAGGGAATACGGGGATATGTGTATAAAAACAGATGATTGAACCTGGTGTACCCCCAAAAAAATAATTAAAAAAAAAAAAAAAGATGTTAGCTGTACATTGTTTTTGTTTTTTTTCATCGATTTTCATCAAGTTGAAGACATTCCTCCCTATTTTGTTGAAAGTTTTTATTATGAATGAGTGTTAGATTCTGTCAAATACTTTTTCTGCACCTACTGACAATGATCATTGATGATATGATTTTTGTTTTTTAACCTGTTGATGTGATGGACTACATTAATTCTAGGTACAAAGCTGAACCAGCTTTGTACCTAGAATAAATCCCACTTGATCATATTATATAATTCTCTGTATACATTGTTGGATTTGATTTGCTAATATTTTGTTGACGATTTCTGCATCTATGTTCATCTATATCTACAGCTATAGCTATATGTATCTATATGCACATAGACAGAGAGGGAGGGAGACAAACTTTTCTATAAATTTGAAAATTTTCAAAATCAAACATTAAAACAACATAAATATGTGAAGCAAAGATTAACCATAAATACAAGAAGAAATTGATATAACCAGAGTGGGAGGTTTTTCTTAGAAAACAGATCTAGAGGCCTTAAAATAAGTACATGAGTAACACAGTAAACACAATTTACCCTATATATATATATATATATATATATATATATATATATATATGTGTGTGTGTGTACCATACAGACCTTTGACCAATAAGGCAACATACTGTAGATGTAACATGCACAAAAAAACTGACCTTGTATTAGGCCAAAAAGAAAATCTCAAATGTAGACATATGTAAGCCACAACTTCCTTCCACAGTTTAAAAAAAAGTAGAGTAAAAATGTATGTCTCCAAAATCTATCCACTTAAAAATTCAAAAACATTGTTCTAAACACTTAAAAGTCAAAAGGGAAAATCAAAAATGAAATAAACACCCTTTAGAAATGGACAATGACAGACCTCTGTATTAAAACTTGTAAAATTCAGTCAAAACAGATCTCAAAGAAAAAAGTATACACTTATTCCACTTATGAGAAAAACAAAAACACTGAAGACATGGTAGATTTAAGCATTTTGCTTAAGAAACTAGAAAAAGGAATAACAACTTTAAAAAGTAAAAAAGGAATTAAGAGAAAAGCAGAAAATAATGTCCCAGTAGCAACAAGCATTACTCAGCACCAGGGTTTGGTTTCTAATATCAATGTCCAATAAAAGAAACCAGAGCTCCTTGGAGACATGGCTGATTCTAATACTGGACCAAGAAATATACAAGATGAGCCTGGAGGCTCTTACAATGCCAGAAAGTAGGGAAGTTCTATAAAAATAAAAACAAGCAAGGAAAAAAAAAAAGCCTACAGTGATTGGCTATGTCAAAGGACCCATGCGCCAACTGAAAGAGCTTGCAATGGTCAAAACTGCAACAATTGGAGCAAGAAAATTAATGGAGAAGTATTAGATTATAACCCAAACCAGAAAATAAATATACATGAGTCTGTACTGAAAGAGTGGATGGTTGGAAGGACAGATAGATAGATAGGGAAGAGGAGACATCTTCCATGCAGCAGAATTGCAAATAATTTATGTAGATACTCTGCTCTCTAGGAGGTAGAGCAACTCCCCATTTCTTAAGTGTGGAATATGCATAGTGACTTCCTTTTAAAGAGTACAGTATGGGAAAGGGGGGAAAGGAAGAACTTCACAATGGAGAAGCCTGAGGAACACTACCTTAGCCAGATGATCAAGGTCAATATCAACAGTAACATCATGTTCATATATGTAACCTTAATATGATGTGATGAGAAGACACTTCACCTCTGCGGTCTTCCTCCTAACAACCCATAATCCCAGTCTAACCATGAGGAAAACAAATTCCAATGGAAGTGCATTCTACAAAATATGTGATCCCTACTCCTCAAAACTCAGTCACCAAAACCAAGGCAGATCTAAGAAACAAGTCACAGCTAAGAGGAGCCTAAGAAAACATGACAACCAAATGTAATATGGTATCCTGGATAAGATCCTGGAATAGAAAAACGACATTGGTTAAAAAATAAGAATAACTGCATGAAATATGGACTTTAGTTAGTGATAATGTATCAGTATTGGTTCATTAGTGGTAACAAATGTATCATGCTAATATAAGATGTTACCAATAGGGGAAACTGAAACTAGGTGTAATGTGTGTGGGAACTCTGTAGTCTCTCAAAACTATTCTAAAAAATAGTCTATTTTTAGGAAATAGATTTGATCAATCCATCCACTCAGCAATATCTACTAAGTACCTACTATGTACTAAGTGTAGTGTATATGGTATCATATGGTAGAAATGAAAAGGTCGTTTTCTGTGAAACACACATTCTGGAGCCAGATATTAAATAAACACACACACACAAAAACCCCTGTATATTTGCAAATTATTATAAGTGCTATTAAGAAACAAAACAAAACAAAACGTTCTAGAGCCTAAAGAAGGGATATAAATGTAGTGAGAGATGACTGAATAATTTTAAGACTAGGAGTCTAATCATACTTTATATATGCCTCTGCCTGTTGGGTAGAGAATTAATTGTTGGGCCAAAGCATGAAAACAGGGAGTCCTGTTAGAAGATTAAACAATGGTGAGGCTTGGACTTGGGTCCAAGTATGGAAGAGAACTGATGATGGCTGCTGATAGAAAGTTATTGGGTTGGGGCTTCCTAGGTGGCGCAGTGGTTAAGAATCCACCTGCCAATGCAGGGGACACAGGTTCGATCCCTGCTCCAGGAAGATCCCACATGCCTCGGAGCAACTAAGCCCGTGTGCCCAAAAAAAAAAAGAAAGCTATTGGGTTTTGGTGCTGATCTTGTTTCTTACAGCTTCACAGAACTTCCTCGTTAGTTATAATAGGTCTTTAGTTGTTTGTCGTGGACTTTCTAGATAGACAATTACATTAGCTATTTAAAATCTTTGATTTCTTTCCTCTTCCACTACTACTTTATACCTCATTTATTTCTCTTATTTTATTACTTTCTCTAGTGTCTCTAGAACAATGTTGAATCATCAGTGATAGCAAATATTCTATTATTTCTAACTTTAACATAAAGCCATAGCACTAGATAAAAGGTAGTTGCCAAAAACGTAGGCAAGTAATGTGCTTGAGTCAACAGAAGCATTTATATTAATATCAGAAATTCATTGCTCATGTTGATACCTAATTAGAAAATACATATAAAAAAGTTCCATTCATAATAATAACAAAGCTATAAAATATCCTGCAACAATCTTAATAGAACTGCAAAGAACTAAGTGAATAAAACTCTAAAATGTCTTAAGACGTTAAAAAAAACTGAATTAAATGAAGAGATATACAATGTCCTGGATTGAAGAGTAAATATGTTATATACAAACAGCTCATATACCTCAATATCAAAAAAACAAACAACCCAGACTTCCCTGGTGGCACAGTGGTTGAGAATTCACCTGCCAATGCAGGGGACATGGGTTTGAGCCCTGGTCCCAGAAGATCCCACATGCTGCAGAGCAACTAAGCCCGTGCGCCACAACTACTGAGCCTGTGCTCCAGAGCCTGCGAGCCACAACTACTGAGTCCATATGCCACAACCACTGAAGCCCATGAGCCTAGAGCCCGTGCTCCGCAACAAAAGAAGCCACTGGACTGAGAAGCCCACGCAGAGCAAAGAGTAGATCCTGCTCACCGCAACTAGAGAAAGCCTGCGTGCAACAACAAAGACCCAATACAGCCAATAAATAAACAAATAAATAAACGAATGAATAATAATTTTAAAAAAATCCAAAACGGGCAGAAGATCTAAATAAACATTTCTACACAGACATACAGATGGCCAATAGGCGCATGAAAAGATGTTCATCATCGATAATTACTACAGAAATGCACATCAAAACTACAACGAGGTATCACCTCATACCACTTAGAATGGCCATCATCAAGAAGTCTACAAATAAT
This sequence comes from Hippopotamus amphibius kiboko, assembly GCF_030028045.1. Taxonomy (NCBI): domain Eukaryota; kingdom Metazoa; phylum Chordata; class Mammalia; order Artiodactyla; family Hippopotamidae; genus Hippopotamus; species Hippopotamus amphibius. The sequence continues at coordinate 7,737,969 of NC_080196.1, read as the reverse complement.
AAATGCTGGAGCGGGTATGGAGAAATGGGAACCCTCCTACACTGCTGCTGACCATTGTTCCAACCCCTGGTCTATGCCATTGTTTTACATATTTAGTTATGATTTATTAAGCATCTTTTCGTATATTTATTGACCAGTGATATTTATTTTTTCTGTGAACTGCCCTTTTTTGGGTTTTATTTTTCTAATTGGTCTGTGACTCTGATCACTGTAGATTGTACTATATTTTGATATTTGGTAAGGCAAGTCTGTTGTTACTTTTCTGATTTTTCTTTACAGATAAAAATATAGTACAATCTACAGTGATCATAGAGTCACAGACCAATTAGAAAAACAAAAACCAAAAAAGGGCAGTTCACAGAAAAAATAAATATCACTGGTCAATAAATATATGAAAAGATGCTTAATAAATCATAACTAAATATATAAAACAATGGCTTAGACCAGGGGTTGGAACAACGGTCAGCAAGCTAAATCTAGTCCATTGTCTGTTTCTGTATAGCTGGCAAGCTAAGAATGTCTTTTATTAAAAAAATCAAAATTAACATGGTTGAAACGAATATCAAAATTAGATTATTATTTTGTAATATGTGAAAATGATATGAAACTCAAATTTCAGCGTCCATAAGCAGAGCTTTGTTGGAACATAGCCACGCTCGCTCGTTTATGTACTGTTTATGGTGGCTTTGGCATTACAAGGCAGAATTGAGTAGCTGAAGAGAGACAGCATGGCCCACAAAGCCTAAAATATTTACTATCTGGCCACTTAACAGTTTGCACACCCCTAACTTAACGTGTCAAAGATAAAAAGTCTAATAATATGCAATGTTAGCAAAGGTGGGGAAACAAAATCTCTCAACCGCTATTGGTGGGAGTGTAAATCGGTAAAACTCTTCTGCAAACAATTAAAATTTTAAATGCTCATCTGCTTTGACTCAGCTTTGAAGGACACAACCTAAAGATTCATTTGCACATGCACACTGGGACTTAGATAGTGATGTTCCTTGGTACCGCGTTTTTTGTAACAGCAAAAGGCTTTAAACAAGGCACAGTACCTTTCTGTCAGGAGGGGAATGGTAAGCTAGACAGCCACACCATACAATTAAAAAGCCATTCAGGCACCATAATGTTCACTGCAGCACTATTTACAACAGCCAGGACATGGAAGCAACCTAAATGCACCAACAACAAATGAATGGATAAAGATGTGGCACATATATACAATGGAATATTACTCAGCCATAAAAAGGAATGAAATTGAGCTATATGTAATGAGGTGGATAGACCTAGAGACTGTCATACACAGCAAAGTAAGCCAGAAAGAGAAAAACAAATACCATATGCTAACTCATATATATGGAATCTAAAAAAATGGTACTGATGAACCCAGTGACAGGGCAAGAATAAAGATGTAGATGTAGACAATGGACTTGAGGACACGGGGATGGGGTGGGGGGGAGGTGAAGGGGAAGCTGGGACGAAGTCAGAGAGTAGCATAGACATAGATACATTACCAAATGTAAAATAGATAGCTAGTGGGAAGTTGCTGTATAACAAAGGGAGATCAACTCGATGATGGGTGATGCTTTGGAGGGCTAGGACAGGGAGGGTGGGAGGGAGTGGCGGGAGGGAGGGGATATGGGGATATATGTCTAAATACAGCTGATTCACGTTGGTGTATCTCAAAAAAGGGTACAAGAGTGTAAAGCAGTTATATTCTAATAAAGAGCTAAAAAAAAAAAATGAGGTAGGTCTCCACGCCCAGATAAGGAAAAGGTGGTGTGATCAGTGTAGCAAGGTGTAACAAAGTGTTAATCCTGTGCCCCCACTTGTGTTAACAGTAACCAAAAAAGGATATATGTCTTTTACTCACAGAAAATTTCTGGGACAATAAATAACGGTTACCTCTTAAGTTGAGAGACCAAGGGTCTGGGATAGGAATGAAAATTTGCTGTATACCCTTCTATCTTACATGCATTCTTTATCACAAGCATATTTTGTCTCAATTTTAAACAACTTTGTTAACTGAGTATTTTTATAATTTTGGAATAAGAACTTTATAAAGCAATGAAGTAATAGATCTATGTAAAGATGTACAGAAACTATAAGCAAAGTTAAAAGACACAATAGGCTGGGATAAAATGTAATATATAATAAAGGATCTGTACCCATTATAAACAAACAGCTTCCACAAATCTTTACAAAACAAAAACCAACAAAAATGATGAAACAAAATACAATAAAAATGAGGGGGTAAATGGATTAAACTTGAACTCTTTAGCTGGGGATGCCAAGGTCATCTAGATTTGACCTTGCCTTTCAATCTCATCTCCTGTTGTTGGCACCCTCACCCCCTCTGCTATTCACACCAGACAACTTAGGTACCCAACTGCACCAGACAGTGTCATGGCTCAGAGGCGTGGCACAGACTTTCCCTCTGCCTGCAATGTCTGTCCTTGCTTATGAATTCCTCACCCTTCAAGGCTCAGCTCAACCATCATCTCCTCTGTGAAGCCCTCCTAGATTTCCTGAAGAGAACTGACCACTCCTTTTGCGCCCCTGGGGTAATGTCTACCTGCCTCTATTAGGCATGTATTTCTGTATTGCCTTTGTGTCTAGATGTCAGTGTTCTCCACTAGACTCCACGATGGCAGGCCATGCTTTGTTTTCCTTTTCCTTCTGGGACCCAGCACAACTTAGGACTGTACTCAGGAAACTTTGCTGGCGAGAGGAAGGAGTTCTTAAGCAAGGACATCGTCAAGGCTGCTGGGCAATAAAGACACCCCCTCTCCCCGCCGCTTAGGACTGTAGGCAGCCTTAGAACTCTCAGAGGTGACCACGGGACCAAACAGTCACACAGGGATCTACCCTGGACCTAAACTCCAGGGATCCTTGTCAGAGTCCGAGGCTAGCGCCCTAACCCTAGAACTGAAGGTGGCCAAGACTGGTGTCCTTCAGAAGTACTTCATGACAGAAGGAAAACCAGGGCCTCCCATCATGATTTGAAATCCCTCCTGGAAGGATGGGCGCTTTGGACAGTCTGCGGCTGCCTGATACCTACACCATCACCACACAAGTCCCTTAATCATCAACAGCCAAGGGTTAGCTTGTGCTGTGCGCGTGCGCGCGCACACACGTCACATGCACAGATGGAGAAGATAGAAAATAGTGACAAGGACTACTGAATACATTTAACCCTAACACCTGAAGTAGCTGTTTATCATGGTCATCAGTAAAGGGCAAGCTTAGAACCCAAATTGTGTTTTTATGATGAACACAATGGCTATCTTTTGTTTAGAACAACCTTTTTCTGTGCCCCTGTGCCTACAATTCATGTACGATTCAAATGTCCGTGGAGCGACTCGTCATAACTGATGTTCGCGTCCAGCTGGCCTGCACACAGTAGCAGGGCTCAGGGAAGCCAGCTTGGAGATGAAGCTCTATGAACACAAACAAGACACAGGCAGTTTCTCTCTGCTCAAGAGAACACCCAGCCTATCTGTGGGTGTCCAGACCTTCATAACACTAACTACAACCAGCTGTTTCTTTCCTCTCAAACACATTTCTATAAAAATCAACTTTTAAAATCTCAAAAAGACAAGAAAACATTCTGCTTGCTTGATTTCCTTTGTCCATTTTCCTTTAGACTGTCCAGGACAAATGTTTGAGAAGATCGCAATCATCTGATCTACCAGGTCATGAAATCATACCAGATACCAATGAACTGTTTGTAAATGGATGTCTTTATTATCTATACTATAAATTTGGTATATGATAAAAGGCAATTACTGACTATGCCACCAACTATGGAACATTTTTTTGTTTTAATTTTTTTCTTTTTTTTTTGGCTGTGCTGGGTCTTAGTTGTGGCATGTGGGATCTTCAGTTGTGGCATACAGGATCTAGTTCCCTAACCAGGGATCGAACCTGGCCCCCCTGCATTGGGAGGGTGGAGTCTTAATCACTGGACCTCCAGGGAAGTCCCAGAAAAATTTTTTATTTAATCAAAATATCTGCAAGTATGTGACATCAAACACCAACCCTTTCCTATCTGTGCGTAGTTATTCATGGCAGCATGTGAGATAAAGCACTGGGATCTCAGTAAACTAAAAGCTTAATGAGTCACTGCTGTGATGGGGCTGCCCAAAAATCTTATTTTGATTCTGGTTGTAGTAACAGAAATGTGTGGTCTAGAATCCAGCATCCCGGTCACACCCCATCTGTGTAGAGCTCTAGGCATTATGCTTTAAGAATGGGCCCTGTTCATTTACAAAATATACAAACAGCTCATATACAACTCAATAACAAAATAAAAAACAACCCAATCAAAAACTGGGCAGAAGACCTAAATAGACATTTCTCCAAAGAAGACATATAGATGGCCAAGAGGCACATGAAAATGATGCTTAGCATCGCTAATTATTAAAGAAATACAAATCAAAACTATAATGACGTATCATCTCACACCATTCAGAATGGCCATCATTAAGAAGTCTACAAATAACAAATGCTAGAGAGGGTGTGGAGAAAAGGGAACCCTCCTACACTGTTGGTGGGAATGTAAGCTGGTGCAACCATTGTGAAAAACAATATGGAGGTTCCTCAAAAAACTAAAAATAGAGTTGCCTTATGATCCTACCATCCCATTCCTGGACATTTATCTGGAGAAAACTGTAATTTGAAAAGATAAATGCACCCCAATGTTCACTGCAGCACTATTTACAATAGCCAAGACATGGAAGCAACCTAAATGCCTATTGAGAGATAAATGAATAAAGAATATGTGGTACATATATACAATGGAATACTGCTCAGCCATAAAAAACAATGAAATAATGCCATTTGCAGCAATATGGATGGACCTAGAGATTATTATACTACGTGAAGTCAGAAAGAAAAAGACAAATATGATACCACTTCTATGTGGAATCTAAAATATGACACAAATGCACTCATCTATGAAATACAGACACAGATAACAGACTTGTTGGTTGCCAAGGGGGAAGGCAGATGGGAGAAGGATGGATTGGGAGGTTGGGGTTAGTAGATGCAAAAACTATTATACACAGGACGGATAAACAACAAGGTCCTACTATATAGCACAGGGAACTATATTCAATATTCTGTGTAAACCATAATGGAAAAGAACATGAAAAAGAATGTACATATGTGTAAAACTGAGTCACTTTGCTGTACAGCAGAAATTAACACATTGTAAATCAACTATACTTCAATAAAATAAATTAAAAAACAAAAGAATGGGCCCTGGAAGACACGTCAAACCATGTCATAGAGAACAAGGATGAGAAAACTAGGACTCCTGTCAAGCAGCTTAAGCCAATCCACAAAATTGATTACTATATGCCTGAATTACACATTCGAAATCCAACCAATAGCAGTTAGGGCTGAGGTTAGCAGCATTTATCCCTTTTCTTTAAAGGAAGAAAACTAAAGTAAGGGGTACCAGAATGAGTTAACTCAGCGCTGAAAGGAACAAAGTGAAAATGTGCCAGTATCTACTTAATGCATCCAAACTAGGTAATTCAAGTTATAGACAGTTCTTTTAGGTTTCACATTTATAGATTACTGGTTAACCACAATTTCATTTTTTTCTTTTTTCTTTCCTCTTTTTTTGGTTACACAGTTCTACTAATCTTAGAAATCCAAGCCTCAATGCAATGTATAATCAAATAACAAATAACTTTCCTTCTTTGGTCTTTAAATTATTCAGAATGGGTAATTCCTAAATAAAATGTTAACAAGCACACTTTCATGTTCTTTTATCTTCTTGATATGCACATCTCATTCTATGCTCTAGATAGCTCTGGCAACAAAGACACCACAGAAAATATTATTTACAGTAAACTTTATTTTACTTGATTTAACATAATTTCAAAGTAGGTCTGTGCTCCAAGATAAACAAAAGAACAGATAGCCTAAATCTCGTTAAGAGATCTTTTTCACACTGTTCCTCTGAGTAGAGCATGGGGTTTTGGGGGCCCCAATGGTGACACCTTACATTTTATTCCTGGAGATTTTACCTATACATTCAGAGAGAACAGATAACACCAACATACAGGAATCAAACTGCAGGAAGAAGCTTTTATGTTACATTCTACCCACCTCTTCAGGGTTGTAAAGATAATGACTGATTTTTTTCTCTGCAAAGTTCAGTGTTGGTTTTTTTGTTTTTGTTTTAAGTAAAATGTCAGAATATGTGAAAATGCTGTACTTATTTATCTTAATATGTTAAAAATAGTGGAAATTTAAAAATTCTTCATGAGTCCAAGCTGGGCCATGACTACTACTGATGGGGTTTACTCAACGCACTAATTCCAAGTTTGGCGACCATCAGCAAACTGCACAAAAGAAACACATAAATAAAAAAAAATCAGGTAAAGAAAAGCACAGGCACTTGACTGTTATTAAGGGACTAGGATTCAGCAGGTCCCTCACAACTACACGGTGAGGAGGAGCCAAGGTAGAGCAAGCAGAGATGAACTCCCACCCCTGGAGCCACCAAAGGAAGAACCCGCAAGGGCGGTCCTGCTCTGAGGCTCTGAAACCGTACCCGTGAGCTGAAGTTCGAGGCTAACAGCCAATAACAGATGAGAAAACAAGCTGGAGAGACCAAGGCCTCCCCCATCAGCGGTTGTTAACGGTAGGTCTCCAGCCTCCCAGTTTACAGCTCTTGACCTTGGTCTACGCTGACTATAAAACATTCTTGACAGCATCATAACTATGACCAAAGTCGGGTAAGTAATCTTTTTCCAAAGCAGATTTCTAAAAAGTCTATCTTCAGGGTATCTTTATGATACTTAAAAACTACATTTTTAAGAACAATCTGGTTTGGATTTTATAATCAAAGTTAATTAGAGAACAGGATTCAATCAGAATTCCCTTTCAGCAAAGTTTTCAATAATAAAGGACACCCATCAGCTAAGAAATACGGACCCCATGCTGAGTCACACACATAGCTGCAGTCCCCGACACTTCCTCCACTGCAGGGAGGAGCCAGGATAGACCAGGGAGCAAATGTGAAAGCAAAACCATTTCCAAAGTGAATGAATATACTCATTTCATTTTGACATTAAATCAGCTGTTTTTGCAGCTTCCTACTTGTGTATAAATTAACTCATTTCAGTTGATGCTCAGCATCAGGTATACTGAAACGAGTAAAATTTTGAACGTCCAGTAGTTTGGGCATTAAGGCAGAACTAGCAACACAGCAGAGAGTACCTGGCACCCGCAATTAAGCCTGCAGGCATAAATTTTCCAGAGTGGTAGAATCTCATTCCCATAATGCCAGCCAGAGTTCCAGATGTAACTGATGGAAAGAGAAAAAGAGTCAAAGGTCACTACATCTTATATGTGGGAGGACGAAAAAGTGACCAAATTCCATCTCACACCTCCTCCTTCCCAGAGTCGGGGAGCTCCACGGCCACCCAGGTTCAACAGGACTAAGTACAAATACTGGAATCAAAGGCTCTCAGTGTCTGAGCCCAGCCTGCCTTTCAAGCCTCACCTCCTACCACTCTTCGGCCATAACTTTCTTAAATTGCTGTAGGAGAAAACTACATTGTTCTCCTCATTGCCGATGCTATTTATCCTGTGCGCTCTTAGGCTCTTCCCACTCGACACCTATTCACATACCTGCCACGCACTGCACCTTGTGCTGGGAACACAACCGTCTTCAGAAAGGTCTCTGCCCTAACAGCATTTCTAGTTTGATGGGACTGACTTGAAAGAATCACACAAATAAAAACTGAAAAAGTATAATCTGTGCTACAGGTGCAATTAATGCAACACAAATAACGTAATAAACAGGGCATCCAGCCCGTTCTGGGAGAGGGACCTGCTGAGAAAATGAAGCCTGAGCTGCAATGTGAAGAGTTGTGGTTAATGAGCTCCAGGGGAGGAAAGTTCCAGGCAGGGCCCTGCGGTGAGATTACTGCTAGACGTGGTGTGGCGTAGAAACCAAGCTCGAGGGAGGAAGAGGGCCACACCCACAGAGCCTTGAGGGCCACAGCAGGGACTGTGGTCTTCATCCTAAGAGCGATGTGAAGCCGTTACAAGATATTAAGCACAGGGATACGTAAACAGAATTGCATTCTAAAAATATAATTGTAGCTGTACCATAGGGAACAAACTGCAGGGAAAACAGAGAGGATGTAGGGTACCAATTAAGAAACTTCTTCAGGAATGCAGCCAAGAGGCGGGGCTAACTGGGATGTGGATGGTGGCCATGGAGGTAGAGAAGGGGATGATTTGGGATGTGAGCCGGAGGTGGTGTTGGCAGGACTTGCTGATGAATCAGATGGAGGAGGAGAGGGCAATGGAGACGCAAATGGAGGGAGGACATCAGGGAACCAAACGTGCACAAGGACAGGAAGCCAAGTTAGGGCAGATGCTGTGACACATCTGAAAGCTTTTAAGCAGGCAACTGGATATATGAGAAGAAAGCTTGGAGGAGAGAGAAAGCTGTGAGTCACCTGTGTATCGGTGGTAATTTAAGGCCTGTGCTTCAATGAAATCGCCAAGTGAGAGTATAAAGAGATAAAAAGAGGCAGGCTTTAAGAACCTTAATATCTAATGGTCAAAAAAGAAAGATGGGTCAAAAAAATAGACAAAAGAGAATGAGAAAATAAAAAGGAAAAACAAGAGAATGGAAAATGGACTGGTGTACTGTGCTGAGGACAGCTAAAAGGCCAAACAAAATGAGGACTAAAAACTGTACACTGAACTTTGAAAAATGCAAGTTCCTGGCAGCCTCAGGGAGAGCTATTCCCGTAGACTAAGGGGATAAAAGTGGAGGCTGAAGTGGGCTGAAAATGTGAGGTGAGGAAGTGAAGATGGGAGTGTAACGCATTTTTTAAGAGAAGTTCCTGAAGAGGAAGCAGAAGGGCAGCAATGGACGAAAGCAGTGGAGTCATGAGATGTCACTTTTTTTTAAATGAGTGAGAAATGAGCACCCTGGAGCATCAACAGGCGAGATCCACCCAAGAGGCAGGATACGAGGAAGAGCTGGCATCACTGATGGGGCAAAGCTCTGCAGAAGGTGGAGGAGCAGAGATCCAAAGCCTGGTGGAGGCCCCAGCCTGGGAGAAGAGAGAAATAGGACGGGGGGGGGGGGGGGGGGGCTTAGAGGCTGATGGCACAAGGGAGTCCCCACGTGACAGCTGCTGGTTTTTCTTCAAGTAAGTGGCGAGGTCATTCGCTGGAGTGGAGGAGGGGGTTCCGGACAAAGGGGCCTGAGGGTCACTCTGGGGCTGGTGAACGGGAGCCGCCGGGCAGAGCTGAGAGCCTCCTTCCCAGCCCAGGCCGACTCGGACAAACCACTGTGACACGCTTGCTCCCCCCTCACCTGTGAGGGCCAGAACTACATGTTTTCTTATCCTGTGGGTTTGTGGAGACAGTGAGGGGCCCACACACCCAGCCGGGTGTCTGACACATGGGTGGAGCTCAGGAAAAATACGCCAAGGCCACCCTGGTAAGTAATCTTCCCCTCCCCACACTCCTCACCATCTGTGCCACTCACAGGACACGGCAGAAGCCACAGAGTCACGTTTTATGTCCCAATGAAGGTAAAGGCTCCGTGAAGGCAGGGCCCATGTCTTATACACCGTTTACATCTAAAGGGCTAATAAATGATTTTCAAATGGGAAAAATGCAATACTGATGCAAATGTAACCAGACACATGGTCCTTTAGTGATGCTCAAGCAGAAAGTCTTCAGTGGCCAATCACAACGGTTAAGAGACATATGCTTGCCTTGCACAAGTTTAACACTAATTTCACTGGGTAAATCTACCTTCATGAAGTATGAAAACCTTTCCATATTCTGTACATAAAAGATAAGCAAAAAAAAAAAAAAATAGATAAGCAGAAACCAGCACAAACCACTCCCATTTCAAAACTTCCCTAGGACTTGGCAGAAGCAGTACAACTGTCTTAATGTGAAGAACCTGCCACATCCCACCAGCCCAGGGATACATCAGGGAGACAGTGAAACCGACATACCTAAGAAAACCCAAATGTTCCTTGGATCCTGAGACAGCTGATAGGCACCCAGGCCTGCTAATCCACCAAAGAGGAGCCCAGCGGCCAGGGACGGGACACTGCCTGGAGGGAAGCAATAACACACCTGCATTGTAATGGCAGACACTCACCTCACTGACAGAATCCACCACACCTCCCTTCCCTACGGAGGAAAACAGCAAAGAGAACGTCTCTCAGCGCAGTTCAGGACCAAGGCGTTCTCGAGCAGGAAAACGTTTGAGGGAGTTTGCTATTTTATGAGAGAAGTGAGGGTCATACACAACAGTCCTCTCTCCTCTAATAGGCAGGGCACTTCCATCCACCAAAGGAGAAATGAAGGGCTCCTAGCCAGGCCTGCTTAACCATGTGAGGACTGGAACTGTCCGTGGGCAGGACCCCGGGTTCATCCCCAGAGGAGATGGAAACAGGGTCAGTGAGTTAAAAAATGATCTGGAGAGCAAGAATTCTGGTGTGTGTGTTGGGGACAGGAACAAGCAGGTTCACTGACACACCAGTGCCTGGTTTAATGCAGAGACTTCAAAACTGCTCCGTGAAGCCTAGAGGTTTCCTCCTACTTGAGGAGCAGAGACGGCCCTCTGGGGTCAAGGCTGATGTATGGCAAGAGATGACAGTAACAATCTACTACCATCCCTACCTAACCGGCATCTTTATCTAAGGAGGCCAAAGACAACTGACTGGACAAGAAGCCTGGTTTAGCTCAGCCAGATAACCGCAAGGCAAGTGCAGGAGGAGCTCCCAGTCCTGACTGATAATAAGCCTGCACTCCAGCCACAGGGCCTAAAGCAAACTTGACTCCAACAAGATTGCAGTCTGGGGACCCTGGGGACTCGCTCTTTGCCGGGAACAAGATTTTAAGAGGTTAAATAACTACAAACCATACCTGCTTTTACATAGCCAATGATCCCACCGGAAGCAACCAGTGCTGCATAGCCAAAGCCAAGCCAATGTAAAGGCACTCTGAAAATGGAAAAATAAGGAATCGCTGCCAACCATGTTTAAAACAAAACCAAACAACACAAAAAAGCACGTAACCACAGGTTGGGATGATAAAGGTCATCACTCCAGAACAATCCCATCACTTTACAAACGCAAATAAATCCCAGAGAGGTCAGATGACTTGCCTAGGCAAGTGGCAGAGCCGGGACTCGAACACAAGTCCCTGCCTACACGGCCACCCTTCCACATCCCAAGCTGCCCGGCGGTCTTGGCTTAGTGCCCTTTTCAGATGATGAAAGAAACTCTGGTTTTGAAAAGCTCCTGGCTATGCCTCCCCCATTCACCAGGCACTTACAGAGGGCCGGAGTCCTTCTGCATGGTCTCTTTCACTCCGTCCAAACAGAAGATCACACCAGGCCTGCACCTGCGGAGGAGGGGCTGGATCAGAGGTACTCAACAGCACAGCTCGCTAGCCGTCAGGAAGAAGCGGGTCCAAGTGCCCGCTCCAGCCCATGGCAGCTGACGAATGGGCAAGCCACCCGACCTCTCTAAGCCTCAGCGTCCTTCACTGTATCCGCCCTGAGGATAACAATGGTACAAACTTCCCAGGGCTACTGTGGGCATTAAATGGAATAATGTGTGAAAGCGCTTTGCACTCTAATTGCTGAATAGATACCAACCATACCTAAATTCTAATATGACACAGGCCCACAGGACACTTCATTGACCAGCTCTGTACAGTTACTGAGCTAATCTTCTCATTGCCCGATCAAGTTATAACTAAATTGGGAAGTAAACGCACCTCCTGTGCCCTTAATTCAAGTAATTTAATTGCCCTTTCTGGGGGGAAAGGGGTGCTGCTTTTTCACCCCTGCCCAAAGAACTATTTCAATACTCAACATGTGTAATAACTTTCAGACGGTTATTTAATTTTGCATCACTCACAGTTATTTTTAGATGAGGGCGAGGAGGAAGCATAAAATACACAAAAGCCCAAGTCATCATTACGTAGAACACTACACCCTTGGCAAAGCAGGGTGTAACTCCCCATTTCCTAAAGAAATGCACCTGGTATCCAACGAGGCTAAGCCTGAACGCAATGCACCACCTACTGTTTACATTATTAAGTGTCTCTAATGGGGGGCGGGGGGACGTTGGAATCGTACCACAGGCATTAATTCGACGTAGTACCGAGTCACCGAGATTTTTAAGATGGACCAGTAAAACCTCCAGGAGACTAACCAGCTCCACGCTACGCCGCTAAGCAAACGCCTCGGGAGCTCGGGGTTCGCGCAGGGCCCACGGCCCCCTCTACGGAAGGCAGACCACGAGCGACCCCAAGAGCGGCTACCACGCAGCCTAAAGCCGCCGCCCGCACCCCGGGTACGAAGGGCAGGCGGCAGCAAGGCCTCTCACCTAATTTCCACAAGTCAAAACGGGTGTAAAATAATAATACTCCCAAAGGACACGCACCTCCTTCCCGAAGGTCTGCACCAGGCGACGAGGCTGCACACGCCTGGGGGCGGGGAGTCGCAGTCCCGCCGGAAATGCCGCGGCGCTTTCTCTGCGTCGGGGGGCGGGGCGAGGCGGGAGCGGGGCGAGGCGGGGCTAGAGGCCGCCGCCGCCGCCGAGGGGCGTCCAGGGGCGGGGCTGGGGGCGGGGCTTGCGGCAGCCTGGGCGGGGCTTGCGGCAGCCTGGCGCGTGCTCTGTGGTGTCGCTGAGCGCACTGTGTATCCCGTGAGTTAGGCGTGGTCCGAGGCGGCCTTCGCGAGTCCCAGATCCCAGCCAGCCTGGCTCAAAGCGGAAGCCCAGGGTCAGAGTCTAGTCTTGCAAGAGGCCTTGCGAGCTGGGCCAGGCTGGCGGTGGGGGTCCCCGATGCGGGAGAGGGGCGTTGGAGGCTAGATTCTGAAGGGCTGCGTTAAGGGAGGGCCCTGTACCACATGCAGGCCACCGGGAGGACTGGCGCTCTAGCCCGGTCAGCCTGTTTGCTACCGTGGGAAGGGAGTACTTCCTACCTGGAGGAGATAGGGTGGCCACAGGCTAGTCAGTGTGGCTCACTTCCGTGTGTGTTTTGGGGAGTGCGGCTACTTGAAAAGCATCTTACAAAGGGACAGTGGGTGAGTTAAATTTGCAGGTGGCCCTGTGGTGCGCCTGTGCCCACGTGTTGTATCCACTTCCACTCCAGACCTGCTTCTCTTCCCTGCGTTTCCTGAACCATCATTCACTCAGTTGCTGTAACACCAAAATTCGGGTGTCACCTTTGGCAGTCTCCCTCCCTCTCTCTCTCTCTCACATCCCCTACAAGTATCAACAAGAATAGATCCTATATATACAACCTTGAGGGAAAAAGCAAATTGCAGTGCACTGTCAACTGACTAAAAAAACGCACAAGGGGAGAGTTGTGAGCTGTTTTATTGGGGACAAAATGAGGATATCGCCCGGGAGACAGCCTCTCAGGTAGCTCTGAGGAGCTGCTCTGAAGGGGGTGGGGGTGGGGGGGTCCGTATATGTGATTTCGGTGAAGGGGGTTACCTGCACTCAAGCACACATTTTGACAGACGGTTGCTACTAGTCATGAGGAACAGGTGTCTCCGTTAATGATTTTAGTGCTTTTCTAGACACGAAAAGACCCAAGAAATTGGGCTCATAAAATCTTCTCCTGCAAATATCTAACTGTCTGAAGGCCTGTTGTGCCAGTTTTTCCCAGAGCACAGAGGGCCTCACTCCTGATCTCCAGCCAGAACTCCTTCCAGGGTGTGTTGAAGGTCAGGACTGCAGTGCCTAGTGACTTAATCCTTGAAGAGGCAGATGGCGAGTGATAATTTTTAGTTGGCAGCATACACACTCTAAAAAACTTTCCATTTGCAGCAATGCTCACCTTTCAGATGTCAAAACTGGAGCCTGCGTTTACCACAGCTGATTCCAACCAGCCAAAGCTGATAATGACTAAGAACTGGCAATCCCACTCAGGCCAGACCCTCACCAACTTAATGGAAGACTCTCCTGAAAACACAATGAGGGCACTTGCCTTAATCAGCTGGGATGATCTAGGGAGTCATTTCTCCCAACGCAGGTGCAAGCTTCAAACCTTGGTTAAGCCCACCACGGTCCTCCCCCTGCCTTTTAGACGTAACGAAACTGAACCACAGAGAATTGATTTACCTACAGTTCCAGTCCTTGGTAGAGCTGTTATTTGAAATGAGGTCTGTCCTACACCCTTAATTCTACATTACGCTGCCTTTTGTAGTGTCATTCCTCAACCATGATGCACAGTTTTGCATGCAGTCCATCATGAAATATAAAAGAAATGAAAGGAACTGGTTTCTGCTCTGTTTCTATTGGTTCCACACAATTTATGCTTAGTAATGTTTCTAGTTGATATTAGCGTATTTTAGGAGATAGCTCAGTTCTTCACTAGGAGCCCACTGAATAGTACTGGAACCTGAACCACAAGCATGTCATGGGGTGTGACCGAGATTGTGTGAGGGACTAAGTTTTTGGTCTCTGGCCACGGGGGCCTATCAATAGGATGTTTTTCTGTTCATTTGTTTTCTGGTTTTCCCCAGAGACCTTAAGTCAGGACTGCGTCTGCTAGACACACACATAACCAGAGCAGTAAAGACCACCTGCCACAACAGAAGAGCTCGCGAGGAATGAATAGCGCTTCACTTTGAGTATTATTTTATCGTTTCTGGAGCCCTGGATGTGTCGAATTTACACTTAAACAGACCTTGAGCAAAAAGGGTCAAAATCAAATGCCAGTTGCAGTGTTTCAAGTCCACGTCTACTGAGTACTCACAATACCAATTACTAGGTCTTTAGGAATGTTTTAGAGCTCTGTTTGAAAATCAAACACAGCTATAAAATATTTGCTTGACATCATCCATTCAATAAAACTTTCTCCAAGAAATTCATAAAATAATAAATGAGATTATGAAAAAAATTGCCAATGTTTTTCAGCCTACCCAATCTGCCACATGCTTCCGGGGCCTCATGTATTAGAGCCATAATAACATGAGCAAAAGCATACAGTGTGCTTATTACATGCCGGACACTGAAGTGCTTAATATAGGTGAAGTCATTTAATCTTCATACCAACCCTATGCAGTAGACTATTATCATCGTCTGTTTTTATACACGGAGGAAATTAAGGCAGAAAGGGGTTCTCTGGTTGGTATAAGGTCACACAGTAAAGGGCAGGGCTCCCTACTCCTTTAGTCTGTTCTCAATACCGTAACCAGAACATCTTGTTACAAATTGGACTGCGTCACTCCTCAGCTCCAAACCCTCCAGGGGCTCCCTTATCTCCTGCCAAGCCCTGCGCACCGCCCTCCGGGCTCAAATCCTATTCTGCTCTCCCCTTCACTGATGCTTCTCCAGCCTCCCTGTGTCCACCTCTGCGCACTTGCACGTCCTGCTGCTTCCTCTGCCAGGAACCTTCTCCCCAGATAATCTGCTCACTCCCTCACCTCCTTTAAATCTTTATTTAAACGTCACCTTCTCCGTGAGGCCTGCCAGGATCATCTTATTTAAAACTGTAACTCAGGGACTTCCCTGGTGGTCCAGCGGTTAAGACTCTGCCCTCCCAATGCCGCAGGGCGGGGTTCGATCCCTGGTCAGGGAACATGCCACATGCCACAACTAAGACACAGCACAAATAAATAAATGTTTTAAAAAAATAAAACTGCAACTCTGCATTTCCTTCCATGGCTTATTTTTCTGCACAAGTTACCTCCTAAGTGGTATGTAACTTACTATTTGTAATCACCTCCTGTCTCTAGTGTGTGACTTTTCGAGGTGACGTCACCTGGCACCTCATGGCTCCACAAGCATGCACTGAGTGGACGAGGAAATGCAGCGTGAGAAGTCAGCTGCTCTGCAGACACAAGGAAGACAACCTGCAGCGTCAGAGACAAGAGGGAAAGGTTGCCCTGGATGCGCCCTGCCTTTCTGAGGTCTGGTTCTCTTCCTGCCCTGGTTTGTCAGACACCTGTGCCCTCTATTCAAGTCTGGGTTAGCCAAAGTTGCCTTTTGTTTCTTGCAGCTGAGTCCTTAACCGAGATAGCATCCTGTTCCCTCTGCCAGAAGTGCCTTTTTCTCCTTGTTCAAAACTCAGTCTCATCTCTTACTAAAGTCAAGCTGCCACTGGAAACCGCAGGCCACTGCATGTAATACCTTACTTACCAAAGCTTTTGTCCTTCGTGTACGGATTTTTCCCCCCTTTCTGGTCCCCAGAATCTAGGACAGTGCCAGGCACAGTGAACATTCAGTGCATGGCTAGTGAATAAATAAATGGAGAGGGGAGACAGAGGTGGCCTACGGGCTTTCTAAACACTAAGGAGGAGTGTGAAGAGGATCTGCTCACACATAAATATCAAAGCAGGTAATTCAACACAGAGGTGGCTGAGGTCATAACCAGACCACATGTTCCTAGGAGGAAAATAAAATGAACCTGAGTCCCTCCAAATATTTTCTGATACAAACTTGTCTGTGCAGTGGCCTCCACCCAAGTACATTACCAGACAAGCTCTGCCAAAGGTCACTGAGCAGAAAGGCTCACAAACCAAAATAAAATGCTCGAACCTCATGGTTTATAGCAATTTTATTCGTAATTGCCAACACGTGAAGGCAGCCAAGATGTCCTCTAGCAGGTGAATGGGACACTGTGGTCCATCCAATGATGAACTATCAAGCCACGAGAAGACAGAGGAAGCTTAAATGCACGTTAGTAAGTGAGAGAAGCCAATCTGAAAAGGCTACGATGTTGTATAATTCTAACTATATGATGTTGTGGAAAAGGCAAAACTATGGAGATGATGAAAAGCCCAGTGATTATCGGTGGTGGGGATGGGGAGAGATGAATGGCACACAGAGTGGGCAATGTCCCTGCTCTCAATATTCTTATAAACGCCAAACAGCTATAAAAAAGTAAAGTCTCGAAAACACACAACCCAAACCTGTATTTATCTTTGTTTACAGGCCTGAAGTAAGATAACTAAGAGGTGGATGGAAATGTCAGACACATAAGCCTGCTTCACCTCCTAGATGATTTCCTCCTGTGAAGTGAAGGGCACTTCAGTGTACAGGTGTTAAGACCCTCATTTTGCCCTTTCCGGGGGCAGTCTCCCGGTGGCCTCGGGGATTTAACATCTTTTGAGCTAAGTCAGACCTATGAATCCTCTACTACTGTGGCTCTTCAAAACGTCCAGTGAGGAAAATGGTTTAATTTTTCAAGTAAGAGACACAGATTATAATCAATGGATTATCGATCACTGAATATAATCAATAAGATTATAATCAACAGCTAGTTTTAAGACTACCTTTGTCAGAAGATTAGCTAAGTGATTTTTTTTTTTGATGGTCTGAAACATATAAAGAAAAAGAAAAATGGAAATGTCATTTTCCTGTCTTTACGTTACCCTGTCACCCACTGCTTGGAAACGGAATAGTTTAATGAAGTCTGGCAGCCCCTCTTCAACTCTTATGTACGCAGCCCTTAACTTAAGCATACACGTTGTACATACATATTTTATTTTATATATTTGTAATTTTTAAGTTTATCTTAACATACTTCCTGGTATGAAAATCTTTTCATAACTTTTGTTACCAAAATGAACAAAATCCTCATTAAAATTAGTAGAACCATTTGAAGAAGCCAAAGTAATGCAGGTGTTTCATTCTCCCCCCACTTAGGAGAAAAATCTGAAAAACAACTCCTTTATTCACTTCCAGTAAAGAAATGTGTTCAAGATTTTGTATTATTTTAAGCTACAATATTGTGAGAAAGGTTTTATTTGCTTTATACAACAGTAAAAATTATATATTACACGTTAACTACTATATATCGTGATATATAATTAATAAAATACTGCCTATCAAAAAGTTTTACCATTGTTTAAAAAAAAACATGAAAGTGATTTTTAAGCTGTACATTTTCTTCAAAAGAAGAAATTCCTAGCTTTTACTCAGGAAAAAAAAAAAAGTACATTTGAAAAAGCTTTTCTCTTAGGAGAAATCTGGGATTCACTGTGTCATTTGTATTTTCTTCTTTTTCTTCTTCTTTTTTTCCAACATTTCTACCATTTTCCTTTTCTTGGCTGACCCCAAGCCTTTTCCTTTCGTTGGCTTAGTCCTGTCACCAGTTAAACCACGTTTCTTTGTGTCAGGTTCTGGCTGCCTTTCTTCCTCCTGGACCGCATGGCCAGATTCCTCTTGATTGCTTCTGGACTCTTCTTTACTTACTAGGGCACAGGAGACAGTGCGTTTAAAGGCTGTTTTCCCCTCTGAAGTAAACACAAGCTGACCATACAGTGAAGTTATCTGGACCTCCTGCACTTTAACAGCTCAAGAGATAACAAACTAAACTTTCTAAACAATCAATTTCATTTACCAGGAGGCTCTGCAGCTGGAGGCAGGCTTTCTTTCCTGTCTGTCATTCTGTCCAGCCACACTCCAAGACATGTCAGCCTGGCGTTAGTGTTTACTTCACACAATAGAGACGGGGAAGCTTTCTAAAACATAAGAAAAAAAAATTCATAACATGGAGGAATTTTAAATAATTACTTTTATTTTTCCATAATTAAGTTACCTTAATTTAAAACTTACACTGAATTCTCTTGAGTATAAAATATGCTGTTGGGGCTTCCTAGGTGGCGCAGTGGTTAAGAATCTGCCTGCCAATGCAGAGGTCATGGGTTCGATCCCTGCTCTAGGAAGATCCCACATGCCGCGGAGCAACTAAGCCCGTGTGCCAAAAAAAAAAAATAAAATAAAATATGCTGTTTAGAAGAAATCTATTATCTTGATTCATGATTGGTTTGACTAAGTCCTTCACAAGAGCCAATTTCTAAGAAGTGCTCCACTAAGGAAAGGGACCATTTTATCTTGCTTATTTCTAGGTTTTCTGTTTGTTTTTTAAGCTCTTTATTGGAGTATAATTGCTTTACACTGTTGTGCCAGTTTCTGCTGCACACCAAAGTGAATCAGCTGTATTTAGACATATATCCCCATATCCCCTCCCTCCTGCGACTCCTTCCCACCCTCCCTGTCCTGACCCTCTAAGTCATCACTCATTATCGAGTTGATCTCCCTGTGTTATGCAGCAGCTTCCCACTAGCTATCTATTTTACATTTGGTGGTGTATATATGTCAGTGCTACTCTCTCACTTTGTCCCAGCTTCCCTTTTACCCCCCACCCCGTGTCCTCAAGTCCATTCTCTACATCTGCATCTTTATTCTTGCCCTGTCACTGGGTTCATCAGTACCATTTTTTTTAGATTCCATATATATGAGTTAGCATATGGTATTTGTTTTTCTCTTTCTGGCTTACTTCACTCTGTATGACAGACTCTACGTCCATCCACCTCACTACAAATAACTCAATTTCATTCCTTTTTATGGCTGAGTAATATTCCATTGTACATATGTGCCACATCTTCTTTATCCATTCATCTGTTGATGGGCATTTAGACTGCTTCCATGTCCTGGCTATTGTAAATACTGCTGCAATGAACATTATGGTACATGTTTCTTTTTGGATTATGGTTTTCTCAGGGTACATGCCCAGTAGTGGGATTGCTGGGTCACTTGATAGTTTTATTTTTAGTTTTTTAAGGAACCTCCATACTGTCTTCCATAGTGCCTGTACCAATTTGCACTCCCACCAACAGTGCAGGAGGGTTCCCTCTTCTCTGCACCCTCTCCAGCATTTATTGTTTCTAGATTTTTTGATGATGGCCATTCTGATGGGTATGAAGTGATACCTCATTGCAGCTTTGACTTGCATTTCTCTAAAGACTAGTGATGTTAAGCATTTTTTCATGCGTTTGTTAGCCATCTGCATGTTTTCTTTGGAGAAATGTCTACTTAGGTCTTCCATTTTTGGATTGGGTTATTTGATTTCTAGATCTTAACAAAGAACTGTGCTCAAAGTAGGTACTCAACAAACCACATTCACAGAATGTGTTTATAAGACAAAGAAGAATAATAAACCAAGTCTCTGTAAGAGGGAGACTACCAAAGGGAATTTAAATTTCTAACTATCTGGTTCAAAACTATTGCTAATTTTACAACTGATCAAAAATTCCCCATTCTTTTTTTTCATAGCACTGGCAGGATT